>NC_059174.1:37768472-38075347 GCF_019923935.1 Bubalus bubalis
GGATGCCAGGAGTAGCATTGGCTGAGAGGGTTCCCCTCCTGCCCCTGCCTGGCGTGCTTGGATGGGGGGCCCTCCACCTGTTGGAGAGCAGCCCTCTGCATTTCCAGGTTCAGGAGCCAGGCCTGTCCCCTGGGGGCTCCTGGAACGAGTCCCGGCCTCAGCCCGTTCCAGCCCTTCCTCCAAGCTCCGCGCACACCTTCTCTTGCCTAAAGCCAGAGCAGTGAGCCAGAAGTGAACTGTTCTCTGTATGTTTCAGGTTTCCCCTGGTTATCCTGCTCTTAGAGCTGAATCTGGATGCAAGAGCCTATTAAAAAACAAACAAGTCTTTGGCTTTCTAGTAGTTCTTTCTAGATCAACCCTCTATTCCTCTGGGTATGGCTGATGTAAATGCAGGGGACAGGGCTGAATGGGGAGGCGAGGATTCTACCACTGACCCAGCAATGGCTTAAGGGGGCTGACTGAGGAGTTGCTGCGGGGTCAGTGTGGCTGGTGGCTCAGTGGGACCCTGCCCTGGCCCGCCCTGGCACTGGGAAGCATGCTGTCACAGACCCACTTACACTGTGCTAAGTGTCTCTGCAGGCTGGGGGTTCAGATCTCTGAGCTATTTGTTGTATTTTAAGTAGCTCTGTGACCCTCCTGCATAGATCTGGACTGAACTTAGCAAGTTTTCTGGTTACTAGTTGCAGAGAACACAGCCTGAACATCTTACCTTCTGTGAAAAATTTTCCTTCTGTTTACAGGCAGTTGCCAAACCTGTGGATTTGTCCTGAGCCTCCTTGTGCCTTAGGATTCTGCAGACATGACCTCAGTCCTTTATTCTGCATAATTTTGTTAAATTTCGTGTAGATTCATCATCTGCAACTAGGGCAGAAACCATTGAGCGTGATCTTGAATTAGAGATGGGGTCTGTCCTAGTGGAGAACACATCAACAAGGAGCTATGGAGGTGGGCACCAAGGAGTTAAATATACATCACCCGGAAGATGGTGGATTTTCAAGTTACAGGGTTACAAGGATTTAAAATTAAGAAACCCTGGGGGTTTACTTGAATGGTGGACAAGCCCTGGAGAGAAGATCTGATTGACCAGATAAGTTGTATGTGATTCCTTGAAAATCTGTTCACTCCAACCCCAGCAGCTTAACTTCTTGACATGTCACCCAAATGTAATTGTAAATGCCGTGGGAAAGAATCTTGAGTAGGGGTAAGTTCTGTGAAGTCTGTGAGTGGGAAAAACAAGCATGAATTATTACAGCACAGCAAGATTAGAGTTCTGCTTTAGGTTCTCATCGGCAGAGGAAGGCAGTGCTCTTGAGATCCCTGCAATATGGTAGCCACCAGCCACGTGTGGCTACTGAGCCCTTGAGATGTGGCCATTCGGCGTTGATCTGTGCTGTAAGTAAACATGTACAGGTTCTCAAGGCTTAGTCTGATAATGGAGGGGTGGTGAAAGGGGAGATAGGTTAGTAACATTTCAATGGATTGCACTGGAAGTGATATTTATTTATTCTTGGCCATGCCACACAGCATGTGGGCTTCCTTGATAGCTTAGTTGGTCAAGAATCGCCCTGCAATTCAGGAGACCCTGGTTCGATTCCTGGGTCAGGAAGATCCACTGGAGAAGGGATCGGCTACCCACTCCAGTATTCTTCGGCTTCCCTTGTGACTCAGCTGGTAAAGACTCCACCTGAAATGTGGGAGACCTGGGTTTGATCCCTGAGTTGGGAAGATCCCCTGGAGAAGGGGAAGGCTACCCACTCCAGTATTCTGGCCTGGAGAATTCCATGGACTGTATAGACTATGAGGTTGCAGAGTTGGACACGACTAAACGATCACACCCACCCACCCACGCAGCATGTGGGAGCTTAGTTCATTGACCAGGGAGTGAACCCATGCCCCCTGTAGGGTTAGCATGGAGTCCTAACTACTAGACTGCCACGGAATTTTCTGGAAGTGATATTTTGGATATACTGGTATTAAATAAGATATATTTCAATTTTTACCTATTTACCCCCTCCTCTTTTCTTTCTTTCTTTCTTCTTCTTCTTTTTTTTTTTTACCATGGCTGTTAGGAAATTTAAAATTACCTTTGTGGCTCCCATTTTCAATGCAGGTTTTAGAGGAAGGATGGCTAAACAAGGGAGACCCAGAGATGTGCTGGTTTGGGTTCTCTGACAGTAGGCTCTGAGGAAAGTCACGGCCAGCTCCACTTGGGAGCACCATGAGTAATGCTGTGGGAGACAACCTGCGTTTGCATTTGGGGTTTAACCCATCCTAGTCAGAAATTCTTTTAGATTCTGTCCTCCTGGCTGTGGTCGGACTGTGAAGGAGTGCAGCAGAGTCTGTGGCAGGGAGGATGAGTCTCCCCAAGTACCTGGGGAGGCCTGGGTGCCCTGAGATGAGCAGAGGCGGTGGGTCTTAACCATGGCAAGCCCTCAGAGGGGTGGGGGGATGATTACTCAAGAGCTGGAGTGGCCCTCCAGGGCACAGAGCTCTTGCTCAATGGTGAGACCTTTAAGAGAAGACAGCTATTGCTCAAACGGACCTCTGGACCTCTGAATCCAATCATTCCAGTTGCACAGGCCCACAGGCAAGGCAGCACTGGGTAATTCTTCCGTGGTGGTAGACCTTACCCCACTGTTGGGATGGAGCCTCCTGGTGAAGTTGTGCCTTTATGTAAAGCAAAACTGGATTCCCGTGGGTGATTCCCTTTCTCAGTGTGTTTGTGGAGGGTCCCTTTGGGAGCAGAATACACCAGCTCTCTTTGTGGAGTGCCTGGGCTTGTCCTCCTGGATGGAGGGAGCCTGACAGGCTTTCTCACTGGCACAGAATGTCCAGCCTTGCTATGGGCTTCTACCAGTCAAGGGGTCAAGGGTTCACGATACCAGTTGTCAGTGGTAATATCTAGAGGGCTAGCAAAACGAGGTTGACCTTAAGCTGCTTTTAAGTTTGTCTCTCTTGTGATCCTGCATCCAGAGTACTGGTCAAACCAGTCCGTATCTGGCTGATTATTATCAATAAAGTAAACTTAACTCTGTGGCCAGAAAGTTTCTGGCATCCGGCAGCTTAGATTTACCTGGTGAAACTGCCGTAGTGACAGGTTTGCATTTCATGAAGGGCAGTGCCTCTTAAATGTGAGAAGCTGGGTCCACTGTTTCCCCACAGAGAAGGGGGGGACCCGAACCCCCATCCCTCTTGTCGACTCACTGCCAGTGCCAAGTCTTTCACGAGGTTGGTCTCTTTTCATAGAGGGTTGACGGATAGTTGTTAGCTATTGGTGTTTGAGAATGAATGGGTCACCGTGTGGGCTGTCGATTCCAGCCATGTATGGAGAACCTCCATGGTACTGACTGGTGGTCTGCACACACTGGTTTGCAGAAGGTATAAAGCCGCAATCCCTGCCTGGCAGGAGACCGTGTCTAGTTGGATTGATAATTATCCACACAAATAATTATGCATATTTAGGGGCACAGGAGGAGCAGAAGAACCTGTGAATAAATATGCATAGTGAACAGGAAGGCAAGGCTAGCACAGTGCCTCTTGAACAGAAAATTGAGAAATTCCGGAGCCTAAGGGCTTTGGCGGCCGGAATAATATCAGCGTTTATTTGCGTTTTCAGTTTGCACTGTTCTCCACTGTGCCCATTGACCCTCTTAATAATCTCGGAGGTCGTTTGGTCAGACCAAGACATTCCCGGTATTGGCTGGTGAGCTGCTGGGGCCCCTGTGGAGTTAACGTGATTTCACCCAGGATCCCACAGCTCAGGAGTGGCAGGACTCCATGTGGGGCTGGGGGGGCTGATGCATGTGTTTTCACTACACCCCAAGCTACGACCCTCACCTATGGTTTCTGCAGAAGCTTGGTGCACTCTGAAGGCTGACCGGTTGCCTCTGTGTGTTTCACGTGAGAGGAATTGGGGGTGCTGACCTGGGGGAGAGGACTGTGACGGCTGTAGTTGTGAATGCGACTGGAGGGACAAAAAAGGTGTCCATTAGAGAGGTTTGTGCCAGCAGTTTAATTTCCTTTATTTCAGAACTGGAAGTTATTTAAATTACTTTATAGACTTCCTGTTTCCTTGCAAGAGCTCATTAAGTCCAGGCGGAGCTGCGGCTTCCCCGTCATGGAGCAACCGGACCCACAATTCCCATTCTGTCCTCTAGGGCCCCCACGGTGGCAAGGACACGCCGAGGATGGAGGAGAGCCCTGGCAGCCTGCCCCTTTTACTAGATGTCCAGTTATGACTCAATGTCGATTGTGTCCCTCAAGGATACAGAATTACCCTGTACTCTGGACCCTAGAGACTACTTTCTGAACTTGCCCATCCCACCATTATGTTATGGAGAAGAGGCAGGCTGGTCTCATCTGGCTAGAGGACGGGGGCCTTGCCTACATCTTTGGTGATCAGATGTGATGTTAGGAGCTGATGTGTGTGCAGTGAAGGCTGCAGATCTCCCTGGTGATCAGGAATACGAGTCAGGCTTAAGTGTGGATTCCCTTAGCCCCCACTGTTATCCGTGGAAGAGGGCTTCCGACAAGGGTTTCAGAACTGCTTTCCGACTTTTGAAGCCTGCTCCCAGGCAACTCTTGAAAAGATGTGTATTTGACTAAATGATTTACCTGTAAACTTGCCAAGAAAATAATTTGAGGTGACTAGGAAACACCCCTCCTGTTGCGCATCTGTGACTATTCCGTCATGGGGACACCTGCCCCTCCATTCAGGGCTGGGTTTGTGGGCAGAGTACTAATGAGGAATGGTAGGAACCAAACAGGGATTAGGAGGGATCATACATAGTGTTAGCATCCAGAAACTGTCATTGGTGCCCTGTGTGGACCAGTGGTGATGCCGAGAGCTCACGGCTTACTTCCATCCATCTGGGGTAAGGTAGGGATGGTGGAGGTGGGATAGACTGCCACATCCCGGCCTTCCTTGACTCCGTGCACGTTGTTCCCTGGTTTGAAGTTGTGTTCCATACCATGTATCTCTTTTGGTACTCAGTGGGTACTCTGTTTTGACTGGTCCAGAAAGTCGCAGGGGAATCCCACACCTGGGAATTGGGGAGGGGCCTCATTCCTTACTATCAGCCGGACAAGAATCTTTCTAAAAAGGGAGGTAATACGGCGACTTAAGTGTAACCTGAGTCAGACTTGCATGCCTAAGTGAGTGCTGAGTCTTCAGTATTCATTTACAACATTAAGGTCTGTAATTTCTTCATAAAAAATTCTAAAATAATGAAGATGACCTGGTAGGCAAAATTCACTGGTATTTTCTAAAAGCTTTGGATAAGGTCCCTCATAAAAGATTAAGAGAGAACAAAACCACAGTGTGGCGCGGAGTCCTTGTTGTGGATTAAAAAATGATTAAGTGATAGGGAACAGAAGAATTCCAGTGGAGACCCACTGCTTGGAGTGGGGAGAGGTTAATCGAGGGGTGCCTGAGGAGTCCGTTGTTGGGGCTGGAGTTATTAAGTGCATTAATTGTTTGGAGAAGGAAACGGAGGGTGAATTAGTGCAGTCAGCTGCTGCTAACCTGGTTTTTGTCACTGGTTTCAACCCAGAGAGTCCGTACTGCCTGGAACCTACTGGGGGAAGAGGCGGTGCAGGGAAATGAAGTTTGCAGAAGTCTGTGGCCTAAGTCTGTGGCTTCCCTTGTGGCTCAATGGTAAAGACTCCGCCTGCCAATGCAGGATTCGTGGGTTCAATCCTGGAGTCAGGAAGATCCCCTGGAGAAGGAAATGGCAACCGACTCCAGTATGCTTGCCTGGGAAATCCCATGGACAGAGGAGCCTGGCAAGCTACAGTCCACGGGTTCGTAAGGAGCTGGACGTGACCTAGCAGCTAAGCAACAACAACAAATGGCGTAGCTCAGATTGGCAGAAAGTCCAGTCCGCACAGACGGGGTGCAGTGCCCCCTGAACTCGCCGCTTCTCCTGAGGAAAGAGGTTCAGAAGCCATCAAGGGCAACGGCAGTTCAGCAAAGTGGCCTTTTTGGATCAGACAGAGGAAATGGGGATGGGGTGGGGCTGAAAAATAAAGGGTTTCCTTAGGAAGGACGAAGCAGGCTATTGTGCTGTGCGGTGTCTCACTGGCTTGCTGCATTAGAAAGGAGGGACACCTTTTCAGTCTTTCTGACCATGTTATCTTTTGTGCTGTTAGATTTATTTTTAGAGTCACAATGAGGGCACCCTGCCAGTCACAGACACACTGCCTCTTGAAAGTTCTCAGTAGGGCCTTTGCACACTACTCTGACACACGTTACATACGTGTGTGGGCTGCTAGTGGGGATGGTCTGTTGGATGGGTCTGGTTGAATTACAAGCAGATGATCACGCAGAACCAGGCTAGCGGCCTGGCATCTCGAATATTCTGAGTTTGAGGTGGGGCACCCAAGCTGTCTGGGGAGGGGAATGGTTCTGAGCTGAGTGGAGGATGGTGGGGTGGGGGGCTTGTAGAAGCTGCGGAGCCACCCTGTGCCTCCTGCCGTGTGCGTTTCTTGTTGCTGCCTCTTTAAGGCTACTTGCTGTGTTCCTCCTGAGGCTGAAATGAAAGCTTCTTGCTCGGGCCATCCGCCTCCAGAGCTGGTGCTTTCCTGAAAGGGCTCTTCTTCCAGGCAGGCCCTGGATTTCTTTTTTTCTCCCCTCTTCTTTCCTTTCTGATTTCCTTGTGTAGCTGTCTCCTTACCTGTCCCACTTTTCATTAAAACCTGAAAGAGTGCTGGCCTCCCTCAGAAATGTCACTGAGTCCCTCCTTTCAGCTGTGAGCAGATGCTCTGTGTGGGTTGGGGTCCTCAGCAGCGCCGCCCCCCCACTCCATCCCCCACCTCCACAGAGTGGGGGCGAGTTTTCGCAATCTTGGTCCAGCATAGTTAGAAGCTGCAATTACTACTTGGTTGCTAATTACCGGGCCTCACATTAGATCAGTTTACAGAGGGAGCTTGGAGCCTGTCAGCAAAGGTCAACCTGAGGTCCTCTCACTAAACAGCCCTCTTGGTGATAGCTGTACAAGGAAAAAGGCATTAAGAGGGAAGACTGGGTACCAGATCCGGGCTGCAGGGTCTTCGCTGGGTGGGGTGGGGGGGATGGGAGTGGGAAAAGAGCTGCGGCTGACTAAAGGGGTCACGGAGGCTGATAACCCTTCTCACAGCCTTTCTCAGAGAGCCTGGAGGAAGGCGCAGCCCTTTCACTGAAAGGCTGTGCTTTAGAGAGGGCCAGGCAGGCACACAGGGAACCAGGACGTGCCCGCTGCTGGCTTCTCACGCTTGACTCTGTTAGAAAGATCCATTCAGCCCCAGCTTCTGAGAGGGAATGCAGGGCCTCAGAGAGAGCACCCCAAACATGGGTATCCTTTTTCTGTCTTTTTACCACCCAAATTGCATTATTTACTTAAATTTTTTTTCATGAATTCCTGTATTAAAACCATAAATACCTGCTCTAGCATCATCCCAAGCAGTGATAGCAGGGGAATCACAGGTTTGGGCTAGTCATATTGGCTCAAATAAATGTTAAGTAGGTAACGATTTGAATTTAAAATGTCCACCCACTCATCAACTTGCCTGTGGCCAGCGGTGCTGGTTGGACACTCTGGGAAATAATGATGCAAAAGACACCAGTCCGGAAGTGTGAGCACTTGTTTTCCAGGCCAGCCTTACTTTCTCATGAGATGTGAGACTATGGGTGAGTCTCCCCTGCTTCTCTGAGCCTTAGAAATGAGGATTTGGCCTCCGTTAGATTTTATGCAAGTGAAACGATTTTATACAGATTTTCTCTGTATACGTATGTGTGTATAAAGATTAATAACTGACACTTACTAAGCATTTACTGTGCTAAATAAATACTTCGGTTATTAATCCCTACAACCATATGGGGCAAACATCTTTACAACCATTATAGGTATGAGAAACCCAAAGTTAACAGTTTGCAGCTTTTCAGTGGCCTCCGTGCTGAAATGCCAGCCCAGGGCACATGCTTGTAGCCTGTTCTATACTATGCTATACTGTACTGGGTTATATATACGGGTTTTCTTTATTTTATTTTTTGTCATTGACCCACTTCAAGGTGTTAGTTTAGAGCCTCTCTGATAGCTGCTTGTGGGGCGCAGTATTAGAGAAAAATCGTTTGAAGTGATGAGTGGAAAGAAGAGAGCGTTCTGCTCCTCCTCATGGGCGGATCTCTATATATTCCCTGCTCAGGTGTGGCAAGTCCTGAGTGCTCAGTCCCAGTCATCTGTTCAACCCTTCACTGGCTGGGACAGGCCTGGGCTTCACTGTAACTACCTCGCTTCAAATCAGGGCCAGATCAGTATGCGGTCGGTGGGGGCCTGGCAGGCAGAGGGGAACGATGTGTTTCGTTGATAAAGGGCTTTGCAGCCCGAGCCCTGGGATTCGGAGCCGTTCCAGAACTCCATGTTCAGTCTCACTGCAGATACAAAGCGTCTCCCCAGCACCAGAGACTCTGGCACTGCCAGGACCCAGGAGGACATTGTGCTGTCCTGACCCTCCACAGTAGTCAAGGGGTGGTGGGCGCTGGGGGTTCACTGGGGGCCCTCCCATCACCTGGAGTGGCACCACTACCCCTCTCACCATTGTGGTCAGGGCTCAGGGCCTCTCTCTGGATTGGCTGAATCTAAAAGGAGCCCCACCACGTTTTGATTTATAGAACAAATGTGCAGAGAGGAAAAAGCCCCTGGGTATTTTGTATGTTAGGGAGGTTTGGCTGGGTGGGGAGGTGGGGTTGTCTACTGAGAGGGCTCTAGAAGGTCTATCCACAGACGGTTTGGAGGTAGAACCCAGACCTCGGCTTCATGATTCCTCTTCTCATCCCGAGCCCGGGGAGCCCCGGGCCTGCGTGTGAGACATGCCTTAGAAAACCATTTTACTTAACTGCCACCCCCTGGGTGCTGACTAACACCACTTCCCCTCATATAACTTCACATTTGTGTAATTAACATATAATTTGATACCTGGAAATTCATGCTGGGTGGAGCTGGAAAGGATTACTCAGCTTTTAGCAATTCAGACTCTTGGCTTATAGAACGCCATGTGCCCTATCCTGGGTCTCCTGTTACTAACTTGGTTTGCCAATATTCTTGCTACTTAATTCTTCCTTCTGCCCTCCCCCTCCTTGAAGATGAGTGCAAATAATGACACAATATGTTTTTTTTTTTTTTTTTTCCAATCATTTTAACAACTGAAGGGCTATAGACTGCCTGCTTCTCTAGTCAACGTGTTCTTAACTATCTTCTCCCATTGACTGGTGAAATTCAGGGGTACCATAGTTTATTTCACTTCCTGTTTCTTTGTCAGGGCAGCACCATCTGTATTAAAAAATGTGCTAAGTAATTATCAGGGAAGAACAAAGATGAAAACTTAGGACGATTTTGCAATTTAAATTTAGAGTGTATGCTGGTGGTTCTAAGTTTTGTTGGAGAAATTACTTACTATGTTGATACATATTAATGGGAAGGGGGAATCGCAGTTCTTAATATACATGAACCCTGCCTATTGAAAGATAAAAAAGGCTGTGTGAACTCTGACCCAGAGTAGAGAACCAGCATAGTTGAAAGCCAATCAGGATATCTTGAAAATATATCTAAATGTTCACATACTTTGAAAGAGGACGTTTAGCGCAGTACAGATGGAAAATTGTATCTGATGGGAACTCGGAGAGAGGAGAAGAGTGAATCCCTTAAATCTTGATAGTCACGGCTTCCTGATCCAGTGGGTCGAGAAGGATCCAGAACCCCCCAGAACCCCGGTCCCAGGTGAGCGTGCTCTGTGAGCTACAGGGAAGGTAGGAGTGGGGAGAGTAGTCCAGAGGCTGGCTGTTTGGTCCCTGCCATGGATTGAGCTTGTGAGCCTTTCAAGGATTGAGAACTTGACTTTGGAAAGCTTCTAAATTTGTTCCTAGTGGGTTTGATTTATTTTGTTGAGGTCAAATTAGTGCTAATGGCCCTAATGGTTTACAATGCTCCTAAATGGTTCTTAGCACTTAGGCGGGCTTGGCTGGCCATTGTGGGCGGGTTTCCAAGTGTGGACCATATCATTCTGAGGGTATATTTTTTGTTGTTGTTGAAGTTACTGTTGATAACTCTATGTGTGTGTGAGTGAGGTTAAAAGGTAACAGCAGAGTTAGTCACACTTAATATTCTACTTTCTCTTGGTATCAGATCCAGGGATGTGTTTTTTAACACGGGCCCCATCGGCATATGGTGCGTGACCAGGGCGTCCAGCTGGGCATTTAGTAGTTGATGATTGTCCTCTGCCACTTTCCCTGAGAGTGTATTGTTCATGAAATGCAGTAATAGGGATGCCTCAGATTTCCTCCTGCCTTTCCTGGTTGCCAAGTAGTTCCTGTAAGAGCGGGTAACCAGGTTAAACTGATCTCAGTGCATCCCTTCCAGCCATGCTGTGGTATCTGTGAGTTCATGGCAAGGTCTTTGGCAAGGGGATTATACTCCCCATAAAACTGGCTCCAGTCTCCTGGTTTCTGTGTGATTGTGAGTAGGCGGAGCAGACAGGTGTCTACAGAGGAGCTGCGTGTCTCTACTCGTCCACAGAACTGAACTGTGGTGTGCACACACAGGCAGGCTACGTGGGCAGTGAGCTCCAAAGGCTGCCGGCACAGCTGACTCGGGAGAGAGTCAGGGCTTCAGTGCCGGAGCTGAGGTCTTGGTGCATGGTCAAGATAGGGGCGTTGGTTAACCATTTCTCCATGCTTTGATGGAAAAGAAAGAAGCTACCCCCACCTCATAGTTCTCTGGCCCATCAACTCTCAGAGTAGTGCTCCTGACAGTAGCAAATGTGGTTTTGAAGGCCTGTCATATTCTGTCATGGGGAAAATCCTGCTGGTTACTGTGGGCCGAGCCAACGCTGTCGAGGGTCGAGTGAAGGATGGGGCCTTTACCTTCTCCTTCTAATGGAATGGCTACTGGCTTCTTCTCAGAACTCGGGCTCCGTTTTTTCTTCCTGCACATTCTGCAAACACACTTTTAGTCTATTGACAGGCTTGGCGTCCTGAAGCTACCATACTTATCTTCAGGACCCAGTGAAATTTCCCCTGGAACGATTTGAAGAGCATTCACGATTACCTGTGAGATGCTTGCTTCTATTGAGAAACATTTTCACATTCGTCTAGTTCATCTTGAAAAATAATATCATAGCATGTGAAAATATTATTACAGTCATCATTAACAGTGCTGTTAATCTAAAGACTTGGGTCTCAAGGCAGATGGCTGTGTTTATAACCAAGGAGTTAATTCCACTTCAATAAACATGAAGCTGTTGTGTTGGGTGTGATAGAACTGGAGACATGAGTCCAGTGTAGCAGCGAAAGTCACCACTGAGCTGTGTCTGCAGGAATGCATTCTAGAATCAGCGTTTGAACATCTTCAGTTAGTTCCATGGCCACCAAGTCCTCCAGAGAAATTTTAATTACAAACCAAGGTGATGTGGTTTCTTAAATGTGCTATAACAAATGGATGTTAGCTCAAGTAGCCCTGAGCAGCCCCCTCCATCAATAAAACCCCATAATTATCACATGGCGGGCTCTGAGGAGGAAATCTTCACGCCCTGAGTGTCTGGTCGGCTGGGCTTCCGGCCTCCCTTTCCTGAAGTTGGGGGCAGGGTGAGGGTGTGGAAGGTCAGCCCTTTCCTCAGAGGCCCCCGAGGGTCATGACACACCCAGGACAGGCTCTGGTGCTGCCCCAGGAAAGAACATGTTCATAGCCCAGGGGTGTGGCCTGCTTTTTGGTGGTGGACCAGGAGTTTGGGGGAGGAAGGGTGGTTTAAATGGAAGACCTTGAAATGGCAAATCTTTATTAGTTTTGTAAACAGCTTTAGGAAGCACTGGGAGCATCTTGCAGGGACCCTGCAATTATCATAATAAACAGTTTTATCATCTGCTTGGCAATCAATATTGTGGCTTATGCTGCTTTAGTATCTCAGTGGTATTGATTACCTTAACAACTGTGCTGCGGTCAGCTTCCATTAACCCCTGCTCTACCGGCAGGGTCTGTGCTTTCCCTGGTTGGATGGAAAACTGCTCTGGTCCCAGACCAGGCAAGTGCCAGAATTCAAAGGCTGGCCAGAGTCAAACACAGCTTTTATCTCAAGGCACCCAACAGAAGGAAGGTTTTTAAACAGGGAAGTTAATGCAGGTCTTTAAAGGCATCTTGTTTGTGTGTTTGTGTGTGTGTGTGTAGACAGTGTATAAAATAATTGTAACAGTGGGATTTCAACAGATACTCAGGAATTTGAATGTTAAGATAAAAAATCCTGATTTTTCTCTGCCTTGGCCATGTCCAGTGGTCATGTCCATTCCATCCCTCTTGCCCCCATGATGGAATTGAGCACTGCAGTGCTGAGGCCCTTATGTAACAGGCATTCCTGGGACATTTGGAGCATTCTGCTTTGAGATCCACAGTTTGCTTTTAGAGAGTAACCACTTACCTGGGGACATCTCGTTCTAGGATTCAGGTTCCACCGGACCAGTGAGTGTCTGAAGTGAAATGGTCGATCATAAGATGACAGAATGCTGGAGATAGATTTTGGTGCCACTTTAGATTACATCACTCTGACTGGCTGTCCCCAGTCTCTGGTCTGATTCATGTTTACACCCCCCTTTTCTCCTGATGAAACAAAAGCAACATGGATACTTAGCTCTAGGGAGCAAGGGATGGAGTGAGTCCCAAGGGATGGAGACGCAGCCAGTAGTTAAGAATTAGGTAGTGCTAAGTGATAGTCATCCAGAAACTTTAAGGACAAGGTCTTTCTAGCAGCAGTGGGGACGATGGTGTGTGTGTGTTGACTGTCTATGTCGTTTTTCTCTTAATAACTACTCTACTTTGTTTTAAATGAGAAATGTGTGTATGTGTGTATGCATATGTGTCTGTATGTATATGTGTGTGTGTGTGTATATGTATTCACATATAAAATGAGTATAAATGATGCTGGGGGTGAGCTTGCACAGTATATCTGGCAACATAACCCCTTTAAACCAATTTTAGTGCAAACTGCCATGGGGTCTTTACCTTTCTAGACCAAACAACACAGGTGTGCTGTTCAACCAGAGTGATGACCTCTAGTGAGAAGCCAGCAGCTACATCTAGGAGTCAGTTTTTAAAGTTGGTGAGTTTCATGGAGTCGCTGGGGAGAGGAGGAGGAGGAGGAGGAGGTTGCAGTAGTGGGACCGGGGCAGGGTGAATCGTTTTGGCAGCTGACATTATCCTGCCCTCCCCACCAGGCTGCAGCCTCTGGCTTCCTAATCCCTCAAGAGGATCCAGAAATGAAAGTTTATCAGATGGGGAGGAGGCCAGTAGGTGTGTGATGAAGGCAAGGGGCTTGGCTTCAGACTGAGCTTGGAGAAGTGTAAGTAGGTAACAGGCAAGAGGGGGTGCCAGGTGTATGGGATTCCAGATCACGGAATTCAAGTCCCAGCAAACAAGGGTCCATATAAGAGAGGGTCAGAATGCCAGGTCAGAGAGTCTGGGCAGCAAGATGTAAGGCTATAGACTCTTATCTGGTGGTGTCTAGGGGAGAAATAGCGAGATGTGACCGCAGAATCCAGGCAAAGGCTTGACAAGCAGGGCTGAGCCCACAGATGGTCTTGAGGAGACAGAGGCCTGTGCAGGTGAGGGGAATGGCCCCAGGGAGTAATGGTGGGAAGTTGGTGGGAGTGGTTCTCTAGGTGTGGTCCGGGAATCTAACCAGGGCCAAACTTACCCTCCTGACCCCATCCTACCAGGTCACCGTCTCTCCCACTGGGATGTCAAGGGATCCCCATCACTGTCTTGTTTTCTGTACCCACCTACTTTTGTCCTCAATCTCCCTGTACCCAGACTACCTTGGTTCCACAAGTTGGTAAATTTTATTTTAAGCATAATGTTCTTCCTAAATGGGCTTCCCTGGTGGCTCAATGGTAAAGAATCTGCCTGCAAAGGCAGGGGATGTGAGTTCCATCTGTAGGTCGGGAAGATCCCCTGGAGAAGAAAATGGCAACCCACTCCAGTATTCTTGCCTGGTAAATCCCATGGACAGAGGAGCCTGGTGGGCTGCACTCCATGGGGTTGCAAAAGAGTTGGACACGACTTAGCAACTACACAAGAACAACATTCTTCCTTACATATTAGCTACATCAGTCAGTCAGACTCAGAGGGTGGGCAGTGGTTAAGTTGACCCAAGTTCCATTACTTTCCATTATGATAGGGACAGTAGCTCAAAGGGCTCCACTGTGACAGCAGAGGGTAGACCAGATGGCCCTTACTTTGCCACTGTAGACTAAGCAACATTTATGATGGGGATGATACCTCCATTTTTTAGTTTTATGTAGATGTGTGCATTTTGATTGGGTTATAATATTGTGGCCCAAATCACCCTTTGTGTTGCCTCACTGGTCTTAAATTGAGCTCTGCATTGATACTAGCTCTTCTAAGTTTGACCTCATTCATGAAGAGCTCCTAGATGTTGACAGCTTTTTGCTCTGTTCTTTTCACCAATAGCTTTTTGAGCCACATGGTCAGACTTCTGGGCAGCAGTATTGTCTATGTGGTAGAGGATGTTTTAGAGGGAATCACGTTCTATGTAAAATTTTAAGATTTGATGTCTCACATCAAGGTTCTTGGCTGTGTGGAGCAACCCGGTATTTGGTATTATTTATAGTTCTGCTTTTTAGGTGTGAGCAGAGAAGTGAAGTATCTTTTTTTGGGTCTTTGGTATACTCAGGTTTTTTTTTTCTTTCTTTCTTTCTTATTTAGAAGATGAAATATTATTTTTGAAGGGTTTGGAAAGATGATTCTTTTTCAGGAAGTGGTGTCTTCATAGAGAAAAGAACCCTGGAGTAGAAACCGGAGAATGGATCCTGGTTCCTGATTTGCTGCTCACCAGCTGGTGACCTTGGGAAAGAATGACTCATGGTAGTCACTCTCCTGTTTTAGACTTTTTTTTGAACCTGTAAAATCTGAGTTATGGTTCCTATTCTGTCTACTTAACAAAACACGATTGTTGGTGGTCAAGTGAGAAATGAATATGAGTGTTTCAGAATGTATAAACCACCGTATAAATTGAAGGAGCATTGTTATTTGTTCCTAGGGAAGTTGGTGCCGGGTGTGACTATTTTCTTGGTCAAACACCAACGCTGCTGTGCAAAAGTGCTTTGCAAAGAGTATTTCCCAGGAAGCTGCAGCATGATGATGGGCGTGTAAAGGCCTCCATGGGGCAAGAAGCCCACTTACCATTGGCTCAGCCTACTTGAAGATGAGCACAAAGAGCCAGCCCCAGTGGGAACCAGCTCTGTTCAGACTTTACAAAGCAATTAAGGTGACTTATAAAACATTCATACTGAGATGAAAGACAATGAGCTCAAAAACAATGGTTGGTAAATATTGCCTTATTTCGTAAATTCACTGGAAGTGTTTAAAGTTATTTTTTAACCCACTAAATCAACCAGTGGAGGCTTTTCACTTATCAGTGGGTGTGTTTTTTCTTAATCACGAGGTTGACTCCAAACTCTAAATCAAGCTCTTATGTAATCTTAGGCTGTTACATTGGGCTCATTTTTTTTTCTCAGCCGTGGTATTGATACTGGCCATGTATAAACGTGTCAGGGACTGTGCCCAATGCATGATGCCTATTACCCCTTCCTGTATTAGTGGTAGGATGGTGCCTCGTACCTTCCAAGGGTAGGAGTAAGGGTGGGGTCAGCAAATGGTGAGTTTTGAACAAGATTTGGAGGTAGCTGGGGCCTAAAGTACTTCTTTGGAAGTCTTTTAGCTCTTCTAAATAAAGAAGAATCCATATTTCCTTGAAAAAAGGCTTAGCTTGCGATGAATATGTCAACTCAAGGCTGAGAAGCTTGGCTCTGGCCAGGGCCATTCTTTTTTCAGAAGGTGCTCCTGAACTGGATAAAGACAGAGCTTTCTTTTTTTTTTTTTTTAAAAAAAAAGTGTATTATGTAAAAAAATAAAAATAATAATATGATGATCTCCATTACCTACACTTGACAACAATTCACTTTTTGTTGGATTTCTTTACTCTTTTTGTTCATTGGCTTTGATTTTAGAGCTAATCAAAGATATCATGAGGCTTCATCATCTTCTTAGGTGGTAGTAACATTATGTCGACATAACAAAAGTAACACATTCTTGCACACAATCAAATATCAAATTGCTCTTCACACTTACCTGATTGTCCCCAGAATGGCTTCTTACAGTTGATTTGTTTGAAGGGGTTTCCATGTGAGGTCTACCTAGTGCATTTAGGTGTTTGATTCTTAGCTCTCAAATCTGGATCAGTCCCCTCACCCCTCACTGTGGCCTCCACATGTGCCTCCCCGCTGACCATCCCGTGGATTTAGAACAATGATGGGGAATAGGTCCATGTCGCAGAAGAGGCACTGTCATGGTGTGAAGATACTCACATCCCCTTTCTAACTCTGCCACTGACCTTGGACAAGCCACCGACACCCTCTGGGGTCATTATTCTTGTCCATCAAAGGAGACAGTGAGTCTGAATGACCTTAGACTCAAGCCTTCTTATTATGACCTCCTCAAAGGGAACACTTGCTACCTGTTCCTTATCCCAGTTTTTGTGATTGAGAAATTGTTGGCACTAAATAATCCTGAGTGATTAACTTGTTCTTTTTCTCTTGAACATTGTGAATAGTATACCTTAAACAAGGTTATTATGTTTTCCTTCTGAACTTTCAGAAAGCTTAGAGCCAAGTTTATGGCTCAACGTGTTGGTTATTATTGTATGCATTTTTTCTGAAATTTTAAAATTTAAGCCTTTTTAATGTGGACCGTTTTTTAAAGTCTTTATTGAATTTCTTACACCATTGCTTCTGCCTTATCCTTTTTTTTTTGGCCATGAGGCATGTGGGACATTAGTCCCCCAATAATGGATCGAACTTGTCCCCCTGCATTGAAAGGCAAAGTCGTAACTACTGGACCACCAGGGAGGTCCCTGTTATATGCATTTTAAGCTCATTTTTGGCTCAGATTTCCTCCACTGTTGTTCATTCTTTCTTCTTCTGCCCTGACCTCAATTTATGCGATCATGTTGTGTTGTGTATTCTTGCAAGCAGCGTGAATAAATGACTCCATGCTGGGTATTCTCTTGTGACTCTGATCTGGTCTGCAAGCTCATTTACCTAGGGTCCCTGTCTTACCTGTTCTCTGCTTTGTTGAGCCACACATTAGGTGCTCAGTAAAAACTTAACCAATAGAGTTTAAATTGGACATATTGTCATCACTTGTGCATTTACATTTTTTCCCATTTTAGTGGTGAAGAGTTGTTGGGAGCAGTATTGATTTTTTTGAGTGTGGCCCCAGTCCTTCTTGGATTCATCTTTTTATGGCAAAACTGCCAGAGGAAGTCGGGCAGTTTTTAAATGCAGTGGATTTGGCTGACGATGTTTATTTTTCGGTAGAACTTATCTTTGTCAATAGCTCCTTGCTACCTTTTCCCCCTAGGCTTTTGATGAGTGAAACAGTATTTGCTGGGCAAACACTGGGGACAGGGGGTTTTAAATCGTGAAACAGTAGCCATTCTACGTATTCTGAAGAGTCCGCCTCTGGCTCCAGCCTTGGACACCAGGAGCGCTGTTGTGGAGATGCACAGGGTGATGGAGGTGGATGTACCCCTGGGAGAAGGCAGGCTAGGCAGTTGGTGAGCAAGTTCTCCTCTTGGCTCTCCAGCAGCCTGCCTTGGCCTTGGGGAGGCTGTGCCTGCTCTCCTCAGTAAGGCCATGGTTCTGATGGACTCTCTCCCTTACCCCCCCACCCAGGACGTCTGCTTCCTTGATTGTCCAGGAGAGGATGTTCTTCCTGCAGCTTTAGGAGAGGGTCTGAGTCTGTGCTTGTTGAGCCCCCAGCACACAGTAGGTGCTCAGTAAACACATGGGCGGTGCCTTCAGGAGCAGCTCTACAAGTGATCAGAGGACATATTTACAACCTTTGCTAGTGGCCTCCTTTTTTGTTGTTTCTGCCACTTGGGAAGGCAGTCTTCTAAGCGCTGGTTTTGAGGGGCTGTGGTTTTGAAGGCTCCTGTTCTGGGTCCCCGGATGACTTCTGTCTCAACCACAGAGAACCGAGGTGCCCTTGTTGGTTGACGGAGTCCTCCCCATGTTCTTCTCCCAGCCAGACACCCTCCCAGGCCAGCGGCTTGGCCTTGCTTCTCTCCTCCCCACACCGAGGAGATGCTTCCAAGCCTCTGGTTTCACAACCTATCTGGTTGCAAACCAGATAGGTCCATGCAGACCTAGTCCAGAGGGAAGGCAAGACCCTTGGGTGAGGGGTCCTGGGTGTGGCGAGGAAGTTGAGGCTCATGGCTTGCAAGTTTTCTTCTAATGGAATTTCCCATCACTTACTGCCCTGCTGATTTCTGATCAATGAAAATGAAATTGCATCACCTCCTCAGAGGCTCCACGTATGCCTGCTGCTTCCAGCTGTGTCAGTTCCGGTAAAATAATCTCATCAGGCGTGCAAGAGGGTAATAGGAAATAAAAATAAAAACCCACAATTAGCAAGAGGCCTTGCAGCTGAGTAACACTTTCCATGCCGGAGGCAGAAGGCCAGGGAGTGAACGCTTAGGAAAGATTCCTTCAAATAAAAGAAGGAAGATTCCTGGTCCTTTTCTTCTCCCTTCTTCCCCTGAACTCTGGCCCCCGCCCTTCATGTGTGGATGGTTCAAACTTGTGCACAGGTTTGTCCTGCCCTCCAGGTGAGGTCAGCAGAACAGCTGTGAGAGGGACACACGAGGGAGGGGCTTTCACTTTTCTTTCTCCCCAGCCCACCTCCCACCCCAGACAAACACCAAATGAATTTCAGAAATTTCAGTTTCTCCCACCGACCTGTGACAGGAAACCAGATGGTTGCAAGGGGGGCTGGGGGGAGGGGTGGGCGACAACTGGAAGCTGAGTTAAGGTTGGTGAATAGGCTTCTCAGAGCTGGTTTATTTTAATTCCTAGACTTTATGCTTCAATTATCAGTCCATTAAGAACCAGACTCCCCACCTCTGCGTTATTCTCCAAAACTCCTAGGACCATGTCATGAACAAAAAGAAAGAGGGTCTATTGAGGGGCATGGCTTGGTCACATGGAAGCAGGAGTGTGGGACAGGCCAGTCCTAACACCTCCGGGTAAGGCTTGGGGATGGTGAACCCAAGTACCTGAGGAGAAGCAGTGCTCGTGTGAAGGCTGGTTCAGTGGTTCTGGCAGTTTTTCTTAAGTTGTTTGGGGCACAGCATGCTTTCCTCCTAGGTCATCAGGAAATCTCAGACATCCCTAAGTTTCCTTTAGGAATTTGACTCCCTTTAGGTTCCTGACTCCCATGTAGGTTGAGGATGAGACCCTTGAGAGAGATGAGCATGGCAGGGGCAGACCTAGTGGCAGGGGTGTGGGGAGGGGTTATGGTATCCCCAGCACCCAAGGGGCTCAGGCCAGTCGCACAACTTGCCAAACCATGTGTTGCAGCAGTTGAACCATGTTTTTAAATGCAGTGGACATCAGAGGTCGTTACAGGCCACCTCTGGTTCATAGAAGGACGGATTCTGGCCTTAGAGCAGGAAGGCTCAGGAATGTGGGGAGCGGTGGTAACCCGGATAACTGTGTTGATACTGTGAATCCAGCAGCACGTGGAGTTCTGTGCCTCCTCCAGCTAGTGCCCCGTCTGGATGGTCACCACTGTCCAGGTTCTTATTTTGCATTTCTGGCCTCTAATGAGAGCAAGCTAGTTGTGAGTCTGTATCGATAAGAGGGCCGCTGTGCATATTGTAGGCACTTGGTGACCATCTGTTGTGTGAACGGTTAAAATCGTTAGAGCAGCCAGCGAGGTTTTGGCCAAGCATGATTCACAGGGGGTTTAAAGCTAAGAGCACCAGGGCCAGAACCCCAGCAGGCTCTTCACTGTCATGGCCTAAGAGATGGGCCTGTTAACCAGCCAGGTTGGGTACCCCCATCTCAGCATGGCTTAACGCTGGGGCCTTCTGGAGCTGTGGGAACAGTTTTCGTCAACTTGTTCTGGCACTGCCTGGGATTAGGGCTGCTGGCTGGAAGTTTTGAGGGGACGACCCAAGCTCTAGGGGGAGAGGACAGAGGGTGTCACTTCAGAAGGATGCTGAAGTTCTTGACGTCAACATGCGTTTTTCATGTGTCTGTGTGTTTGTATAGATATATTTCTTTTCATTTTTTTAAAATTATTTTTTAATTGAAGGATAATTGCTTTACAGAATTTTGTTGTACAGATATATTTCTGTCCTCTCATCTCAGACACTTAGCCCAAGGTCTTGATCTACATTGATCACTTTTTATGACTTGAACTGGCAATTCCCCGCCAGGGATCAGACCTAACCAGGGTGTTCAGGAAACCATTAAGGAAAAATACATAACCACACTCATTCCCAGACTCAATTGTTTGGTCGTAGCAGTGCCTGGATAAGAGACTTTCCAGCATGATTAAGCCACATCCTATTTAACGTGGCCTCGACAATTGTTCACAGCAGCCACTGACCCAAGAGCAGTGCCTGGAGCAGTGAGAAGAGAAAGTCCATCTGGGCCACTTGTGCTGAGCTTGTGAGGGCGTCATTGTTACCTGCTGTCACTTGGTTCTACAGGTGGCTTCTGGAAGGCTAAGGCAGTGCAAACTCTTGGATCCTTACGTTTGAAGAACGAATTTTCCTTTGTTGATGTGCCTAATTCCCAGGGCCACTCTTTGAAGTGGCTAGTGGTAAATACGTCTCAATCCGTTTTTCTTGATTAAAAGTAATGGTGCAAATAATTGGCTTTCTGATTACCACTTGGGATGGAGAAGGGGCTCTGAAGAGTAGGGCACACATGTCAGTTTCACCGCTCTTACCCCTGCCACCCACACACCCTGCCACCCAACACCCGGTTGGGTTTTAAGCTTCAGAGTTTGGAAGTTCTTCACATACACTCAGAGGGCGAACAGAACCCGTACCCTCTTCAGTCCGTCTTGAAGTCCGCCGAGGTCACCATGGCTGCTGGTCCACTTGGCCGTAAGGGAAGGAACTGCCAGGGGCCGGGCTGGACAGCCTCCATCCCTGCTCCATTTAGTGGCGCCTCTTGCTCCCTGCTGCTTGAAAAGCTGTTTATGCTAACGAGCCAGGGAAGATCTGAAGCCCGCGCGGTGCCTGCACTGGTGAGAGGCCCTGTGTGTGTGTTGCCCCATTAATGAGCCTTCGAAGGGCAACCCTTGTTTGTTTTGTCCTGGTGCCAACTCCGGAGCCTTGTGCCAGAGCGCGCTGCCGATGGGGAGCCCGCCATGTGGCTTTCTTCCTGCTGAGAGGAAAACGCACTCCTTTTTCAGAGAGTCATTTTGGAGATGCGCGTTGAGGGGGACATTCCTTCCCCAAGGTCACCTCTCACCTTGCCCTTGCCTGGCTTCCTGACCATCCCAGCATGACCATGTCCTGTGGTGGAGCTTGTGGAGAGCAGAAGTTCCTCTGCCGGGAAGGCTGGATGGGGTTTCCCAGGTGCTGCTGCAGGACCAGAGAAA
Source organism: Bubalus bubalis (assembly GCF_019923935.1). NCBI lineage: Eukaryota > Metazoa > Chordata > Mammalia > Artiodactyla > Bovidae > Bubalus > Bubalus bubalis. The sequence continues at coordinate 37,789,970 of NC_059174.1, forward strand.
GGCAGCTCACAGGTTATTCCTTTGTTCTCACAGATCAGATCTGTGTAGAAGAAAGCTCGAGGCCCATGGCTGCTTCTACTCTGTGCAAACAGAGAATCTGCCCAAGTCAGTCTCTCTTGCGTCTGTGCAGCCATGAACCCCTGCAGTTTCTCCTGTGACTCAAATTAAAAGTTCCGCTGACCAATCACTAGTTCCTAAGAATTCAGGAACCAGTGGACTCATGGTCCTCTTCTACTCAAGAGCACAGATGGCTTTATGGCTCTTTCCACAAGGAAAAACTTTGTCCATACCCAATTCCCCTCATTCTGTCCCCCAAACCCAGATATCTAGGGGTTTTCTTGGCTTTCTGGATTTCTGTCTCCTTGACCAGTCTATTTAGGATGACTGGAATGAGGGCTGCCCCTGTAGACTTCAAATCTCCCAGATTATTTGGAATAGGAAATAATAAACCAAAAAATATTGAAATACTCAGGTGTCGTACCTGAGCCTCCAAATGAGGAGGAATGGGTCTTTGGTGGTCAATTATTTGTAATGTTGAGATCAGCGCTCTCCCACTAATACAATTTAAGATGTCTCAGAGAGAGTGCTCTTAATCAAGTTTTTACTACCTGCTTCGCACTGTGCTGGGAGATGAACAGAATTATAAGCTGGTTTTCGCCTTCAAGCAGCTTATAGTCCATTGGTAGAGATAGAAGTAACCCAGGTGGTACAAGGAGAGATTGTTTTAGTGTCAGTGTGGTGGTGATTACTGTTGGAGTTCAGCGAGGAGAAATACTTTGGTGGGTTTGAGTGATTTGTCGTTGTTGTTCATTCACTAAGTTGTGCCTGACTCTGCGACCCCCATGGACTTCAGCACGCCAGGCTTCCCTGTCCTTCACTGTCTCCCCAAGTTTGCTCAAACTCATATCCATTGAGTTGATGATGCCATCCACCCATCTTGTCCTCTGTCGCCCCCTTCCCCTTCTGCCCTCAATCTTTCCCAGCATCAGAGTCTTTCCCAGTGAGTCCATTCTTCACATTAAGTGGCCATAGTACTGGAGCTTCAGCATCAGCATCAGTCCTTCCAGTGGATATTCGGGGTTGATTTCCTTTAGGATTGATTGGTTTGATCTCCTTACTGTCCAAGGGACTCTCCAGAGTCTTTCTCTAGCACCACAATTTGAAAGCATCAGTTCTTTGGTGCTCAGCCATCTTTATGGTCTGACTCTCACATCCATTGATGACGATCAGGAAAAACCATAGCTTTGACTATGTGAACCTTTGTCGGCAAAGTTATGTCTCTGCTTTTTATTATGCTGTCTAGGTTTGTCATAGCTTTTCTTCCAAGGAGCATGCATCTTTTAATTTCTTGACTGCAGTTTGAATGATAGGAGGGGAGTTTTATTGCCTCTGCGAAACTGGAGCTTGTGCTTTTTAAGGGACGTCCAAGGTTTGGATGAATGTTGAGGAAGAGAGAGGCCATCCACAGGGTGAGGGGCTGCAGAAATGGAGGCAAGAATGTGTTGATGGGGTTGAGACTCTGCTGTCGGAGAAGTGAGAGCTGACTTGATTCATAGTGTAGGGTTGATTTTAGAGTGTGTTAAAACCAGTGTGGGGAGCATCTGTTTGAATATTTTGGCAACTGTCTTTTGCGTGGGAAAGGCACTGGGTGAAGATGACAGCAAGAAGACTGGGATGATCTTTCCTTTCTGTTTTCTGGAATCAAAGACGGTACCAAGAGTTCCATCCAGAGAGCCCAGGGCAGTCGGTGAGGGGCAGTACCGCTTGGACGTGTCGAGCCACGCCAAGTGTGGCGTGATGGGAGGCAACCCGCTTACAGACATCTTGTGGTCCACTGAAAGTCTGAGATGCACATTCAGGTGATAAGTCAGGAATGGAGATTTTTGCTTTGGGAGTCAACTCATAATTTCAGTAATCGAAACCACAGAAGTAGTTAAGGTAGTTGATGTAGAGATAAGAGCAGAGAACCAAGGGAGATGGTGAAGTACGATGCTGGTTAATTCTATAGAACAGAGAGGAGAGATTTCTGGGGGTTAACATAGTAGGGCATTTTATTAAGTAACTGGACAAGTGCACCCACATATGGTTAGAGACGTAGGAGGAAAGCTGGAAAGCCATGTCAGAGAAGCAAGGTGGGGAAAAGACTGCAAGGGGACAGTCAGCAGTTCTGAATGCAGTGGAGATGGAAGAAGATAAGAGGAAAAGAGGAAGAGCCATTGGCTACCCTGAGAAGGGCATTGGTGACCTTGGAGAGGGAGCTGCATCTTGGAAACACGGGGCCTTCTAACACCCCTTCCCGCAGAAACAGTGTCTAGCACCCCCTCCAGAGAGCCTGAGCCTGTGTTCTGAGGTGGGGGGGTGGGCTGGCCTCTGTGTGTATCTTCACTCGGGTCTACGTTTGGGTCTGCTGTGCAGCGAAGCTTGAGAACTGCTAATGCGATGCAGTCTAGCTCTCTGTAAGCACGCAGAGCTGGTGGAGTCACCTGGCTTTAGAAGATCGGTGATGGGAAAGTGAGGCTGTGGATGCAGTCCACTTGTTGAAAGGAGTTGAGCCCTGAGGGAAGGACAGAGCAGTGTCATGTGCCTTCACGATGTGAACAGTCAGGTTCCCGTTCAGAAGCTTACGTGGGCGTGGAATGTGGTAGCCTGGCAAGTGGGAGGGGGATTGGCCAGCAAAACCCTACGAAGCCCTCTTAGTAATCATCATGGAAAGGACAATACACCCCTGCCGTAGGAATAACAGGCAATTTACAAAAGAAATAGCCAGTAAGTATCTGCAGATGGGTTCTCTTACTGGCAAAAAATGGAAGTGAGAATGAAATGCCATTTCTTGCCTGCCAAATTGGCAACTTTTTTTTTTTTTAAAGCAAAATAATACCCACTATTGATGAAGGTGCAGGAAAATTGAGGCTCTTGTGCCAGTGAGCATATGTTGGAAAGGCTTTCCTAGAGGGCCGCTTGGCCTATGCCAGGCAGCCTGAAATATTCCTAGCTTTTGAGCCAGCAGTTACACTTCCAGAAATATGTCCCACGGAAATAGAGATGGAACGTTATGGGTGAAAGCCTAGGTTTTAAAGTAGGAAGGAAGGCTTATGGTTTCAAAGGTTGACTTTGGTAGTATGTAACTTGTATAAGGTATTAACATTTAATCCTCTAGGCCTCAATTTCCTCATCTGTAAAATGGGCTGTTGAAAGGATCGAAGGAAATAATGTCTTTTTAAAAAGTTCTTAGAACCGTGCCTGGCCCTACTAAGTGGGTAGTAATTGAGCTACTGCTTATTTTTATTATTTTGTTATTATATGTGCAGAAAAATTTGTGAAGAGTTTATTGCTGTGCAGCATAAACAGCAAAATATTAAGGATTGCTTAAATGTCCAGTAATTATTAATTATGCTGTGTCTGTAAGATGCAATATCTATGTAGCCATTAATTCCAACCTATGAAGGATATTTCATGTCCTGGGAGCACTTCAATGCCTAAATTAAGTTAAAGGGGCAGTCTACTTAAGGAGCAGTGTAATCTGAGGTTGGTAAAGATCTATAACTATAAAAATGAAGAAGGAAAAAACCTAAAAACTTCATACCTCCCAGTGGCTCTCTGGCCAGTAATACTGTAGGTGGTTTTTATTTCAGATATTGAGTTTTTCTACAGATACCCAAGTTTTTAAAAATAGTGTGTTCATGCTGCTTTAGTCAGAAGACATTATTTAAAATAAGTCTTAACATCATGAAACGCCAGATTGAAACTCTTAACGGGCCAGATGGTACATTTTACATCATTTCCTAACTTTTGCTCCACAGCCCAATAGGAGAAACGGAGAGATCAGAAATGGGATCTTTCGAGATGGATTTTTAGGAAATTGGAATTGAAAAGTTTCAGGTGCTGGCACAGAAGACATTGAAGTAGATGTTCACACTTAGTGGGGAAGGTATCCAGTTTGCAGAGAAAGCACTGGAGGTTGGGTGAGGATGGAGGGGCAGATGATCCAAGTGGGAAGTTCAAGGGGCTGTATTTGCTGGAAGGAGGGGCTGCTTCACATCTGGGAGGGGGATCCATGCTTTATGGTGAATAAATTCAGGTCAGGAGAGAACCATTCAGGCCAGTAATGGACAAAGGATACTGGCCCGTTGTTCTCAGGATATGGGGGAGAGGTCTCAGGGTAGACACTGAAGGAAGTACCTAAGTGTTGGATAAAATATTCATATAGCTGGTTAAAATGCCCCAAATTCTGCGCCCCCCCACCCCACTTTTTTTTTTTTTTTTTTAAAGAAAAACACAGAATCAGTAAAAACTGAGTGGTTTCACTTTTCATTACTGTATTATGGGTTTGGTCGTTTTTGAACTTCGGGTGTGTCTGCATACATAGTAACAAATCTGTTCCAGTAAATACCAACTCCTCTCTCCTGACACCCACAGCCTGGCCTGTTAGACCTGGCTCTGCTGCGGATCTCGGGACTCTCTCCTCCTCCCCTGCATGACTCTGTCAGAGCCAGAATATCGCGTTAGTTGTGGATTCCCTGCAGAATGGACTGAGCTAGCAGTTTTCACTTCTAGGCTGATTTATGTTCACGCTGGAAAGAGCACAGATGCAGTTATTAGCAAACATGAAGCCCAGGGCCTGGACGATTCTCTGGGCCTTCCGGGCAGTGGTCCTCCTGCAACACAGGAGACCTGTTCCAGCACGTGTGTGTTCCCTGATCTAGCCATAGTTACAGAATGATTCTCAAGGCTACAGGGAAATAGCTACCAAGAGGATGGAATCTCGCCTATTTATGGTTTAACACTTACTGACTTACACGCAGCAGCAATATACAAATACTGTTGTGTAAAGCACAGAATGGAATTGGATATGATTCTTCAGTGGATTCCAGGCTAAACAGTTGAGGGTATTATTTCTTTGCCCCTTGAATGAGGTTTCTACTTATCTCCAAACCTAGGTTACCCTTGGTGCTCGCTCTCTTTTTTTTTCTTAGACCATGGGGATAGTTTATTCATCATTGTGTATTTTGCTAATATGTTGTAGTCTGCGTTAAGCAATGCCCACTCTCTGTAGGTTGCTGGATTTCTTGCTTTCCGTGGTGGCTATCCTTGCTATTATATTTAGAATTGCTCTTCACCAGGTTAGGGAAATCTGTCTTGAATCAGGAAGCCACAGTAAATAGGTTTCAGCATGTGTTACTTGAAATCCTGCCTGAATTAGAATGGCCATTTGTCTTCTCCAACCAGGGAGTTCTATCTAGAACCTTTTGGGTGAAGAAAGGGAAGACCAGTTTTCTCTATCTGTCTGCACCTCCCTGTCGAAGCCTCCCTCCTGTCATGAAGCTGTGCCAGGAATGGATTTCAAACGAAGATAAGGGTGGATGATCAGGCTGGGTTGGCTGTTTATAAGTATTTTGGGAGATTCAACACATAGAGTTCCCACACTGGACAATTTTTTTTTTCTTTTTCATTTAACATAATCTCAGATGTACAAGAAAGTTATAAGGATAGAATAGAGAATTCTCACATATATTTCATCCAGTCCTCTCCCATGTTATTAATACCATTTTCTCCCTTCTGTGTGTTTGTCGTCATGCATGTTTGCACAGAGACACGCTCTCAAACATGTATTTGCTAAGCAGTTTGAAAATGGAGACAGCATGCCCTGCTGCTGCTGCTGCTAAGTCGCTTCAGTCGTGTCCGACTCTGTGCGACCCCATAGACGGCAGCCCACCAGGCTCCCCCGTCCCTGGGATTCTCCAGGCAAGAACACTGCAGTGGGTTGCCATTTCCTTCTCCAATACCTCTAAATGGACCTGTGCCTATTTCTTAAAAACAAAGATACTCTTTTATATAACCACACTGCAGTTATCAAAATTAGTAACTAACATTCATCTACCACTATTTCCCAATCTACAGACCTTAATCAAGATTTTGCAAGTTGTCCCAACTGTGCCTTTTATTTGGGAAAAGTCCAGAGTCTGTGTTTTGTTCATTGGTCACGTCTCTCTAGTCTAACTCTTTAATCTGAAACAGTGAGTCTTTCTGCCTCCTGACACTGACATTTCTGAAGAGCCTAGGCCATTAGACTGTCCGCGTTTGGATTTGCCTGCTGTTCTTTCACGATTAGCCTTGGGTTTTGCCTTTTCGGCAGGCACGTCACGGAAGAGATGTCACGTTCTTCCTAGTGCATCCTCTCCGGAGGCACAGGGTGGCTACTCGTCTCATTCCTGGTGATCCTCACTTCGACCATGTGACGAAGGGAGGTGGTGCTGCCCGGCTTCTCCAGTGCAAAGTCACTGTTTTTTCCTTCTGTAATTAATAAGTGTCTTGTGGGGAGATTCTTTGAGGCTGTAAATATTCTGTAACTACTCAAACTTTCACCCACTGCTTTTCGTATTCATTGATTCTTTGCTGAATGGGTTACTACTATGATGATGGTTACCAGATGGTATTGTTCTAACTTTATCATTCCCTCTGTATTTGTTAGTGGGATTTCCACCCTAAGCAAGAACTCTGCCTTCTGCCACATTAAAAAAAAAATTACCAAAGTATGGAATCATGGATTCTAATTTTATATATTGGGTTGTAATCCTTTACTCTCATGTAACTTTCTTGCTGAAACTGTCCCAGGCTCAGGCAGTGAGAGCCCCTGCAGATGCTCCTGAGCCTTTGGGCATGCTCTTCATTCAATCCTAGAGCACTTCCTTATGTCCTGGCTCAGAAAGGTGCTCCACACTCATCTTGCGCTCTCCCTGCCCCAGCCCAAAAATTGCCCAGCTCTCCAAGGAGACCTGCTTCCATTTAGAGGAGAAGGGTTGCACCAGACATTTCTTCAGTTTAGAGGAAAAGAAGGAATGTGTCCAGGGATCATTTATTTTTTTCCTCTCTCAAAGTGTTATCATTTCTCCCAATACGTTAATTTTCCCCATGGTTTTATTAAGCACCTGTTACATTGTGGATGTGAAAGATACAGAGATAAATGAGACATGGATCTTGCTCTCCAACTGCTCATAGCCTCATGGCAGAAATAGACAAGTCAACATATCATTATAGCAGTGTGATAACTCTAGAATTGCAATGTGTCGCCATATGCAAAACTGGGATCACAGAGGAGGAGGTTAAAGCTGATAAAGCTGACTGAATAACCCAGTGGGTCACCAGGAATGAATAGAATCTTCACCTTTCAAACGACCCAAGAGGCTGCCTGATGCAGAACCTCCTGGCTATAGCAAAATGCCCTTCTCCACGCATGAAACCAGGGTCAGCATTCCACTTGGGAACTCTAATTAATCCAGAGAAAGATTTTTGTTTATATTGAATTGAACTCTATTTTTTAAATAAATCGCCTCTCATTTACTCCTAGTTAAACCCTAAAGCTCAGTAGAAGACGTGGAACTAATCCTCATTGTATTTGGAAGGCAGGGCTTCGCGTGGTTGAAGATGGTTGTCTTGCCCTGCAATGGGAACCTTGATTTTTTTTTTTGCTCTTGAGCTGATCATGGTCAGCCATTCATTAGTCAGTACACCTCTTACCAGATTCCCCCACATGGCTCATAACACTCTTCATGCAGTTAGAGAAAACGAGAGGGCTGTGATTCTGCTCAGTTGGAACAGATAGAGGCACCCCTGTAGCCCAGAGGCCACATCTACATCTTTGGCCATTGTGTCAGCTTTAGGCTGCCTCTGAATTTGTAGTGAAAGAACACCTCCAGGTATGTTTTTTTGTTTTTTGCATGAACTCCTGTTAATCCAAGTCCCTTAATTCCCTGTTGGTTTTACTGCTTGCTTGAACTTATACACAAGGCTTCCTATTTTTCCTTTCAAAATTTCATCTTGTTTGTTTCAGCCTGTTGTTCCAACTTACTGAGATTTTTTTTTTTTTTAAAGTCTTGATTCCACCATTTAGCATGTTAGTCCCCTCAACTGATGTATGTGCTTGGTCTCGTCCACCCCTAAAGTTGTTGATTTAAGTGAAGGGAACCAGGGATAAGGCAGGACTTTAAGGCATGTCCCTAGAAACATTGACCTTTGAGTGGGTACTTTAGGTAATAACATCTTCCAGCTATAAGAGCAGGCAGACTTTATTATCTGAAAGACATTTGGTCCCCTAGATACACAGAAATGATAAACTTTGGGATACATTATTAAAATCAAAAAGGACCCTCTACTGCGTAGATCGTTGAGTCTAAATGAAGCTATTTTCCAGTTTATGTGAATTTTCTTACTGAACCTACACCTAATTGCTGAGTCCTCAGGACCTCTCGTCCCCGAGATGCTATTCAACAACTGTCGACTCTTCTTCTAAAACTGTGAGGAACTTGCAGTATATAGTCTATAACACATCCTTTTAAACCTAATATATATACTTTATCCAAAATGACAATACACATCTTCCTCCCCTTTTTCTTGTTTTATATTACTTCTGAGTGCTTTTTTGCCATTTAACATTATATTTATTTGTTTGCGGTCTTTCACCACAAGAATGTAAGCTGATTCCTATTGTTGATTCTCTGAGTATCTGACACATAATAGGTGGACAGTAAATGCTGAGTTAATGGATGAATACATTTTTTGATCTATAGTTTCTGGAACTGCCTTTTTTTTTCCTTGAAAGAAGTCAAGATAATGGGCCTTTTATCCCTTCTTTCCTGTGTGAAGATATCCAAGTAGGAGAGTGCATTTTGAACTCTCATCTCCTCTATCACTCCCAAGTTTAAAAAAAAAAAAGGAGGGAGAAATGTGTCTGCGAACTGGTAGTGTTCCTTTCCACAGTCATCCTGATAGCCCGTGATCTTGGAACAGACCCTCTTACCTAAGATTGAATGCGACTGTCAGATGAGCTGAAGTTCTCTTTGAGAAATGGACATTAAAGTAAAACAGAGAAGATGGGACTTCACTGGTGGTCCAGTGGTTAAGCTTTGCACTCCCAATGCAAGGGGTACAGATTAGATCCCTGGATGGGGAACTAAGATTCCGAATGCCACATGGTGGGGCAGAAAAAAGAGAAATAACTTAAAAAAAAAGACAAGAAAACATGGTAGAATGGCTAAGAACACAGGTTCTACAGCCAGATTATGGTTTTGTCATTTAGGCTTTTGTTTGTTATTTGACAATACAGTGGAAGTGAGAAATAGATTTAAGGGCCTAGATCTGATAGAGTGCCTGATGAACTATGGAATGAGGTTCGTGACATTGTACAGGAGACAGGGATCAAGACCATCCCCATGGAAAAGAAATGCAAAAAAGCAAATGGCTGTCTGGGGAGGCCTTACAAATAGCTGTGAAAAGAAGAGAAGCGAAAAGCAAAGGAGAAAAGGAAAGATATAAACATCTGAATGCAGAGTTCCAAAGAATAGCAGGGAGAGATAAGAAAGCCATCTTCAGTGATCAATGCAAAGAAATAGAGGAAAACAACAGAATGGGAAAGGCTAGAGATCTCTTCAAGAAAATCAGAGATACCAAAGGAACATTTCATGCAAAGATGGGCTCAATAAAGGACAGAAATGGTATGGACCTAACAGAAGCAGAAGATATTCAGAAGAGATGGCAAGAATACACAGAAGAACTGTACAACAAAGATCTTCACGACCCAGATAATCACAATGGTGTGACCACTCACCTAGAGCCAGACATCCTGGAATGTGAAGTCAAGTGGGCCTTAGAAAGCATCACTACGAACAAAGCTAGTGGAGGTGATGAAATTCCAGTTGAGCTATTCCAAATCCTGAAAGATGATGCTGTGAAAGTGCTGCACTCAATATGCCAGCAAATTTGGAAAACTCAGCAGTGGCCACAGGACTGGAAAAAGTCCATTTTCATTACAATCCCAAAGAAAGGCAATGCCAAAGAATGCTCAAACTACTGCACAATTGCACTCATCTCACACGCTAGTAAAGTAATGCTTAAAATTCTCCAAGCTAGGCTTCAGCAATATGTGAACCATGAACTTCCTGCTGTTCAAGCTGGTTTTAGAGAAGGCAGAGGAACCAGAGATCAAATTGCCAACATCTGCTGGATCATGGAAAAAGCAAGAAAGTTCCAGAAAAACATCTATTTCTGCTTTATTGACTATGCCAAAGCCTTTGACTGTGTGGATCACAATAAACTGTGGAAAATTCTGAAAGAGACGGGAATACCAGACCACCTGATCTGCCTCTTGAGAAATTTGTGTGCAGGTCAGGAAGCAACAGTTAGAACTGGACATGGAATAATAGACTGGTTCCAAATAGGAAAAGGAGTACATGAAGGCTGTATATTGTCACCCTGCTTATTTAACTTATATGCAGAGTACATGAGAAACACTGAACTGGAAGAAACACAAGCTGGAATCAAGATTGCCAGGAGAAATATCAATAACCTCAGATATGCAGATGACACCAGCCTTATGGCAGAAAGTGAAGAGGAACTCAAAAGCCTCTTGATGAAAGTGAAAGTGGAGAGTGAAAAAGTTGGCTTAAATCTCAACATTCAGAAAACGAAGATCATGGCATCTGGTCCCATCACTTAATGGGAAATAGATGGGGAAACAGTGGAAACAGTGTCAGACTTTATTTTTCTGGGCTCCAAAGTCACTGCAGATGGTGACTGCAGCCATGAAATTAAAAGACGCTTACTCCTTGGAAGGAAAGTTATGACCAACCTAGATAGCATGTTCAAAAGCAGAGACACTACTTTGCCAACAAAGGTCCGTCTAGTCAAGGCTATGGTTTTTCCTGTGGTCATGTATGGATGTGAGAGTTGGACTGTGAAGAAGGCTGAGTGCCGAAGAATTGATGTTTTCTTCATCTGGGAGAAGACTCTTGAGAGTCCCTTGGACTGCAAGGAGTCCAACCAGTCCATTCTGAAGGAGATGAGCCCTGGGATTTCTTTGGAAGGAATGATGCTAAAGCTGAAACTCCAGTACTTTGGCCACCTCATGTGAAGAGTTGACTCATTGGAAAATACCCTGATGCTGGGAGGGATTGGGGGCAAGAGGAGAAGGGGACGACAGAGGATGAGATGGCTGGATGGCATCACTGACTCGATGGACATGAGTCTCGGTAAACTCCGGGAGTTGGTGATGGACAGGGAGGCCTGGCTTGCTGTGATTCATGGGGTCGCAAAGAGTTGGACACGACTGAGCGACTGATCTGATCTGATCTGATGTCATCTGTCATTTAGGTCAAGCAACCTCAGTTTTCCCAGCCTCAAAATGCAGCTAAAAATAGCACCCATCTTATGGAATGTTATAAGCATCCAGGTGGTGTTGGACCCACAGGCCTTACCATGATGCTACACTCAAGAAGTGATGGCTTCCCTTCAGATGGTTTTCATTTTTAAAAACCTTTGGGAAAAAAGGCGCAGAGTAGGACATGAAGTCGCCTGTAACCTCATCCCCTAGCAATTACCTCTGTAAAATTTTTTGACATAAATCTCACGGATTTCCACATGCAGAACCTATATAGGCTTTGTTCACTCAGCATCCTGTGTGATCATTTCCCACCCACCCCTGCACATAGTTTCTTTTAAAAGTGCTATTTAATACCATCCTATGGAATGCTATGCACTGTAATTTAGAAAATACCTTGTTTCTCCAGATTATTGCCATCTTTTTTTTTCCTGTTACTAACATTGTGATGAATAATCTTCTATCTCTGTGGGTATCTTGGGTTGTTTCCTGGAACGGGGGAATTGCTGAGTCAAAGGGCACGTGCATTTTTGAGGTTTTTGACACCCACTGCCAAATCGCCTTCAGGAAGGTGGTGCTCACTGAAGCCCCCTCCAGCAGAGCAGGGAACGCTCAGGAGCCCGCCCATTCACGTCTCTCTGGTGATGCTGCATGAGCAGGGAACGCTCAGGAGCCTGCCCATTCACGTCTCTCTGGTGATGCTGCATGAGTTATTCACGGAGGCAACAGTTTCTCCCATCTCTCTCTCTGTTTTTCTTTTCTTTCCCCCTTTGTTTCTTTTCTTGGTTTTCTGCCAGACAGCCTCTTGTGAAAGGACTGCCTAATTAACCCTGTGCTAATTAACAATTTAAAATTACACAGTGCGACTGTTGGTGTTTAATTCTCCAGGAGCTGGAGCAACAGCAGAGCCCCCTCCCCTTCCTCATAGCTGCACCCCCTGTAACTTCACCAGCTTCCCTGTAACTGTTGCATGGAGCCCTGGCCTGTCTCCTTAAGGGAGAGTGATAAAGCTGTCACATCACGTCTTCTCAGTTGAAAGAGGGAGATGGATGACTTTGTTAATGGGGGGCCCCTGGGATAACAGGGTGGAGTCTTACCATTTTTTAACCGTCTTTGAAAAATAAAAGACTGAGACTGGCAAAAATGCAGAGGTTTTACAGGTAGGTTTGAGGAAACTGTAACAGTGAGAGGAACAAGAATGGGGGAAGGGTTCCTGATGAAAATGTTAGAACTTTTCTCCACGAGAGGACTTCTCAAATGGCAGAGGAAGGCGCTCAGCAGAGAGAGTGCGAGTGCTAGGTCCCTCCCTTTAACTCTCTTACTGAAGAGATGTGCTCTGTTGAAATCTAACTAAATTCTTAAAACCACCAGCACCAAGAAAAAAAAAGAACAACCTACGCTGAGTCCAACACTGGTGGTCTTGTGTTTAAAGGGGATTCGAGGGTGCAGATGGCTGGAGAGGAGCAGGCGGCCAGAAGGGGTGAGGGTTTATGGTGTGTGAGCCAGCCGCAGCCATACCGAAGGATGAGGAAGGGGTGCAGAGCGGGGGTGGGGGGCCGCCTGTAAGAGCACGGGGACCCGCTGGGCTCCCAGGCTGCCCTCTATAACTGAAGATCATTGATTTTACGGGAAACCATGTTTACAGACAGCGTGCTGATCGACCTTGAGTTGACTTCTGCCTCCTTAAGTAAGAACTACCTTTTTCTTATTGACTGGCTGATAAACAGAGCGAAAGGAACTGCCGGCCGGGTGGGAGAAGGCCTCAGATCCTGGGGCCCAAAGGTGGGGCAGAGTTAAGAGATTACTGCATCTCTGTGCTCTGGTCCCCTTCTGCCTCCCCCCTCCCCCCATCCCTGCACCTCCCAGGGACTGGTGAGTGAGCCCAAGACTGACCCTGCCTGGTTACCTGGCAGCATAGGCTCCAAGCGCAGAGGAGCAGTGATTTGTCATAAAGCAGAGTGTCTCATTCAAGCTTCAGTAATGCACAGCCCCTGGGGATGGTATTAAAAATGCAGATTCTGATCTGGGGTAGGGCTGAGAGCCTACATTTTTCACAGGCTCCCTGGTGAAGACAGGCTCTTTGGCCCCGAACCACACTTGGCTTAGCAAGGTGGCAAGAGTTGCCTGCTTACCCTGGCCAGCAGGCACTGACAGGAAGCCCAGAGCAGGTGCTTGGGATCCCGAGCAGGCTCTGTCTTTCCCACCAGCATCTCAGTGGGCTGTTGCCCCCTTGCGAATGAGGGGTCCCCTACATGTGCCCCCTCATGGGGCAAGTGTCACTGCCACAGGATATCTGTCTTTGCCCACAAGGTCATCTTTTCTTGACATCTTTTGCTGAGGAATAGAAAACAAAGTTGGGTGACTTTTTAAAAGTCCCAGTCCCTTAACCAGATGATTTGTGGAGGAGGAGGAGGAAGAAGAGAGCAGAGCAAGAAAAGCCCACCAATTAATTGGTAAACGCTTTGCAGGTTTCTCAGCCCAGTCCAGGCTGGAGAAGAGATTGGCTTTGCTGTCAATACACAAGTCCCTGGTGAAGCATCAAAGCTGTTCTCCTTTATCAATCGTGGCCTCCCCTTCCCGCATGTTCCTGTAACTTACCAAGCATTTATGACATTGATTTTACAATCGGGCTGTTAACCCTCCCGCCTCTTCAGGCCTGCCAACCTTTTTGGCCCAAGCTGTCAATCAGATATCATCTAGCCAATCACACGTGTCCTTCGGGAAGAGCCACCCTGGATTCTCACCTGTATCCCAACTGAGCCTTGTGAGGATGTCTCATTGCATTTGCTGTTTGGTTTGGTTTAGTGTAGTTGTGTTTGTTTAAAATCAATATATCTTTTCTAAGGCACATGAAACTTTGTTGTAGTGGAATTTGAGGTTATAAGCTAAGAGCTGGTGTGTGTGCACGCGTGTACTTGCGTGTTAACAAACAAAATATGACACGTTCTTCCAAAAAGTTGTTTCTCCTGAAACTTCTGGTAAACCTGCTTTCCCCATCTTTTCCCGAGAGGGAGCTATTGGTTCACTGTGCAGTCGAGAATCAAGCAATGAAAAAAAGAATGGGAAGATGGAGGCGGGGGTTGAGGGGAACAAACCCAGCCAAAACCTTCATGCACTGTGTGTGAATGAGATGGTGGGTGGAGAAGCAGCCAAGTGTTCTCCAGGAAGGAGGTGTGGTGGGGAGGGTGGCCTGGGATTCACAGAGAGCACTCTGAAAACCTTGCGAGGCGCTGAGTCTCCTGTAGGAGCGGGGCCAGACAGAAGAAACACTCCTGTGATGTTGTTGCCACAGGAGCAGAGCAGAGACAAGCGATCTAATGTCTCCCTCCCCAGGGACGTGAGGTCTCAGAGGGCAGATTGAGCTCAGTGGCACTTTGGAGTCGGAAACGGAAAAGCCCCAGGGCTGAAGGACAGCTGCTTGGGTAACGACTAATAAGTAAGAGGCAGGTGTGGAACTGGGGCTGGCGGAGCCCAGCTGCCATCTCGGCTCGCTGTGAGATCCTTGACAGCAGAACCCACCCAGTCAGTGGTGAACGCGCTCCATCTAGGCAGGGTGAGATCCTCCCTGCTGGTGGTGGACTCAGCCCACTGAGAGTCTGGGTGGATCTTCCTAGAAACATCCCGCTCATGTTTTGCACCTCCGTATTTTGAGTCTGAAGCCAGCTGAGTCACAAGCAAGGGTGTTCTGTGGGTTGTGGGGAGGAGACGGGAATTGAGAATGCCACCTTTCTCAGTGTCCCAGTGGCATTGGAGTCATTTTTTTAGATCTGGGGCCTCAGTTTTACTACTTGTAAAATGAGACAGTGTTTTCAAGACTGGGACAGGGTGACTGCAGCCATGGGGCCTTTGAGGGGCTTCACAGAGCTTGCCCAGGCCTGCACACTTGCCCTTGACCCCTGCGCCCTCAAACACTTCTCCGTGAATTTCTCAAACTAAAAGTGTGGTCAGTAAGAGCAAGGGCACAACTTCGGTTCTAAATCAAACGGCATGTCCCCGCCCAGGTTCATCATCCTTTCTCTAGGGCTGCAAAGTTGTCTTTCTCCTGTCTCTCTGTCTGTTCCAGGTGTTCCCCTGGCCCACAGACAGTGTGGGCAACAGAGGTGGCTTTGTGTTGCCCTCTGTATGTGGTGGGGCCACCGTTCTGTGTCCCAGAAAGTTGAAAACAAGCCTCCTCCTTGACCCCTGCCTGATCGCCGGGCCCTGACTCGAACACTGTGCGTGCAAAGATCTCAAACTCAAACTGGTCTCCAGGGGTGCAGCAGCTGACAGTCTGAAGACAGAAAGGGCTTCTCCTGACGCCCCTTTCCCCGACATCCCCCTCCTCCTGTGACACCCAGGGGCACTGCCCGCCCGCTAAGCCTGGACGGGGTGGGGCGACGGCCGGGGTCCCTGCTGCCCCTCCGTCTCTGTTGTGGGTGTGGAAGACAGAAGCCTGCCAGGGCATAGTGCTCTGTGTAGGACCTTAGCCTCGGCCCTCCTAACCTCTTTCCTTTCTCTCTCTCTTCCCCCTTCTCTCCCTCCTCTCCCCCTTGCCTCTGCCCTTCAGGTCCGATCCGTACTGGGTGCAATGAAAGCTCCACGCAGGCCTTACCATGGAAGGCTGTGACTCGCCCGTCGTCTCGGGGAAGGACAATGGGTGCGGTATCTCTCAGCACCAGCAATGGACTGAACTCAACAGCACCCACCTCCCCGACAAACCCAGTAGCATGGAGCAGCCCACAAGCGAGAGCCACGGGCCTCTGGACGGCCTGAGGGCCCCCTTCAATGAGCGCCTCGCGGAGAGCACCGCCCCGGCCGGGCCCGCCGCCGAGCCCGCCGCCGCCACCGCCGGCAAGGAGGTCAGCTGCAACGAGTGCTCGGCCTCCTTCGCCAGCCTGCAGACCTACATGGAGCACCACTGCCCCGGCGCCCGCCCCCCGCCGCCGCCGCCGCCGCCGCCGCCCCCGCGGGAGGAGAGCGGCAGCGACAGCAGCGAGGAGGGGGACGAGGAGAGCGACGTGGAGAACCTGGCCGGGGAGATCGTGTTCCAGCCGGACGGCTCGGCGTACATCGTCGAGAGTCTGAGCCAGCTGACCCAGGGCGGGGGCGTGGGCGGCGGCGGGCCTCTACCGTCGCTCTTCCTGAACTCTCTCCCCTCCGCCGCCGCCGCCTCGGGGGGCAAGCAAGGGGACCCTTCCTGTGCGGCACCCGTCTACCCCCAGATCATCAACACTTTCCACATAGCCTCATCCTTCGGGAAGTGGTTTGAGGGCCCAGACCAGGCTTTCCCGAATACCTCAGCCCTGGCGGGGATCAGCCCCGTCCTGCACAGCTTCCGCGTATTCGACGTGCGACACAAAAGCAGCAAGGATTACCTAAACAGCGACGGCTCTGCCAAAAGCTCCTGCGTATCCAAAGATGCTCCCAACAACGTGGACCTGTCCAAATTCGATGGCTTCGTGCTTTACGGCAAGAGGAAGCCCATCCTGATGTGTTTCCTGTGCAAGCTCTCCTTCGGGTACGTCCGTTCGTTTGTGACCCACGCGGTGCACGACCATCGAATGACCCTGAGTGAAGAGGAGCGGAAGATTCTTAGCAATAAGAACATCTCCGCCATCATCCAAGGGATCGGCAAAGACAAGGAACCCCTTGTAAGTTTTCTGGAACCAAAAAACAAAAACTTTCAACTCCCTTTAGTTTCCACCGCTAACCTCATAGGCCCTGGACACAGTTTTTATGGGAAATTCAGTGGCATTCGAATGGAAGGGGAGGAGGCTCTCCCCACCGGCCCCACTGCGGGCCCCGAGCAGCCCCAGGCGGGTCTCCTGACCCCCAGCAGCCTCCTGAACCTTGGCGGGCTCACCAGCTCCGTCCTGAAGACCCCCATTACCTCAGTCCCCCTGGGGCCTCTGGCCTCCAGTCCTACCAAATCCTCAGAGGGCAAGGACTCTGGGGCAGCAGAAGGAGAGAAGCAAGAAGTGGGTGATCCGGACTGCTTCTCGGAGAAGGTGGAGCCCATTGAGGAGGAGGTGGAGGAGGAGGAGGAGGAAGAGGAGGCGGAGGAAGAGGAAGAGGAGGAGGAAGATGAGGAGGAAGAAGAGGAGGAGGAGGGCTGCAAAGGACTCTTTCCAAGTGAGCTGGATGACGAGCTGGAGGACAGGCCCCCTGAGGAGTCTGGGGCCGCGGCAGGTAGTAGCAGCAAAAAGGACCTTGCTCTCTCAAACCAAAGCATTTCTAACTCCCCCTTAATGCCTAATGTGCTCCAGACCCTGTCGAGGGGCGCAGCTTCTACTAGTTCTAATTCCGCTTCTTCCTTTGTTGTCTTTGATGGTGCGAACAGGAGGAATCGTTTAAGCTTTAACAGTGAGGGCGTCAGGGCCAACGTGGCAGAGGGCGGCAGGAGGCTGGACTTTGCTGATGAAAGTGCCAATAAAGACAATGCCACAGCACCAGAACCAAATGAAAGCACAGAGGGGGACGAGGGGGGCTTTGTCCCCCATCACCAGCACGCTGGCTCCCTCTGCGAGCTCGGGGTGGGGGAGTGCCCCTCGGGGAGCGGCGTGGAGTGCCCCAAATGCGACACGGTCCTGGGCTCCTCCCGCTCGCTGGGCGGCCACATGACCATGATGCATTCTCGCAACTCGTGCAAGACACTCAAGTGCCCCAAGTGCAACTGGCACTACAAGTACCAGCAGACGCTGGAGGCGCACATGAAGGAGAAGCACCCGGAGCCGGGGGGCTCCTGCGTCTACTGCAAGAGCGGGCAGCCCCACCCCCGGCTGGCACGAGGCGAGAGCTACACGTGCGGTTACAAGCCTTTCCGCTGCGAGGTGTGTAACTACTCCACAACGACCAAAGGCAACCTCAGTATCCATATGCAGTCCGACAAGCATCTCAACAACATGCAGAACCTGCAGAATGGCGGGGGGGAGCAGGTGTTCAGCCACACGGCCGGGGCGGCGGCGGCCGCAGCTGCAGCAGCCGCGGCTGCGGCCAACATGGGCAGCTCCTGTGGGGCCCCCTCGCCCACCAAACCAAAAACCAAGCCCACCTGGCGGTGTGAGGTGTGCGACTACGAGACCAATGTGGCCCGGAACCTGCGCATCCACATGACGAGCGAGAAGCACATGCACAACATGATGCTGCTGCAGCAGAACATGACGCAGATGCAGCACAGCCGCCACCTGGGCCTGGGCGGCCTGCCCTCCCCGGCCGAGGCCGAGCTCTACCAGTACTACCTGGCCCAGAACGTCAACCTGCCCAACCTGAAGGTGGACAGCGCGGCCCCGGACGCCCCGTTCGTGATGAGCGGATTCCAGCTGGACCCCGCCGGGCCCGTGGCCGCCATGACGCCTGCTCTAGGTGAGGCTGCCCCGTGTGTGTCTGTCCTGAGCGATGGGAGTCAAACCGGGGAGGACACGCGCGCGGGCCACGGTCCCCGTTGACTCTGTCGAGTCCTGTGAATTTCGTGAACCTTTGCTCTCTTGTGAGTCGTTCTGCGCTCTGCTTCAGCATCCAGTCGTCCCATCTTTTTTTCTCTAGAATCCCCTGAACTCTTGTGTTGAGCCCGTGGACAGTGGTTTGGGTTCAACATGAGACCCAGGTGCCCTCCAGCTCCACGGAGATGTAGTGAAGTTTGAGTGTTTCCTCTAGTATTTGGCTCTGGGTCAACTTTCCTTCCTGTCCCCATCCCCCCCTTTATCCGTCCCTTTCTTGATTTGAAAAATCGCTACATTTCCCCTCGACTTTCGGGTTCCATTAAACAATTATTGAGATGTGCAGGAAAGTATCGCTGTAGTTTTCAGTAGGGATGGTCACCTCTGAAATAGGATCTGAGGACTGTGGTGTAACTTATTTAAATAAGCCAGGTCTGGTTGTGAGCAGACCAGGAGCCACCCAGATACGTCTCCCAAAGTTCTCCAGTGTTGTTACTGGGATCTTGATGCTTTAAAGAGGTGGGTTCTTTTTATTACCTTGTGTGAGTTGCCAGTGATTAGTATAGTTGGGAATCGATTGACCTGGGGGGCACTGTGAGGAGTGATGTGATAGATGAGTGATACATAAGTTCTAAAATGGCACATTAAAGAAAGCCTGATTTTAGCATCAGATCCTGGTTAACGGAGCCTTTGTTGCCATGGAGTACATGGCTTCCTGTTGGAAAACTGTCTTACCCGTTGGCTTCGTTGAGCCAGAATGGGACCAAGAGGACAGGATTTGGATGCCAAAAGCCACGACTCTTCATGTAAAAAGAACTGTGACCACTTCTAGGGAAGAGCTTCTATAGCGAGCAAATGTACAAACCAGTTTCTGAGCACCAGTGTGGTGGCCGGGCCCCGCCTGCCCCAACTGCACAAGCCTGGTCTCTGTTTCCTGACCCAGCTAACCTCTTGAGACCAGCAGCAACGTCCTGAATGACACAAGACCCCCTTACTGACATGGGAGTAAGTTGTTCTTGGCAACAAAGCATGAGCAAGCACCTTTATCCTAGGATGGCTCAGGTTCACACAGAGGGCTGAACCTCCCCAGCGGGCACATCTTTATTTGTGTGGTCTTTCAGTGCTAATTGCTGCTGATGAGTTATATTTCACGGCATTTAATTTGTTTTTCCTGCCATGCATTTAAATTTGAATCCTGGCAACTTTAATCTTCTTCTCCATTTTGGAACATTGACTGGTTGATCCTTTCTTACCAAGCAGTTTGAAGATGTTTTACCCACTGGTCAATCATGGATGCACAGGGATCAGTCATTCTGTTTGTCCAAAGAGTGACCATGGGGGTTGCACACCTATGAGTGGCATTGGTACTCACAAAGACTGTACTGCTTTTAAAGCCTACAGCGGTTGGGGTTTTCTTCATCTGGAGATTTAGAATCTTGGGGAAGCAGGTCTTGGAGTAAATCATATATAATGTAAGTGGAACGAAGACACAGAAAATGTATGGGTTCATACTGGGTCAAAGTGAAGACTTTTTAATTACCTTGAAAACCAGTAATTCTGACTGAGGCTTGAATTGAGTGGTAGATAAATGGTTTGCTTTTAGCACCCACTGTCTGTGAATCTGCGGGACACTGTGCATCGTGAGCAGAGGGCAGATGCGAAAGATAACGAAACGGATCCTTGAGTTCTGCACATACGTAGAAGATCCGGACTTTATTTCTTAAAGAGAATAGTGTTCTTCCTTCTAAAGACCTTATCCAGGTAGTCACGGAGGGCCCTTGAATTTCCAGCATCACTGCTTGGCAATCGAGGTGAGTCCCTGAACACCTCCCGTGCCTGCCTTAAGCCATGAGCGCTGTTGAGATGAGGGTGAGAGTCACAAAAATACTTGATGCCAGAAGCCTGCATGCCTGTGGGAGCGATAGAATGTGTCCGCCCGGACCCGTTATTTCAGTCGTGGGACCTCAGCAGAAGGCAGCGTAGGAAAACAGAGCGTAGCTTTCAGTTCTGTGTGCAGCCCGGCTGATTGGTCCTTAGGCGCGCTAGGAGAAGGCTGTGGGCGTTATTAGGCATTACTGGGCTCTGCAGGGGAAGTAGCAGTTGTGAACTGCACTCCTCCTCACAAAGTCAGTGTTCTCTTCCTCCCTTTGATGGAACCTCCACTGATCCTGGGGACGTGTGCGTTCTAGACACTGTCAAGGAAAAGCTCGGCATCATTGGTCTGGTCTGCTTGAATTTGCCTCCATCTGTAGGTGAGATGCTAGGCTTGAGTCCAGGTGACCATCCTTCCAGACATCCATCTGGATTATAGTTTAGCACAGCATGGAGACATGGGTGGCTCGCCAAGGCACCTACGTTATTTCCTAAGTAGCCAGCTGGCCATGGGACATTTGCACCAGGTTTAAGAACTCCTCAGATTCTGCTTTTGATTGTAGGAGGTATCTTTTAATCCCTGTGTCTCTCTGAGGATGTGCTCAGGGCAGAACTCTGTGCCAGGGTGTCAGTCTCCAGCCTTAAAGTTAAAACTGGGGGGAGATGGGGTCCTCTTCAAGACCATCCAACTGGCGTGACTCAAGAGTAGGCACCAGCTAAGTTCTCAGTGTGCACTCTCTCTCCCCCCGCACCTGACCTGCCTGTGAATTGGATGAGGTTCCTCCACTTCTTGGGGACTGAATTTGTTCCTTCCAGCCCAGTGGATGTGTGGGAGCACAAGCCCTGTGTGTGGTTCTCCAGGGTATAGTTCTCAGAGGGAGTTTTGGCTTGCCCATCACCCCCATTTCACTGCTTCTTTGCTTCTGTCTTGGATTTGCATTTCACTTTAAGAGCTTGGGATGGCAACAGGGACTTATTTCATTTGCGTGTGCCAAGGACTTCTCACTTTCACTCAGGCACCCAGCAAGTGACAGCTGAATTTCTCTTTGGAGTGGTATTGATGTGCTGAGGTTAAATTTTAAAACTGAAGAAGATTTGATGCTTCAGGTGGTCGACATCAGAAACAAATATATGTTTGCTCCTTGTCTTACCCTCCAGGCAGTTTCTGCTTTCACTGAACATTGAATGTGTTTTGTGGTTGCTGCCTGGCCTGCATCCCTATTAAGGGATGGAGCTTTTAGGTTTTTTTCCCCCCATCTCTTTTTCTCTCTTGTCCTAAGAAGAATGTCATAGCTATGGCTCCTCTCACCAGGGGAGATGGCAAGAGAGAAGACAGGCAGAAAGCTTCCAGAGTCTGCTGGCACTTGTATGCAAAAGATTTCTGTGGCTTGCTAGACTGTCCGCAGGCTTCAAATCCAGCCACTCTGCCCAGTCGAGCCTGGACTGAGCTCCTCACTCAGAGTACCTCATACAGCAGAAATAAGAAAAAAAATTTTTTTAAATAGTAACATCTTTTCTTTGATTAGCTACTAAGTTGGATTCTAATCAGTCATTAAAAACAAAAACAAAAAACCTTCAGCTCAACCACATGTGAAAGGTCAGGTTTAAATATCAGTTGGGGAGTGGCACGGGGAGACATAGCTTGAGCGTGTGTGTGTTTAGGGGAGAAGCAAAAAATAGAAGCCGACGCTCGGCATTCTGCTTGACTATAGGCTTCTAGGCAATGGAGGGAAGGCTGCTCTTTCCAAACCTTTCTCGTGACAGAAATAAGAGCTCACAGTATTAACTTACGGTTGGTGAGTGAGAGCCAGCCCTTGGTTTATGCAGGGCCATGATGGACTGAGAAAGCCGGGCTGGAGAGGGAGGAGCAGAGCCGTCTCAGACCCCCGTTTTCCAGGGCTGTGAGCTGACCTTTGCGTTTCACTGCTCATCTCCACCCAACTTGCCAAACCTGTAACATTTTGGCTGCTCTGTACCCTGACTGGCATGGCAGATGTTTGGGCCCCTGTGCGGAGAGCTGGGTACCCTCTAGAGGTTCAGCAAGGAGAAGATTGGATCCTTGTCCTAAAGAGGCTGCACCTATATTGAATGGCTGAGATAATGCCAGAGGGGAACATGACAGGTCCCAGAGTGGACTTACATTCCACGCCGTGTGGGGGCTCATGGGCAGGAGATGATTGTACTCATGGGGAGAAGTGGGAGGAGCCAGCGCCTCTGACAGGTAGGTGTGGTGAGGAATAAGGAGATCATTCTGGAAATCTCAGATTTAGAGCCGTGCTGTCCACTACAGTAGCCACTGACCTAACTGTAAATGAAGTAAAAATGAAAAATGCAGCTTCCCCAGCTCTATCTTAGCCACGTGTCAGGTGTCCCATAGCCACGCGTGACTAGTGACTTTCACGTTGGACAGTCCAGATACCCAGAGTTTCCCTCTTCACAAAAAGTTCTGCTAGGCAGCGCTGCTGCTCAGCCCGGTTCTGATTTGCCGTGAAGGCTTGGGGTTTTAGAACGCAGCTGTGACTCAGTTTGGGGACTGAAGCCTCAGATTCTCCTACGTCCAGCAAATGATGCTTTTATGTCTGTCTTTTTTGCAATCTGAGTGAGAGGAGCTGAATTCAAACATTCAAGAGATTATATGGTTCCTACCTTCTTCTAGACATTCTTTTACAAAAGAAAAAAAAAACCATAACCTTCTGCAAATTTCAGAATGTCCATGAGAGAGATCTGACCACACGAAGCTGATTTTCGTTGTAAATTTTCCCAGTGGATAGCACGCTGTGATTCTTGAAATGTGATCTTTTCTCTGCTGGAACCTGGGTCAGGGATGGTGGAGGGTGGGCAGTGCCTCAGGTAGGAACACTGCGAGCCCGGCCTCTGATTCTCTCCCTTCTCTTTCCCCGCAGTGGGCGGTGAAATCCCCCTAGACATGCGGCTCGGGGGCGGGCAGCTGGTGTCGGAGGAGCTGATGAACCTGGGCGAGAGCTTCATCCAGACCAACGACCCGTCGCTCAAGCTCTTCCAGTGCGCCGTCTGCAACAAGTTCACCACGGACACCCTGGACCTGCTGGGGCTGCACATGAACGTGGAGCGCAGCCTCCCGGAGGAGGAGTGGAAGGCGGTGATGGGGGACTCGTACCAGTGCAAGCTCTGCCGCTACAACACCCAGCTCAAGGCCAACTTCCAGCTGCACTGCAAGACGGACAAGCACGTGCAGAAGTACCAGCTGGTGGCCCACATCAAGGAGGGCGGCAAGGCCAACGAGTGGCGGCTCAAGTGCGTGGCCATCGGCAACCCCGTCCACCTCAAATGCAACGCCTGCGACTACTACACCAACAGCTTGGAGAAGCTGCGGCTGCACACGGTCAACTCCAGGCACGAGGCCAGCCTGAAGCTGTACAAGGTAAGCCCCGACTGTCTCTGGAAGGAGTGGAGCAGATCCCCTGGGTGACCAGCAGGCTGGGGGCAGACGGACACTTCATGCCATTAACTGGAGGGACTGGCGGCTGGCTGGTGCCCTGGCATTGGGAGGGGAGCTGGTGACAGGGTGGAGGGCTTCAGCTGGGAACTGAAGGATCTCTCTGTGGGGTGCCTCACTTGGGGGCCAGGTTGTATTATAGCAGCCCAATACTATGCACTGTTCCACCTACCTTCCTTAGAACTGACTTCTTTCCTAACTCACAGTTGCCATTTCCCTAGTTCCCTCTTTACCTTTGTGCTCACATGTTTCCCTGCAGGCTTTCTGTTCTCCTTTTCCATCTGGTTATTCCCCCCTGTTTTTAGCCTCTGCTCCCTGAATGCCCCCTGGGGTGCTCTGTTTATTTGTTCATTCATTCATTCAAGAGATACACATTGAACCCCTCCCATAACCCAGGCCTGTTCTGAGCCTGCATCCATGCACAAGGCAGACAAAAAGTCCCTGCCCTCCCATAGCGTCCATTCTTTTGGGGGATGGGTGATTGACAAAGTAAATAAATTATACGGTAGGCTAGAAGGTGGCGAGTGCTGTGGGGAAACACACGGTCAAGTGAAGGGCCCCTTTTTTCTTTTTTCCTGTTGGCCGTGTTCTCTGCCTCTGTTCTCTTCCTTGTATTTTCTGTTTTTTTTTTTTTTTTTTTTTTTTTTGCTGGGCTTCTGCCTTCCTCCTCCTCCTAAGTCCTCTCCACCTCTCATTCTTTCAAATCCCTCCTTGCTCACCCCAGCCCTCCTTTCTCACCCTTCCCTGCCCCCTTCCTTCTTCCCCTCAGTCCATAGACGGTAACGAGGAGGAGGTGCTCGGATACTGTAATAGTCCTTCCACTTGCACGGCAGAATTGCTCCAGACGTTTCTATTGATTTTCACTGGACTTAAAGCCTCACCTTTTTCTCTAATCATCCCATAATGGCTTTAGTATGAACAATCAGGTACAAATCGCCATAAATCTGCCCAGCCTCCCTCCACGTCCTTTCCACGGCCTCGCCCTGTCTCTCCATTTCCCTCCCTCTTGTTATCAGCCTCTCCTCTTTCCATTCACACCGATTCCCACATCTGTGGGCCAGTGTGCGCTGGGTTGCCCCTCACCATGAGCTCCTTGAATCCCCTCTCTGCTTACAGTGATTTTAAACGGAGACTCCAAATAAGGAAGACCCTGATCCTGTCCCCACATCAGCCTCTGCTGAGATTGATAAGTGTGATTCATTTTACAGTCACTCATTCTCAGCTTGTCTAGAGGCCTGTGTTACATGGATGAGAAACCATTTTCGGGAAAGGAGGAGAAAGCAGGCACAAGGTGGTGGGAATAGAATGTTCTGGAATTGACTGCTGACTCAGGCATGAATGGGCTCAAGCAGTGTGGAGGGGAGGGTCTAGACACCAGACAGCCAAGCCCGCCCTGTTCTCCGTGAGCTGGACCCTCACTGGTTGGCTTCCCTGAGTGCCACCCTTGGAAAGAGAGGCTCCTGGCCATCAGTTTAAATCAGAGGTTCTCACTGGCCACAGGGTGGTGCCGGTGTGGTCACGAAAACCTGATGGAGATTACCCATGGGAAAAAAAAAAGAGTTTCTGAATGACCCAACTGAGCAAAAATTAGTACGAAGGACTTGGTGTGGCCCTGGAAGGTCGTATGCAGCTTTGAATGTGGTCCTTTAGAGGTGGCATGAAGCTGGCCTCTTCCATCTGGGGAGAAACTTTGCCTTTTAGGTTATAGAATGCGTGGGGTGGTCATTAACTGTCCACACTGCGGCCTCCAGTAAGAGCAGCCTTGGGTTTGCTTCCTTCCAAAGGGCCTGGAACTTGGGGGATTTGCTGACTGCATCCCTTGCTGGTCCTCACTCCCTGTCCTCTGGGCACACCTTGAGAATCGGGTAGAGGTGGTGTTCAGGGTGGATGTGAGGGAAGCGACTCGAGCGTCACCCTTTGTGCTTTGCTCAGCTAGCCCCAGACGCTCATCCTCCCCGGCCGTAGTTCTCTCATCTTTTTTCCTTAGAAAAGATGGAGGAGTCTCCTGCTCAGGAAAGGCAGCATTGCAGAAATGAAGATGTGGGAATGCAGGGTGAGATGCAGGGACCAGCGCTCGGAGGAGAGGTGCCCAGGCAGTGTGTATGGCTGGCACCCGCCAGGGGTGACCTCCACCCACATTCAGGACAGAATTCCCTGGGTCAGGAGCCGAAGGTCGTTAGTCTGGTCTCATTAGCTTGGGTAACAAATGTCCCCGTGACTCTGCCGTGGGGGGCGGGGAGCTCTCCTACCCACTCCCAGATGTGACCCGGAACCTTACCATTTGAGTGCCCGCCTCAAGGCCTTTCTGCCCCGTGATGTGACTGAGATAAACTTCTCTCGCCACCGAGGGGGTCCCTAGCACAAGGTCTTGTTGTCAGTCCTGGGATTTGGGGTGGGGATTGGAGGTGGTTCGAGAATCAGCTTTTCTGTAGGCCCTGGTGTGGCCTGTGGTAAATGGAGATTGATTGCATGTTATTTTTCCTCTTGCTAATGTAATCCATTAGCCCAGCACATGCATAATCAGTTTAGAGCACAGTTAACTGGATATAATCGAGTTCTTTACTGTCTGCTAGAGAAACAGCTCCAGATGCTGCTGACCCGGGGAGGGCCCCCAGCTTCTCACACACAGCCCTCCTCACTGCCCCCTTCCCCATGGCCCGCCCCGCCCCCACCCCACCTCACCCCATCTTGGTTCCCTGGCAGATTGCTCATGGATCAGTCAAGAAGATGCCCACACTTGCCTTCTGCTGCATCTGCTCAAGTGGCCGTGATGCCTTTGACTTCCTTGTGGGTCTCCCACCCTCTCTTCCCACCCTTGCCTCTTCCTTTTCCATGCTTGAGGAGACAGACCAGCGGGCTCAGGGGACACTGGCAGAAGTGTGGCTTTCCGGTCTGTCACTGGGTCTCAGGTCCAGAGTCTCTCCCTCTTGGTGTCATAAATCCTGGTGCGTACGTTGCTGGATTAGGACTGAGCCGTCTGAAAGCATGAGATAATTTCTTATCCGGACACAGGAGAGCGTTGGGCTGAT
Organism: Bubalus bubalis; assembly: GCF_019923935.1. Taxonomy (NCBI): domain Eukaryota; kingdom Metazoa; phylum Chordata; class Mammalia; order Artiodactyla; family Bovidae; genus Bubalus; species Bubalus bubalis. The sequence continues at coordinate 37,816,910 of NC_059174.1, forward strand.
CAGCAAAATGGAGAAACGGGTGATTCTATCTCCCTTGCCTGGGATTGTCTGGTTAGTTTGGATTATTGTGTGAGAGCGGTTTTTAAATCAAGGTTAATGTTCATCGACTTCTTCCTGCCTCCTGGAAGTAAAAGAAAGTAGGGTTCAGAGGGAGAGCCCCTGGCATCAGATGGAAGCTGTTTCCTTTTTGCTTGGCTCCCAGGTTAATTTTCTGAAATGCTTGTGATTGAATTCCTTGAGTCTTTAAATACATTAAGTCCTCCTACATATGAACAAGTTCCACTCTGAGAGGGTGTGTGTAAGTCCAACCAAGTTAGCCTAGGTACCCAGCTAACACAACTGGTGATATAGTACTGTACTGTAATAGGTTTATAATACTTTTCACGCAAACAATAATACATTAAAAAAAAAAACCACAAGAATAAAACATTTTTAATCCTACAGTACAGCCTTATATACTATTAAGCTGTAACAGTTTACTCTTACAGTACACCATCTGGCACACAGGGGCAGGCATCGAGTGAACAGGCAAGAAGAGTTACTGATGGAGGAGGGAGAGGAGGCGGGAGACAGTAGGGCTGAAGTATCATCAGCAATAGGAGATGGAGGGCCGGCTGCAATTTCCCTCATGCCTGACACTGATGGAATACATGTTCACATCTTTGAAAGTTCACAACTTGAAGGTTCGTGCATAGCGGACTTACTGTCGTGGTGGCCCTGGTCCAGCCCCCAGTGATCGTATGTTCATACCCTCATGGTTGCCATCATGGGCACTGTGATTGAGTGACGCTGCAACGCAGCGGGAAGGCCAGGGACCCCAGTCAGGCTTAGAAGCCGAACTCTTGTTTTTTTGGTTTTTGTCTATAGCGATTCAGCAGAGCCAGAATGGAAGCGTGTTGTGGGTAAGATGCTTGTCTCTCATGAGGGCTTGAGGTCTGGAAGGGGAATCCCTGACTGCTTTCCCACATAAATGTTTTCACTTTTCTCCTGGAGGACCTGCTCCTGGGCCCCAGTCTCTCACTCCTTCCCCCTACAGCAATGCAGGGTGCCCTTGCTTTTCTTAAATAGTAGAGGGGGGAGGGCAGCAGGTACTGATAACGCCTGCCCTCCACTCTCCTCCGTGCTAGGCAGATCATGAGCCAGGGAGTGGGTTTCAGGGCTCACATGAGCCCTTCTGTATTTATCTGGACTTCCCTGCTGTCCCTGGAGAGCTCTCTGAACATTGAAGTGTTTTCTGCTTTGGGGAGGAAGGTGCCGAAAGGGCAGCTGGAGATCAGTGCACACCTGCCAACTATCAGAATCTGGGTTTCACTTTGATGTTTTTCTTCACCTGAGAGTCATTGGGATGGAAATCCATCAACTTGAGCAGATAGATTAAGACCCCCACCAGAATCTGTTACTCCAACAGTTCCCAGCTGACTTTCCTTTGATTGGGCCCAGCCCCAAGTTTTCATATTAATCTTAAGTTGTACACAAAGAAGCTTGTCTTTCCCCAGAGTTGAGTCTGGATCCCATGTGGGTTGTGTAGGGCCCCCCAGGCAAACCGAGGGGGAGACACCAAGTCTCTTTGGCCTAAACTAAGAAGTAGAGTATGGTACCAATTGACTGAAAAACAGGCACCCAGATTCTCTATGTAGTGGACTTTGATGCTGTTGGGATTATTTGAGGTAGAAGGAAGGAAGAAACCCTCCGCCAGACTCTGCATTACTTTGGAATCTATCTTCTCAGCTGTTTCCCTGATGTGTAAGAAACTCATGGTTCACTCTCCCAGCAGGGCCGTAAGTTCACCAAAGGATGGATGGACAGGTCAGATGTACAACAGGTCAGACAAAGAGATTTGGTCTGAAGTTTGCATTCTTCATGCCCTTTTATGGGTGCACAGCACAGGGGGTCTTAGGCACGCAGCTGCACACTCTGTGCCCACAGGTGGTGACTGGCAGCCTTTGTCCTGCCTGGAAAGCAGAAAGCTGCCCCTCCCGCCTCGCTCCTCCTTGCCGCCCTGATGTGGCTTCGCGTCTGAAGCCCTGTTACAGGTGTCATCTGGTTTACATCGTCACTCTGGAACCAGTTTCCTTAAACCTTGTTTTCTCATTAGGGCGACTGTTTATTTATTTATTTTTTAAGTGCATACCTCTGCCTTCTTCTCTCTATACTTTGGTGCCTTCAACCAAAAATGAAAGGCGGGGAGTGTTTTCCTGTGGCTGATTTAGAAGGTGTGAAAGGCCAGATGTTTTGGTAAATCTTAGCACGTTTTGCCTTCATGCCTTCCATCTCCCAGCGCAGCTGGGGGCCTGAAGTTCATTTCCCTCACTTGATGGCTGGGCTCGCGGGGTGGGGGCTCCTGGGGCCGGACTGGGAGACTGTGTGCACACGGGCCCCTGGTCATCCCTGGAGAGCTGGGCGAGCCCTGGCAGTGGTTCTGGCCACCAGCTAACTTCAGGGGGGGCTCTGGGAAGGTGGAAAGATCGAATCTTTTTTTTTAGAGGCAGGGCTCATACTGGGACAGATTGAACCCTTCAGTGCGGTAGGAGCTGTGGCCAACACGTGATGTAGGAGCGCTTGGCCAGCAGATGGCCAGTGGGTGCCATGTGGAAGGTCAACACCTCACTGCAGCCTTGCCCTCCCTCCAGAACCATCCTGCATCTGTGAATCCCTCCAGTGTACCATGTGATTCAACACGATCTCTCAGCTGATTGGCTCTAAGCCAGGCTTTGCCCTCTGGTCACTGGGCTACACAGACTTTACGTCAGGAAGGTTGGATCCCTGGTAACCGTTTGGCTCCACGCTTTAGATATCGAATAATGGAATCGGAATCCTACTAGGTATGCCTGTTTTTAATATGTCCAGTACTAAATATGCCACCTTGGGAGTCCCTGGCAGTCCGGTGGTTAAGACTCAGTGCTGCCAAAGCCAGGGGGCATGGGTTTGATCCTTGGCGAGGGAACTAAGGTTCCGCATGCTGCACGGCATGGTCAAAATAAACAACTAAATATGCTACCTATTGAAAGACTGGTTTCATAATCATTTTCCATAACAGTTCCTCCTTTTTGTCCCCCAAGTACTTTTAATATTTTTCTTTTCTCTCACCCTTCCTGAATCCTTTTTTGTGGATGGTAAAGAACTGAGGAGACTCCTTCAGAATATTATTATTCTTATTTGTTACAAGACTAGCATTCCGAGTTTACCTCAAGTGTAAATGAATAATAAAATGTGGATTCCTTATTTTTTATAGTAAAAATTATTAGTATGAGTAATATGTCTTCACTGTAGAAATTTTGAGAAATCCAGGTAAGTATAAGAGAATATAATCATTTGCCTAATCCCTTCAAAGAGGATAGCATATTTTTCTTTCTTTCTTTTTGATTTAACAAGATGGGTCAGGCATCTTAAAAAATTGGAATTATGTTGCATGTATACAGTATTACACCTTAGCCCTTTCTCATACCTTTAAGTGCTTTTCAATACTCTTTAAAGTGGAAGTCCTTTTTCTGCTCTCCAACTCTTCTCTTAAGATACGGATCACAAGTTATCTAATTATCTCTTTTGGGGGGGTTGTTTTTTTTTTTTCCTATGCTTATAGTGATAGAAAGTGTGCATGAGTGTATACATACATTTTATTCCCTAATGAAATTTCTTAGCCACACACTGTGCTTTTGGTTTGCCTTTTTCATGTAACCTATCATCCTGAAAATGATTTCAGGTCATAAGATATCGATCTAGGTCACTCTTTCTAGTGGCTGTGTAGTTTTCCACTCACTGACCAGGCCCTTGCTGATGTGCACTCCTGTTACCTGCAGTTCTGAGCTTATGGTAGGGAAGTCTCTCCACACTCGAGCTGTTCCAAGAAAAAGGCCTGCTGGTTTTAGGGCGCTGTGCCCATAGATAGAGTCCTCCCTAGTGGCCCTTCAGAAAGAAGACCCTTTCAGAATATTATTAACATTATTAGGAATATTTTAAACATTAAGTTTTAAGTATTTTAACTAGTAAACATTTCAAGGTTTATTAAGAACATTTTATCCCCTCCCTCTAATAGATGATGTTCAGACTCCCACATGGTGACCAACACAGTCTTATTTTTCTGTTTTCATCCTGTTTGTGAATTTGTCCCAGTGTGCGTCTCTTTAATTGTTCGGGTGAAGATGTTTTCATGCATTTATTGTCCATCTGAATTTCTCGAGTGGCTTTTCTGTTCATAGTCTTTGCCCTGTTTTCATTCATTCTTTCATCTATTTTGTTGGGTTGGTCTTTTTTTCTGATTGATTTGCAAACGCCGTTGGTTTATCGGGGCCCCAGTTCCTTCTGTGCCGTGGATATTGCAGTAGTTTCTCTGGGTCTGTTATTCATCTTTCACTTAGCTTATAATATGCTTCAACCTACAGGAACTTCTCATCTATGTGCTGTCCAATCTGCACATCTGTTTCTTTATGGTTCTGACTCTTTTCCCAGGGGGACTCTGTCTTGCTGCTAATATTATAATAAAAGTAATCGCTAGCTCCTGCATGACACTTACCACTGGCAGGTACTGTCATACCTGCTTTACAGGTACTCATTGATTTATTCTTCTGTTGACCCACCTGTTTTCAAATGGGGGAACCGAGGCAGAGGGCGCTGTAAGTCACCAGCAAATGAGCGTTGTTGGAGTCTGTCTTCAAACCCAGGCAGGTTGACACCACTTGATGGATAGTTTCTTTAGTACTTTCTCCCCACATTTAAGACTTTCCTCTGTGAGAGGTACATATGGTATAGTGTAGGACTCTATATTGTGTGATTTAGAACTACGTTTTCTTTCAGATTAGATGGTTGGTTGGTCAGCAGTTTCTCAAATAGCTCTTCTTCCCTTGCTGCTGTGAGAAGTCCTGTTCATTGTCCCCCATTTGTAGATCTTACAGAGCACCCCTGAGTACTGTGCAGATTGGGTCAGTCTGGGCATGTTTACCAAGTATTGCTGTCAGAAGCACTGAGGTGCAAGAAGAGGTAACAGAGACAGATGTTCTCTTTTCCAGGCCTGTGAAGCCCCATGGATGATGTTTCTTCCTCGCCCCTTTTCCTCGTCCTCTCTCACATATCCTCCGGGGTGGAATTTCTTGGATTAATTACCTTCATCAAATTCACCAGGATGAGGGAGTCTCTAGGAGAGAAGGGGGCTTGAGAGAGGGGCCAGTTTTTTGTTTGTTTGTTTCTTAGTGAAGACTGTCGGAGAAGGCAATGGCACCCCACTCCAGTACTCTTGCCTGGAAAATCCCATGGATGGAGGAGCCTGGTAGGCTGCAGTCCATGGGGTCGCTAGGAGTCGGACATGACTGAGCGACTTCACTTTCACTTTTCACTTTCATGCATTGGAGAAGGAAATGGCAAGCCACTCCAGTGTTCTTGCCTGGAGAACCCCAGGGATGGGGGAGCCTGGTGGGCTGCCGTCTCTGGGGTCGCACAGAGTCGGACACGACTGAAGCTAGTTAGCAGCAGCAGCAGCAGTGAAGACTATGGGTCTCACCATTTAATAGAGAAAGAACAAATACTGAATGTCTGAGAAGTTTGCTTTTCCGAAGTTCTTATTTGGGTAGTGTGGAGATGGCATGGCTGTGTCTGCTGGTTTCCAGGAGGGGCTGTTTTCAGCTACTGGTTTCAGGTCTCCTTCTGGGTTCCAGAGAAGATGGGCCATGGCCCTTCACCCCAGCTTGAGGAGTGGGGTAGTCTAGGAACTATACCACTTTGTCGAAACACTTAACCGTCCCATCTCCCCTCTCCCTCACCCCCACAAATCCTTAAGTGAGCCCTAGACCTTCTTGGGAAAGAAGAATCTCAAACTCTCCATCCCCCACCCCCACCCCAGCCCCACACTCCTAGTGGAATTCTTTTCATGGACGCCATCTGCCATCTTACGGGTGGTCTGTGACCCTTAGGAGAATTTTGCTGCGAATATTCCATTGCCTCCACATTCCAGAGTAATTCCATGTGCTGCAGTTGCTCCAGGTAAACCCCGTCTGGAGGAAAGCTGTGCCAGCTCATAGCGGGCAAAGGTGTAAGCCCAACTTTGAGTCCTTTCAACTTGCCCACGACTTGGACTAAAAGGGCAAATTTGAATACATTTAGTCCCAACAGGTGTTTCTGGTTTTTTATTTTGAAAGGGAAATTATAAGGGAACAATTAAGCATTGTCAGGAACATTGTTGGAAGGCAAGAGTTTTTAAATAGTTACATAATACACCTGAACGAAGCCTTGAGTCTTTTTTTTTTTTCAACATAACATGAAACTATAAATACTATTTAAGTGTAGAGTAGGAAAGCCTGTTGCTATGAAAACCATTTTGGTAGCACTGAGTCATTTTATACTTTAATATTTAATAAACTTAGGTTTCCAGTGCTTTCTTTTTTTTTAAGCAACCAGGTTGTACGGTGAAAGTTAAAAATGTTAACAGCCAAAAAAAAAAAAAAATTCTATGGCTCACAGAGATATTGGAGGTTATTGAAACCAGCAACATCAGACTGGTGACCCTGTGGAGTGCTGAAAATAGCACAGGGACTTTCCTGGAGGTCCAGTGGCTAAGAATCCACCTTTCAATGCAGGGGACTTGGTTCCATCCCTGGTCGGGGAACTTAGATCCATATATGTTGAGTGGTGAAGAATTGATGCTTTTGAACTGTGGTGTTGGAGAAGACTCTTGAGAGTCACTTGGACTGCAAGGAGATCCAATCAGTCCATTCTGAAGGAGCCCAGTCCTGGGTGTTCATTGGAAGGGCTGATGCTGAAGCTGAAACTCCAATACTTTGGCCACCTCATGCGAAGAGTTGACTCATTGGAAAAGACCCTGATGCTGGGAGGGATTGGGGGCAGGAGGAGAAGGGGACGACAGAGGATGAGGTGGCTGGATGGCATCACCGACTCGATGGACATGAGTTTGAGTGAACTCTGGGAGTTGGTGATGGACAGGGAGGCCTGGTGTGCTGCGATTCATGGGATAGCAAAGAGTTGGACACGACTGAGCGACTGAACGGAACTGATATATATGTGTGTGTGTGTGTGTGTATATATATACATATATATGCACACTTATGTATGTATGACTTACCTTTAAAAATACCACAGCAAACACAAGGTCAAGGTGCCAAATTTAGCAAATAAAAGTATGAAATACCCAGCTAAATGTAAATTTCAGACAAAACCACATAATTTTTATTGTAAATATGTTCCATACAATAATAATCCTGTTTCTTATCTGAAATTCACATTTTCCTGGGCACCCTGTATTTTTGCTGGCAACCTTTCCTCCAGAGGATGAAGAAATTCTCTCACAGTCCTACCAACTGGCCCGACGGGAGCATGAAGAGAGATAAGTGGTTTCCGTGTTGGTAAAGCTTTTTTTTTTTTTTTAATGGGTCCCAACAAAAGAGGAAAATTACAGACGCCTCTAATGATGATTTCCAATTTTTGTTATTTATAGAAAACTGTCATATCAGATTTTCACATTTTCTACATTAAATAAAGTGCTTTTCCTATAATGAAATCTGAAAATTTCTCCAGAGCTATTTGTTAAAATTTGTTTCTCAATAGTTTTTTCATTATTGCCTTCTGTTTGAAGTGCTCTCACATCACACGGTGAGACGGATGGCAGCATATGCCCCGTTCGGTGCTTTGCGGCTTTGTCCAGCGCTTCCACTGTCCTTGCTCTTGCTTGACTCCTCGGGCCTCTTCCTGCAGCTGTAACTTGTATGTAGGTGGTAAAAATTCACAGCCCTTGAGCACTGGCTGTTTTGCTTGTGCCTCCCACATGCGGGATGCTCATAGGAGATGCTAAAGCGGCTTTGAATCGGGACTAATCATCAGGTGTGAGTAGCAAACCTTCTCTAGGGTCTGTGTCCTCATTCTGTAAAAGCCAAACTAGTTAGAAGGTTAGAAATGTTTATCTACTGATAATATTTGATTTGTAACCTGTTAATTAGTGGAGCAGATTCCCAGGCCCAGGACGGGGCCTCTAAAGCCTACCTGGTCTCTTAGGTCAACACTTTAAACCAGTGTTTTCATTTGCCTGTTTGCCTGTACATTGGAACTGTGCGAAGAATTTCTCGTGTCCTTGCAGTCCCTGTTGAGTCTCTCTCTCTCTCTCTCTGACCACAGGCTCCTTCTTGAAGCTTTTGGGCCCCTGTAGTCACTTTGGAGCCGACCCTTGAACTTGTCTGGCTACCCTGCCACACCACGTTGTCCTTGTCTGTCTGCAGGAGAGGAGGCCCCAGGGCCCCTGGTTCTAGGCTGGGAGTGTCTCTGCACCCATCACCTTGCTGCCCTCTCCTGCTGCGGGCTTGGACCCCAGCACGTAGGGCACCATCCCCTGGCTTCATCTCTAGGACACCCGTAAATGAGAAGGGTTTTCCTTCCTGTGGGTCAGCAGCTTGTATTGAGTCTGATTTTGTGCTGAATCCTGAAGTAGAATTTTTGGCTCAAGTATCAATCTTGTGACAATGTTACTTAAACACCTCTTCTGGGTGGGGAGCTTGTCGTGAGTGGCAGGCACTGGGAGTACGTTTCACCTCCAGTGTCTGTACTCTGACAAGGATCCCAGTTCCTGTCTGCCTTTCCCGTTGCTCTTTTTTCTGAGTCTTCGTCCCTTTGGAAGAGTGCCCAGAGAATATGAACAGACACCAGGTGTACTTCTGAATTAGGAGAAGGTCACCGTTCCAAAAACTTAGGGCACACAAGTTGTCACATGTTTCTCCTGTACCCTGGGCTCGTAGCGTTCGGGAAGATAAAAGATCACCCCAGTTGCTCACCTCGAAACCAGGATGGTTTTCAGGGTAATTGTCTCACTCTTGCTGGGCCTTCACGTTTCTGTATTTCCCTTCTCCTACTAGCTCTCTCATTTTCTAAAATCGTCAAAGATGGAGCCTGGGGAGCATTCCTCGGTTCCTCCAGTCAGCCGAGCCAGCAGGCGTGGGTCCCGGCACTGCCATTTCCTCAGTGTCCTAGACGTGAGTCAGCCAGTGTGACTCCGCAGCCAGCTGTGGTTTAGGAAGCACTGTGGGGAAAGATTTGGCTGGAGGCATCTGCTTGCGTGTGTTCTTCCACTTCTGGTTCTCGGACTAGGATCCAACCATTTGTATTTATTTATTTTTTTTGCCCAGTCTGAGTTCCTGTTAGTGATGGCCACAGCTGCCAGTGTGGAAAGATGCAACTGTCTCTCCAGGGACCGGAGTTCTGTAAGCTTGTAAGCTTGGTCCAGGCTCATCGTGTCCAAGTTTGAATCCACACCCGCCCACTCTTCCCATCCCTGTCCTCTTGCTGTGATCATATTTGCATTTCTGGGCCTTTGGTCCTTTGAGTTTATCCAAAGTCCAGCCTCGGGGCATCTGTGGGTTTGTTACGAGGTAGTAAGTCCTCATGTCATTCTTCCTTCTTGACTTTTCCTCTCTGATGTTCTAGGACCCAGAGGACCTCCAAAGTCCTTGAGACACTCCTCCGTTCTCACCACCTCCCACAAACAGTGTCGTGTGCTTTTCCCCCTTTGCCTGGCCTGTTCTTTCTTCCTCTTGGTACATGGCAACTGGAATCCAGTCTCACCTGGGGAAGTCTCAGACAGCAATGACAAAGCCCAGCTCCACTGAGGGAGACTAATTACACAGCTAATTAATCCAGCAGATGTCACCGTAAATGCTCGTTTCTTTATAATTTGGATCCACATCTCCGAGATAGGCTTTGGGCCACGATGAAAGTCTTTTTTTTTTTTTTTAATTCAGACTTTAAGGGATAGCAGGTTTCCTGGCCTGCCTTTATGTTCTGGTGACAGATCCCTGGTTTTCCAGAGAGCTCTCTCCCGCTACTGCAGCCACAGATGGTTTCTCCTCCCCGAGTGCGTGTCACACCATTTGGCACTAGGCTCAGCCTCTGTGTTACATGTCAATTTGTTTCTCCAGGAAACCTCTTCAGAATACAGGCTGCCTTAACCTGCAAGTATCTCTTGAGAATGCCCCACCACACAAGACAAGGAGATACCCACAGATGGTTACTGATTTCTTTCCCACCGTTCTCCTGTCTTTCCCAAAAGCAAGTTGGTTTGCCACGAAGGTAGCTGAAGAGTATTTGAAAGGTGCCGTTTTGATATCGGATGGTGAAAACGTATAGAACACCCGTAATTGGGCGAGTGAAATGGAACAACGCACAGATAGGATCAAAAAGGGTTCTTGGAGTCGGGGAGGGATGTTGGGAAGCAGGAGCAAGGCAGTGTTTGTGGTTCCTCCGCCACTCAGTGATAGGAATGGATCAGGCAGACTGCAAGGCTTGGTTTTCTGCAGGTGACCTGGGGGTGCTGTGCACCTCGCAGGTTGTCCTCAACCTCAGGCTGGCAGCCTGTGCCTGCTGAAGCTGACTAGCTCCTAGTGGGGGGGGGTATTGCCCCCCGCCCAAGGCCGTGATGACAGTTCTCCCTGCTAACACCCCCTTGCCCTCCCTTGGTCATGCCCACCTGTGAGTGAAATCACTGTGTCCCCTCCTGGCTTCTGTGACACCAGTCTTCTGGTTTCTCTGGTCCCTTGCTGGCTTCACTTCTGTTATTTACGGTAAACACTTAAGACTTCAGAACTTGGCTCAGGCCCGCTTCTTTTTTCCTTTGATAGTTCTCCCCCGACAACATCTCGCTTCTGGTGACACCGGAATCTGCCCTTGAGTCCTGCACTCTCCTTGCATTTGCTCCTGTACTGGGTGTTTCTGGTCGAATGTTTGATAGCTGACTCCCAGACTTAGTGTGGTCTGAAGAGAAGTCTTGCTGACCATATTACTGCCAAGCCCCCTCTCCCTCAGGCTCCCCCACCTCAGTCAGGGCTGTCACCAATCTACCGTTCACTCAAGCCTGAAAGCTGGGAATTATTGTGGCCCCCTCTTTCTTTCACTCCCCTCTAGCCAAATCATCACTAAGCCCTGTCAGCTCCACCTTCAAAACATGTCTCCACCACCTTCCCTGCCATCTCTCCCCGTGTCAGCTCCCTCCTTGCTGCGCCTCTTGCCCTTGACTGTCCACTCTCCACACAGTAATTTCATGAAAAGGAAAATCAGGTCATATCACTCCCTTGCAAAGACTCAACAGTGGCTTTCCATCCCTCAAAAGACAAGCCAGCCTTTCAGTGCTGGCTTATAAACCTCTCTGTGACCTAGACTCCACCCACCACGCCAGCTTCCCCTCCCATGGCACTTCAGCCGCACCAGCCTTCTGTCCCTTCAGCGGGCCAAGCCTGCACCTCCTGCTGCACCTTTGCACTCAAGGTCCCACCGCCTGGAGTGAGCATCCTTGACCTCGACACACAGCTCTGGTCCTCAGAGAGGCAGCCCCTTGACCACCCACTCCCAAGTAGTTACTGAGAGGAGCTCCATCTGAGCCTGCTTCTCTGCATTGACAGTTATTATCTGTTTTTCTTGTTCATTCATTTATTTATTTGTCTACCAGAAGATCGGCGACCTCGGTTGTCTTATTAATGGCTGTATCCTTGGCATTTAGAACAATGTCTGACACCAGCTCAATAAATACTTACTGAATGAGAAAAGTACTTGCAGAATGTGCCTACGATTTCCTTCAGTTCTAAGACCTAGCGTAGCAGCCCAGTCTGAACCCCTGACTTGACATAGTTGTCAGTCCAAAAGTGTACGTCAGAATAAACTGGATGTCCTGTGTGGACCGGAGCTTTCCAGAGCTGTTTATAACCATGCTATTTGCTGTAAGTTTTGTGCAGCTTTTTTTCTGTACTGACCCACTGAGAAACAGTCCTGGGACAATTAGCTTGTGTCCAAGTATTTTGAAAATTCTCACTTGCAGCTGGTCTTGGCTGTGTGTCCCCCCATGTTTTATCAGCCAAAATCACAACTCTTTCGATCAGCAGTCATAGAAATTGATGCTGAGGTAGAAAAAGTGATGGTACTTTGCTCCTGCTTCATAGTATAGCCAATTTTTATAGTGGTCTGTTTCCTCTACTCAATTGCAAGATCCTTTACAGCAGAATCTGTTTATTCCCTGGTGGCTCAGATGGTAAAGCGTCTGCCTGCAATGTGGGAGACCCGGGTTCGATCCCTGGGTCGGGAAGATCCCCGGGAGAAGGCAATGGCAATCCACTCTAGCACTCTTGCCTGGAAAATCCCTTGGAAGGAGGAGCCTGATAGGCTACAGTCCATGGGGTCGCAAAGAGTCGGATACAACTGAGCGACTTCACTCACTCACTCACTCACTCATAGCAGGATCTGTTTATTCTTACCCAACTTGGTATCCTTCCCAGTCCTACAGGTATCAGATGGACAGTCAGTATCAACTGAAGATTTGATACCTAAGGACAAAAATCTTAAATATAGAAACTTAAAGACTAGGTTCTTCTGTTTCCTTCAAATCTGCACTGTTTACTCTCCAACTCTTTGCTTCTGAATAATGTTAGTTAGCCCCAGGAGAACGTTGTGTCAAAATGTATTCTCAGTAAGAGAGAAACTTCAGTTCCCTCTCCTCTTGCCCCATGTTCAAGTCATATATCTTGGAGTACCTTTAAGGAGCAGGATAATGTACTAACTTCTTTATGGCTGTGTTTCTAAACTTTGTTAACTTTGTTGACTAGTGTCCAAAAAGAGATACATTTTAATGGGTGACTAAGCATGTGTGGGAGTGATATTTTGTATATATAATTGAAATAAAAGTTTGACAAAATAATTTTATGCTTATTATATGAGCTACATTGTGATACTTTCCTTTTTATCCTGTTCCCTTGGTTTTTACACAGGTGCTGATTGGATTTAGGACACAGATTTTTATGACCCCCTAAGGGCTTCTCTGGTGGCTCAGACATTAAAGAATCTGCCTGCAATGCAGGAAGCCTGGGTTCCATCCCTGGGTGGGGAAGATCCCCTGGTGAAGGGCCTGGCAACCCACTCCAGTATTCTTGCCTGGAGACTCCCCAATGGACAGAGGAGCCTGGTGGGCTGCAGTCTGTGGGGTCACAAAGAGTTGGACACGACTGAGTGACTAAGCACAGCAGAGCAAGGGATCTTAGAAAAGAAGTGAGGGGGACTGCCTGGCCCAACCCTTAGAGACTCTGATTCATTGACTGTGGGTTTCTAATGTGAAGTTCCAGATTCAGAACCACAGCCCTGAAGGATCAGGGCCTGTAGTTTGAAAAACACTGTCATGCAGGATATATAGAAGAGTTGATTGGTGCTGGCAGATGTGTACATGAAAGTTACCCAAGTCTGGAAGGAGGTAGAGGGAGGGAGGAATCACCTCTGGTGGTCAGATCAGAACAGACCTCCTGGAAGGAGAAAGGCTGGAGTGTGCTTGGACCAGCTTTGGAGAGGGAGTAATCACGTTAGATGGGCAAGCCAGACAGAGGACAAAGGCAGATTGATTTCTTCTACATCCTAAACCCGAGGCCGTAATTCTAAACTGATTTTAGTGACTAGCACTTCCTTTCATGCACTCGTGGTTACTGAAACTTCTCAAAAAAAAAAAAAAAAAATTAGTTATGAGCCAAACATTTCATACTGATAATACAGTGGAATTGGGGCCTTTTAAGTGTTTTACTAGTAAGAAAGTCCACTCAAATAATCTGTTCAGATAATAAAAAAGTATTTTTAAAAAAGTACCCCATAAATAGGCTTCCCTGATAGCTCAATTGGTAAAGAATCCTCCTGCAACGCAGGAGACCCTGGTTCAATTCCTGGGTTAGGAAGATCCACTGGAGAAGGGATGGGCTACCCACTCCAGTAGTCTTGGGCTTCCCTTGAGGCTCAGCTGGTCAAGAATCTGCCTGCAGTGTGAGAGACCTGGGTTTGATCCGTGGGTTGGGAATATCCCCTGGAGAAGGGAAAGGCTACCCACTCCAGTATTCTGGCCTGGAGAATTCCATGGACTGTGTAGTTCACAGGGTTGCAAAGAGTTGGATACGACTGAGCGACTTTGACTTTTCACCCCATAAGTGAATCTTGAACTGTAGTTAGTACTGTGTGTGCTAAAGTATTGGGGAGGGTGGTAAAGTTTATTCACGTCTGCACTTGACTTTGAAATGCACCAAAATGGAATCATCATTGATAGATGGACAAAAGGATGGATACACAATATATATAACAGAGTATTTTATTTTTTAAGTTATTTTAAAAAATATTATCTTATTTATTTAGCTGTGCTAGGTCTTAATTGTGTCTTGTGGGGTCTTCAGTTGCAGCACTCGAACTCTTGGTTGTGGATCTAGTTCCCTCACCAGGAATCGAACCCAGGCCTCCTGCATTGGGAGCGTGGAATCTTAGTCACTGGACCACCAGGGAAGTCCTGTATTATATTAGTTTTAGCGTCAGGGTGAGAGGCATCTACTCTATGGGTTTTTGTTTTTTTTTTTTGAATAAAACTCTTCTCTATTATTGAAATTTTCATGATATAACTTTGAGTGCAGAATACTAAAACCTGATGGCCAGGTGGTATTTCCACTCTGAAGTCCATACATGGAAGCTGCAGGTTTGCTGTGAGTTCTCTTCTTCACCCACACTGTCTTCCCCTCCAGCTTCCTACGAGAATGTTCTGTTGTGTCTCTGAAGATTGGGCTCAGGGATTTCTGCTTTTTTGCAGAAGAACAGAAGCACAAGACAGAAACACACCCAACTGAGAGGTCTCACACCGCGCAGGGGAGGCGATGGGAGTCGAACAGGCTCTTGGTCATTCCAGAAGTGTCAGATGCTCACTAGTTGCCAGGCACTAGAAAACTTGAAGATGCGATGCCCATTTGTGTCAGGGGAAAATCAGGTAGCTCTTGGGGTTTTAAAGAGAGAGATAGGCTCCCTGGTGTCCATTCCAGAAGTTTCAGATGCTCATTAAATACCAGGTGCTAGAAAACTTCAAGGTAGGATGCCCACGTGTCTTAGGGGAAACCCACATAGCTCTTGGGGTTTTAAAAAGAGAAAGAGGCTCCCTGGTAGGCTGCTGGGATTTGAATCTCAACTCCTGCCCTTCACAGATGTGCGGCTTTGGACATGGAACTTAATCCCTCTGTCTTCTTCTGCTGTGAAACAGGCTCCTGAAGTGACCTGCCTGGCAGGACTGTTGAGCAAGTTCCGTGTGATCCTGCCTGGGATGTACCAGCATGCAGTGCAGTCCACGCTCAGCTCAGTGCAGTGTGCCCTCCCAAGAATGCCACTTTCCTGCCTTAGATTTTCCATTGGCATATGCAGGCCACATAGGGAAGTCATTTTATAATTGGTTTTCATTAGTTTTGAACTTGGCACACCTTGGGTTTGGGGAATAGAAAGGCTGGTGGATTGCTTCAGTTTTCTAGAAGGAAAAAAGCATTTGTCTTAAGAGATGTGACCAATGTGTAGTGAAGACTTTGGGCAAGTTACTTAACTTCGGGTGATCCGCCATGAGGGGCTGCGAGAGACCACTGAGTTCCCCTTCAGCACTGAGAGAGTGTGTTTGCAGGAATTTTTTTTTTTTTTTTTGAGAATATATCGATCTCTTTTCCTCTGTAATGGAGCAAGAAGTTATCTAGTGAAGTACTTAGCAAAGTTAGAAAGTGGTCCAAGTACAGCTTTATTTTTGCTACTTCTTCTTTGACCCCTTCTCTGAGCTGTGTGAGGAATAAGCAGTAAAGTTACTTTTACTGACATAATTTTATAATAATATCCTGCCTAACCTGGGGGCTTTAGAATTTGATTTTTTTTAAAGCAAGGCTACCCCACTAGCCCCAATAGACCCACATTTCCCTTATGTGATCAGAATTAGGTTCAAGTAAGAATTGAAGTTTTCCCCATTCCCATTTGTGTATGTATATGTATGTGTGTGCTTAAGTCGCTTCAGTTGTGGTCAACTCTTTGCAGCCCCATGGACTGTAGCCCACCGGGCTCCTCTGTCCATGGGGATTCTCCAGGCAAGAATACTGTAGTAAATTGTCATGCCCTTTTCCAGGGAATCTTCCCAACCCAGGGATCAAACCCTTGTCTCCTAAGTCTCCTGCATTGGCAAGCTGGTTCTTCACCATAAGCACCACCTGGGAAGCCCATATGTATGTATATCTATACATACATTATATATATATATAGTTTTCAGATTAAAAGGCTAATGTGAATTCTCACTAAAGAAATTATAATACAGTAATGCACGGCACAGAGCGTGAAGACTGAAAAGTGAAAGTTACATTCTAGTTAAACGGGAATGTTTTTGGTTTTGGCGTCTCTCTAATGTCTTGTATTTGTGTCTGTTTATGTTTTGTAACCTTGGCGATACCACAGATTGTCGTAAAGGGGGAGCAGCCTCTGAGCACAAATGAAGTATTAGCCAGAGCTGCAGAGCTGCTTTACCCACCTTGCCTACGTGGGTTCGTTTCTATTGAGAACCACCGTGTTGGTGGCACGGATGGCTTAACATTGCCTTAGGAGTCTTCCTTCAGTGTTTACATTTGTGGCCGTGCTTATGGCTGTACTATCCCGTCTCCATTCACCGCAGCAAACACCTGCAGTCAAATGCGCAAACCGTTTCCATGGCAACCATTTGTTATCCATTAATTTACAATATTCCAAAATTTTTCTTCAGCTGAAACTTTTTTTTCCTTTAAACTCTGCATTCCTCCTCTCCCCTTATTTGTATATTGGAAGTTAATCTCCTTGGCTACTCAAGTTATGGATGTTTTCTCCCTTCCTCTCTTCTTTTGAAAGCTGATTTTTTTTTTTTTTTTGGTTTAATGAACGAAATGAGTAAACCTGGACCTCTGATTACAGCTCTGAGTCAGTAAGCGGGAGGAGAGGCCTCCTTCCTTGGTTTTAAAGAAGCAAGACCTAATATGAAGCAGTCTTTAATAGCTGAAAACAATGTGCAAAAAAGTGTGTGCAACAGAACGATCTCACCAAGCTCATTGCCTGCCTGATGGTTGGTCAGCATGAGCCGACCTGGCAAGTACACTTGAGAAACAGAGCCGCTCTTTGTCATTTGAATGGTGAGTTGAATGACTGCTCCGAGGACTGAACTTGTGAAACGTTGAGTTTCATGCTCGTGTCCACAGGCGCATGAGGAAGGTGTCCATGGCTGATGTTAGGAAAGACCAATGGCACAGAATGCAAATCAATGGCAGTAACATGCCAAGTTTGCAAATTTGGACACAAATGAGGAATTGCAGAAGGAAGTTTTGCATAACAACACTCACTTCACATGTGGTGATTATTGCCACCAAATGCGATATTCTAATACGTAGGACATGGGGCATTATCATGCGCCACAATTATTACTCCTTGGGTGAAATTTTACATTTTATAACTATCATGTGGATCTTTTGCATTTCTTACACACTCGGATGTAGGGGATATTTCCGTCACTTATCTTCAATGTAATCATAACCTTCCTTATTTTGGAAACATACAGACGTTATCTTTACTTTTTTCTCTAGTAGGATTTATGGGTATTTCTAAATGTTACTGATTCTGAGCTGTTTCTCACAGTTGGCAGTGGCAGGTGAAGGCAGACACCAGTTTGGTTTTGTTGCTGGAGAGCTTGAATTGCCGTTGTCTTCCTAGCTATTTCCGTTTTGAAGTGTGCTCGCTGTTTCTTACACAGTTGGTGTCCTGGTCATTTTGGGTATTAGGACTTGTTGGCTTCCACATACTTTGGACTTCAGAAGCCACTCTATAAGAGTAGATCACACGGAATCCACCGCCCCTCACCCTACCATCTAAAAAATAAATTTACCTTTGTTTTTCTTTGTTTTCCTCCAATTTTAAATAGTTTGAGTTTTTAAACAATCTTAAAGGAGTACTTCATCAGATAGCACTGCTGTCTCATGGGATGATAGCAAGAAAGAGCTCATAAGGGGAGTAGGTGTAAAGTGTGTTATATATACATACATAAATGTGCTGTGCTGTGCTTAGTCGCTCAGTCGTGTCCTACTCTTTGCGCCTCATGGACTGTAGCCCACCAGGCACTTCTGTCCATGGGGATTCTCCAGAAGGATATACTGGAGTGGGTTGCCATGCCCTCTTCCAGGGGATCTTCCTAACCCAGGTATTGAACCTAGGTCTCCCACATTGCAACCCACTCCTGTACTCTTGCCTAGAAAATCCCCTGGACGGAGGAGCCTGGTGTGCTATAGTCCATGGGGTCACTAAGAGTTAGACACAACTGAAAGACTCCACTTTAACTTTTTACTTTCATGCATTGGAGAAGGAAATGGCAGCCCACTCCAGTGTTCTTGCCTGGAGAATCCCAGGGACGGGGGAGCCTGGTGGGCTGCTGTCTATGGGGTCTCACAGAGTCGGATACGACTGAAGCGACTTAGCAGCAGCAGCAGCAGCAGCTCCCACATTGCAGGCAGATTCTTGACTGCCAGAGCCACCAGGGAAGCCCCTCCCGCCGCCCCCCCCCCCCCCCGGCCACATATGTACGTGTGTGTATATACATATAATAGATGTTTATATATATATATATATATTTAAGTGAAGGTTAAATAATATACAGCCTTGACATACTCCTTTTCCTATTTGGAACCAGTCTGTTGTTCCATGTCCAGGTCTAACTGTTGCTTCCTGACCTGCATACAGGTTTCTCAAGAGGCAGGTCAGGTGGTCTGGTATTCCCATCTCTTCCAGAATTTTCCACAGTTTATTGTGATCCACACAGTCAAAGGCTTTGGCATAGTCAATAAAGCAGAAATAGATGTTTTTCTGGAACTCTTTTCCTTTTTCCATGATCCAGCGGATGTTGGCAATTTGATCTCTGGTTCCTCTGCCTTGTCTAAAACCAGCTTGAACATCAGGAAGTTCACGGTTCATGTATTGCTGAAGCCTGGCTTGGAGAATTTTGAGTATTACTTTACTAGCGTGTGAGATCAGTGCAATTGTGTGGTAGTTTGAGCATTCTTTGGCATTGCCTCTTTTTGGGATTGGAATGAAAACTGACCTTTTCCAGTCCTGTGGCCACTGCTAAGTTTTCCAAATTTGCTGGCATATTGAGTGCAGCACTTTCACAGCATCATCTTTCAGGATTTGGAATAGCTCAACTGGAATTCCATCACCTCCACTAGCTTTGTTTGTAGTGATGCTTCCTAAGGCCCACTTGACTTCACATTCCAGGCTGGAATGTCTGGCTCTAGGTGAGTGATCACACCATCGTGATTATCTTGGTGGTGAAGATCTTTTTTGTAGAGTTCTGTGTATTCTTGCCACCTCTTCTTAATATCTTCTGCTTCTGTTAGGTCCATACCATTTCTATCCTTTATCGAGCCCATCTTTGCATGAAATGTTCCCTTGGTATCTCTGATTTTCTTGAAGAGATCTCTAGTCTTTCCCATTCTGTTGTTTCCCTCTATTTCTTTGCACTGATTGCAAAGAGATCCAACCAGTCCATTCTGAAGGAGATCAGCCCTGGGATTTCTTTGGAAGGAATGATGCTAAAGCTGAAACTCCAGTACTTTGGCCACCTCATGCGAAGAGTTGACTCATTGGAAAAGACTCTGATGCTGGGAGGGATTGGGGGCAGGGGGAGAAGGGGATGACAGAGGATGAGATGGCTGGATGGCATCAGCGACTCGATGGACGTGAGTTTGAGTGAACTCCGGGAGTTGGTGATGGACAGGGAGGCCTGGCGTGCTGCGATTCATGGAGTCTTAGAGTTGGACACAACTGAGCGACTGAATTGAACTGAAGTGAAGGTTTATTTTCCTGTTGTCCCCCTTTTCGTGTTGGGGGTCTCAGAGCCCAGCACGTTCCTGTGACTGTAGTTGATTCAGCATAATTGATGCAGTCTCATTTCCCACAGTGATGAGGATTATATCAGCTTGGTTTAGCAGTCTCATTTTCTGCTCCCAGTGCACACTTGTTTTAATGTGTTTCAGTTAATGAGGTAGAAGAGAGAACGAGGTGTTACTGTTTATACACAGACAGTGAGTTTGTGCGGGGAGCCCCACCACAGCCCACAGGTCCCCAGGCGTCCTCGGGGGCAGGTCCCACAGAGCGAAGCCTCCTTTTTGGAACATGTCTTTTTTTGTGGCTAATGCTGATAATGATCATTAGCTATAAGATTTCCTGATAGTCTTTATAATGGCACTTCTTGGTGTGTCTCTCATGTGTCATGAGGAGAAGGTATAACTTGTCTCAGAGCTTGGGTGCATTCAAGGGCATTGATACTGCCATGCCTCCCCACCCCCCACCCCCAGACACAGGTTTGATTTTCTGGGTCAGGAAGATTCCTTGGAGGAGGGTACAGCAACTCACTCCAGTATTCTTGCCTGGAGAATCCCATGGACAGAGGAACCTGGCAGGCTGCAGTCCATGGAGCCACACAGAATTGGACACGATTGAAGTGACTTAGCACATACATGCCCACCAAAAAACTTTGTTAAACTCCAAGTTTCATCCATCAACCCCATAACCCTAGGTGGATCCTTCCCCAGGTAGCAATCAGTTCATTAGAAATAATGCAAGTGAAACTATTTTCAGAAGTCCAAGAGCATCCACGCCTGTGGGCAGGAAATATTGAGTCCAAAACGGGCACTAAGAATTTGTGTATTATGAGCCATAGGTCAGAACAGTGCTATTGGTAGGGACGGTAGGAGACGTGGAAGAAACTTTGAGGGTGATTTTCTGTGAGTCAGGGTTCTGGTTTGGGTCATGACTTTGCATTTACTCCTTCGGGAGGCGGGGCCCTGGTGCTTGGGGGCTGGCATATTCAAGAGGTGCAGATTCAACCGACCTGCCTTCTGCTTGGTGAGCAGACTGCTGCCGCAGAGCAGTCAGGAAACCATGGCTGGGGGTCCATTTGCATGTATTCAAATCTCCAGCTTCTGGGCACGTGGGAAATACAGGGAGTACGAGGGTGGGGGCGGCAGCGAGGACCTTTCCCTCCAGGACCCCTAGTGAGCCATTTTGAGGAAGGACACAGCTCGGCTGCCCACGCCCGCTCCCATTCTTCCCCCTCTCCCTCTCTCATAGTCAAGTGCCCTAAATGGTTAAAGCTGTCCCCCGGCCTTGGCCTGGTGCCAGCCCCCGTGGGGCACTGCACCGGCTGGAGGCCCCCAGCACACCCCGGCTTCCCAAAGGCTCAGCGGCCCTGGGTTTCAGCAGGAATTAAACAATTACTAAGTCTTAGTCCTCCCCACCTTCCGTGGATTGACTCTATAAATTGTCAGCCTGTTGACATTTTAATGCGAATTATGTCATGTGGTATCCCCTTTGATTTCGACATGCCTCAGTTTGTAAATACATGAGCCACTGAAAGGCTTGTGGTTAGTGTACACTCCGGAGGCCTCAGGCTTTTTGGTGGGGGAGAGAGCGCTGCAGAGCGTGCAGCGCTGGGAGCCTGCCCAGCATGGAAAGCCTTTCAAGCTACCCTGGGAGGCTCGGAGGGTGGGTGGGTGGGCGAGCGTGCATGGGCCCTGCTAGGAGCCCCAGCGCCCTGCCACTGCCCGCCCTCCGCCCCACTTCCAGGCTGCCAGGAGGGCCACCACTGCCTTTGGGACCAAGTCACAGAGTATCGTTCATGGATGGCCAAGCGCTTCCCCAGAGTCCCCGTGCAGCTCGGCCCCTCCTGCATGGCATGTCTCCTCCCCCGCTCCCCAGGTCCCCAGCACCTGGAGAAGGGCTACCTTGTTCTAGGTAACTACAAATCAGGAGGGCAGGGAAGCATTCCCCTGGAGAGAACTCCCCTGCTCCAGTGGGGAAAGTGGTTCCAGAAGGCTTTTTAAAGAAATGATTGACAGAGGTTGTGAAGCTGAGGAAGGAGAGAATGTGTAGAGTGAGGATTATTAAGGTATAGAGAGGAAAGGGGCAGACTGGCCATTTGTGTGGGAAGGGAACGGGAGATACCAAATGTTAAGAAAAATCCCAAAAGTAAAACCAAGGGACAAAATGTTGAAATGGATTTTAAGAGGCCATTCTGCTGCAAGAACAGTCCAGAAACCCTGTGCTAGAACATTGCTCCAGCCCCCTGTGCTTGACACCAGCTTCTGAGCTCTCCTTACTTGGGACTTCCCTTTAAAACTAACAACCCCAGAGGAGCTGACTTCTTGGCAATGCTTTGTATGTAGTATGTCAGTGCTCACAAAAGCCAGAATTAGCCATTTTGAGGTCGGACGTGTTGTGCCCGGACGAGATTGGCCACGATGATGTCACTGATAGACCCTGAGGATGGACCAGAAGGAGGAACGGTGGTTTTGGCTTTGAATGCAATCATTCCTCCTCCGAATCCAGCAACTGCTGGGCCTGCTGTCTGTGTTGCTGTTTGGCTGACTTACAAAAATGTCATGGGATCCTTCATGGCCATGGGTGGTCGGGACCTATTTCCCACGTGCTGAGTAATTCCAGTTTCATGTGTGAATAATGCCCATAGTAAAGCAATTTGAGCTACACATAATCTGAAAAGGAGAAAGGGACCCAAATTCCTGTTGATCACATACACTTGCAGCTCATCGATTTCTCTGGTAACTTCCCTGAATGCTGGGGAAAGTTGATTTTTTTTTTCCCCCTTTGGATTCTTAATTCATTTTTGGAAAGGTGTAATACAAACAAGTGATTGGAAAGTGGAGTTGCTGCTGAGATGCCTTCTTTTGCCTCCTCTGTGGATTTATCTGGCTTTTATTACTTGGTGAAGGATGTGAGTAAGAGGGTGGGATGGAATGAGGGAGACAGGGAAGAGAGTGTGTGTGAGTGAGAGAGAAAGAGAAACGTACACTCCTTAGGAGCACTGTTCAGTTGGTTATCATGAGAAATCATACTTGGTCCCCTTCCAACATCTAGCTAGAGTTTAGCGGTAAGACTATATGTGAAAAAAATGACAAGAGATTATAATCATATGGCCCGTAAGAACATTACTCTTTCCTAATTAAAAAAAAAAGTCCCAGTTGGTGTTCTTTTCCAAATTAAAAAAAAAAATAAAAAACACAGTGGCTTCCAGTCTTTAAAACGAGCCCTGTGCTTTGTAAAAATATCATAAAATGTTGTTTGCAACAGGTACATCTGTCTTGGTTACCTACTTCCTCTATATTGCAGTTAACTGTTTATATGGGAAATATAAACAGTTGTTTATATTTCATGCATTTCCAACAAAGCATGTTGGAAACATGCTTTGAGACATAAATTTAGGGCCCTTTTCAACAACCTGACATGTATTCTATAGCTTGTCTTGAAGAGAGAGGTTAGAACTTGTGCTTCTTGTCATGTCTTTCTTGTCTTCCAGAGGATGTGAAACTTACGATCCCTGCCCGCCCTTGGCAGGTGCCCATTCCAGCCCCTTAGAAAATCGATCTAGAAAGGATTAGGCCACATGGAGACAGTTGGTTTCTCAGCCTGTAAATGAGAATTCTGGGTGATCATAGCATTGCAATTGAGGGTGTCAGTGAATTTACTTTTGTTCATTTCTTCCTTCTTCCTCAGTCTTAGTTCTTCAAAAATCAAGGCAACCCCCAGTGTAATGGAAGGACCCAAGAATGGGTTAAGAGTTGGGGGCCGTATTTTGGCATAGCCGGGAACTGTCATCTTCAGAACTGCCAGTTCTTCACCAATGGCTGGTGTCTTTGACATTGCCACTGTGGTTGGGTCAATTCAGTTTGACCTGCGACATGTTCATAACCCATGAAATTTTCTGACTCGCTGTAGACCGTAGAACTCTCATGCCCATAATAGAGTTAGGAGCCCTGAGATTCTTTTTATTGGACCTTTTTTTTTCTTTTTTTTTAAAGTCTAGCTAGCTAGCTAGCTGATGGAATAATTCCGAATGAAAATGCAGTGGGCCATTGATGACCGAGCTGAACTCAGGTTCATGCACAGTGGCCGAGGCTTGCTCCGAAGGAAGAAGCTGGCCAGTCTCTGGGCAGCCAGGGAAAATGGGCAGTGACTGACCCATTTCTATAGCACAGCAATGGCTTTGTGTTCGCTCCACATTCCAGCTCGTTCCAGCCCCACGGGTTATTTGCATAGCACACAAACAGCGGATTGTACAATGCATTACAGGTATCGCCGGCCTTGGCAATGGACCACGGACATGAATGAGATCTGTGTGTCCCTGTTGTGAGACCGTCCCAAACCACCCCCACGACTGCCTGGACAGAGTCCAGACTTGCTGGGGGATGGAGGGGGGGGATGCCCAACTCATCGGCGTTCTCACTTCTGAAAATGCGTTTATAGAAAGGGTGGGAGGAGATGGGATGAAAATCCTGCGGGGAAAGAAGCGCCCTGAGGAAGAAAACCCAGGAGGTTAGTTATTAAACTAAGAGAGAGAGAGAGAGAGAAAAAGAGGGACGTTCAAGGGAGGCGGGGATGCATGAGAGAGTGAATGAGAAGAGTTTCTGACAATTAACTAATTCTCCTTGCTCTAACCCATGACAGAATTAATCACACATTAACACACTGACAGCAAAATTAATGTCATATGCAAATTAATAGTTGCAGGCTTGGCATTCAACAGCCTGTTGGCTTTTTAAGGCTGGCGTTGTCTTTACACCCTCCAGCCCCAGCCCATAGGCTGCTGCCTCGGTGCCCCGACCACCACCCCCCATTCTGCCTGAAGATCCCCAGCACGGCTCTGGTGGCACTGAAGCAGCATCCCCTCCGCTGACTTGAAACAACTTACGGCAAAACCCAGCAGCCAGTGGCGACTGTTTGCTTCTCGAGGAGGAACAGAGTCAGGGAGGAAGCAAGTGATTGGTTAGGAACCGTTTGGTGCTTGCCTCCGCCATAGTTTTCCCAGCAGTGACTGCCACTGTAGGAAAGCAGCGATAATTTTCTTGAAACACTCCAAGGAAGCTCCTGCCGTGTGGCTTTAGAGGTGCCTCCACAAAAATACGCCTTGGGTTGAAGTGTTGTATAGAGTACAGTCACATCTAAAGTCATTCTAGTTTTGGTTATGCGCTACTAAGTTGAAAATCGTCGTCTGTGGTTCCAAGAGGTTTGACCTGTCGAAACCAATTCTAAAGGAGAAAAAAGAATCACCACCAGAAGAATGAACAGTCTGTTGCAGAACACTCTGGTGGCTGAACTTGAGAGCCCAGGGCAAGTGCGAGCCAGCCTCGTCAGCGCCGATGACTAACCCACTTGTGAATTTGCCATTGGGGTAATTATTATTATGATGCCTCCTGAGTAATAGCGCCGTGAGGCAGGCGTTACAGGGAACGTACCAACATGAAGCTGCCTGGGAGGCAGTCCAGGAAGGATGAGGCTGCTCTGAGGAGGATAAAAACAGTCAACTGTTGATGTTGATGTGGAATGAGTATTGGCATTTTCTTAGTGGTGCTTTTTCATTAGCTCCCACTTCATCTACCACCAGGGGGAAGCGACTTGAGATTGATGAGGTCGGGACAGAGATCTGGGGCACGGCACTGCTGGCGGTGGGATAATGTTCATTCCTGGGGGTGTTGGTGCTTCTTTTCATTGCGTGTCTAAAATGACCCTGGAGACTGACCGCCTGGCCTGAATCAGGGCCCTAGACGTGGAGACCCTGGAAAATCATGAACGCAATACCTGATTTCATAAATGGAACAAGGAGTTTGCCTGTATCAGGGTTACGAGCATATCCCTTATGTCCCTGATACCTGGTTGAATGGATAGATGATGGGTGCCATTTATGTATATGTATTTCGTGTGTAAATAGATACACATGTAAATACACACATACGTGTATATATTTGCTGTAATTTTTATGTACAGTGTGGTACCTTAGATACTTCTAAATTAATTAGTCCTTGTAGTGTCTTCACCATATATGAGCTTAATGCTCATATCTGAGTGACTTGGTATGGACAGAGCAGGGAACTAGATTGGGGAGTGGGACTCTATTTTGTTCTTAGTTCTGACATGTACTGGGCTTTCCAGGTAGCGCAGTGGTAAAGAATCCACCTGCTACTGCAGGAGATGAAAGAGATTGCAGGTTTGATCCCTGGGTTGAGATGATCCCCTGAAGAAGGCAATGGCAGCCCACTCCAGTATTCTTGCTTGGGACATCCCACGGACAGAGGAGCCTGGCGGGCCACAGCACATAGGGTTGCAAAGAGTCAGACATGACTGAGCAACTAAACAATAACAAAGATGACATGGTCCAGCCTCAGACCCTGCACAGGTGCCTTAATAGCATCTGTAAAATGGACCCGTCCACCTCCCAGTTATTAGGAATGGATAAATGTGATAAATTTGATAAAGGAGTTAAGTAGATAAAGAAGATACATTTGAGTGAAGGAATTCCAAAAATGGTACAGAACATAGCAATTGAAAGCAAATTTCTTATGATTTGTATCTAATCACACAAAGCAGTTCCACAGTTTCATTTTAATCGTCATGCCTCCCGCTTGGCTTTCATCGGCATGTTGGGTTAAGTAGAATGTGGTGAACTTAGGCTGATAGAAGGAACAGTTGACAGTGGCCAGAGGGAACGTCCTCTAGCATGGATGGTCCTGAGCTGGTGCTGTGGTTGGGAGATGATGGGAGCTCAGCCTGTTTAGCAGAGGGGTCGCTGAGTGGAGTGGGCTTGTCCAAACAACTGCAGAGGGAAGAACCGGGGTGCAAAGAGAAGAGTCAAGACGTGGGTGTCTTGGGCATCACTGCCTGGGATTAAAGTTCTCAGGACAATGGGGTATGCACTTCCGGTTATCACGCCCCTGACATGTGGAGAGGAAATCCGACCTTTCTATTCCATGGAGGCAGGGCATGAGACAGCAGGTGTGGTGGAGTTCTGCAGATGCCGCAGGGCTGAGAAGTGAGACCACCTTGGTCACTGGGGCCACAAAATGCCTTTTGGCAGAACTTGGTTTGGGGACCAGGGGCCCTGGGTCTCCCCGTGCCTAACTGGGAGCTAGGCCTACTTCAGTTTCGCATCTGTGCCTGTGGCCATTTTACTTTTTTCCTGGACACTGCCTGCTGCTGGCAAGTGTTGCTAGGAGACCGGCGGAGACCCATGTTCTTCCTTAGGACAAGGCCTTAGCCAGCTTCCCAGGGCCTGGAATCAGCACACATCACAGCACATGAGAGCCAGTCTGGATACATGGCCCCTCTCTGCCCTGGTCCTTTCCTTCCAGACGCCTCACCTCCTTTCTGCATATGGTGGCCTTTGTAGCATAGAAGCATCCAGCAGAGGCCAGGCCACGTCCCCCATCTCTGTCATGCCTGACTCCTTGGTATTCAGATGCTTTATCAGGGAGCAAGGGTGGCCCTAAATCCAAATGACAGTGAGATTCCCTCTAAAGCATTTTCTAAGGTCTTTCTCAGGTCACACCTGAGCAGCCCAGCCCCCCTCAGCCCTGTCTCCCCCTCTCTACTGCCTCATGGTCTCTTGCAAGAGCCCCCCTGTATTTCCAGCTCCTTGTGCCTTCCAAAGGAAAGAGAAGCTGGAGGAGTTTGGGCCATGGAGTCCTGGAGGGAAGTCACTGGTCACATTTCTGTGAAGGGCTCGTGCAAGTCCCTGGCAGCCACATCTCCCAGACGCTCTGCTGATTGTCACCCTGTTACCTCCCTGCGTGTGAGCCTGGTGCTGGGCACAGGGGCAGGAGGAGAGGACCGGCTCTGCAACTGAGACCTTGGCCCTGGAGTCAGAGGCAAAGAGTGTCCATGCATTCTTCAGGGAGGTTTTCTTCTGATCTTTGATGGATTTGCTTTAAAATTTTAGAAAGTTGTCTTCTTCCACTTGGGGAAGCTGGTCTGCAGCTTGCACACAGACTGGCCGTTTTCCCTCTAAATGGTTATCATCTTCCTACTTGTGAGGGGCCCCAGGGGCCTGTGTGTCCTGTCGGTAAGCATGCAGAAGAGTGTGATTTTCTGCCGATGTGTAGTGGCCTTAGGTCTCTGATGAGGCACTCTGACTTCTGGTTGTTGATATGCTATTGAAATGCTCCTCATTACGCCATTGCTTATTTCAGGTTTTCTTTTTTTTTTTTTTTTTTAAGTTGGTAAACTGGTCATTGGGACTGTATAAAATCATTACTGTAAGTCCTTGCTGTGGATTACTATGCAGCTGTTAAAAATGATGGTGTGTATGTATCTTTAGTTGGAAAGATGATCTCAACATAGTATAAAAATGCTATATATATAGCTTATTTCATTTATGTGAAATTGTGAATATTCTGCATGTAGATTAGAGATGTTTAGATGGATATTGGCTAAAAGTGAAAGTTGCTCAATTGTGCCTGACTCTTTGTGACCCCATGGACTATAGCCGGCCAGGCTCCTCCATCCATGAGATTCTCCAGGCCAGAATACCGGAGTGGGTTGCTGTTCTCTTCTCCAGGGGCTCTTCCCAATCCAGAGATCAAACCCAGGTCTCCCGCATTGCAGGCGGATTCTTTACTGTTTGAACCACCAGGGAAAGATTAATCTTAATTACAGAATTTGGTGTGTTTTTTTGTTTGTTTGTTTCTTTCAATCTATTGCCTTCAAAAAACCCCAGATATTTCTTAAAACATATTAAAGATTTCACCTCACCAAGGGTTTCTGAACCTGATTGTGTGTCAGAATCAGCTGGTGAATCCTTTCAAGTATAGTTTCAGGAGTTTTTCCCATGAGTTTGATTCTTTGCATCTGAGTTGGAGAAATATTAATACAAGGGATCTGCATTTCTAACAAGCTCATGGGCCTTTGAAGGGCCTTTAGGAAGTACTGACCCTGTTGAAGGAATGTCCTGTAGAAATACCTCTAACCAATGATCATGGAAGTCTCCGAATATTTCCACTTTCTTTACGTGCAGGACTCTAGGGGCCATCTCTAATTGTTAGAATCCTTTCTGTTGACATACTGTCTACTCTGTTACCTGCAAGGGGAGAGGCAGTTGTTTCCAAGAGGAACATCTTCCTGCTGATGCTATTTATCATATTTAGTTCAGTTCAGTTCAGTTCAGTCACTCAGTTGTGTCCAACTCTTTGTGACCCCATGAATTGCAGCATGCCAGACCTCCTTGTCCATCACCAACTCCCGGAGTTCATTCAAACTCATGTCCATTGAATCAGTGATGCCATCCAGCCATCTCATCCTCTCCTCCTGCCCCCAATCCCTCCCAGCATCAGAGTCTTTTCCAATGAGTCAACTCTTCGCATGAGGTGGCCGAAGTATTGGAGTTTCAGCTTTAGCATCAGTCCTTCCAATGAACACCCCGGACTGATCTCCTTTAGAATGGACTGGTTGGATCTCCTTGCAGTCCAAGGGACTCTCAAGAGTCTTCTCCAATACCACAGTTCGAAAGCATCAATTCTTCGGCACTCAGCTTTGTTCACAGTCCAACTCTCACATCCATACATGGCTACTGGAAAAACAGTAGCCTTGATTAGACGGACCTTTGTTGGCAAAGTAATGTCTCTGCTTTTGAATATCCTATCTAGGTTGGTCATAACTTTCCTTCCAAGGAGTAAGCGTCTTTTAATTTCATGGCTGCAATCACCATCTGGAGTGATTTTGGAGCCCAAAAAATAAAGTCTGACACTGTTTCCCCATCTATTTGCCATGAAGTGATGGGACCAGATGCCATGATCTCCGTTTTCTGAATGTTGAGCTTTAAGCCAACTTTTTCACTCTCCTCTTTCATCAAGAGGCTCTTTAGTTCCTCTTCACTTTCTGCCATAAAGGTGGTGTCATCTGCATATCTGAGGTTATTGATATTTCTCCTGGCAATCTTGATTCCAGCTTGTGCTTCTTCCAGCCCAGCGTTTCTCATGATGTACTCTGCATATAAGTTAAATAAGCAGGGTGACAATATACAGCCTTGACATGCTCCTTTTCCTATTTGGAGCCAGTCTGTTGTTCCATGTCCAGTTCTAACTGTTGCTTCCTGACCTGCATACAGGTTTCTCAAGAGGCAGGTCAGGTGGTCTGGTATTCCCACCTCTTGAAGAATTTTCCACAGTTGATTGTGATCCACACAGTCAAAGGCTTTGGCATAGTCAATAAAGCAGAAATAGATGTTTTTCTGGAACTCTCTTGCTTTTTCTATGATCCAGCGGATGTTGGCAATTTGATCTCTGGTTCCATTGCCTTTTCTAAAACCAGCTTGAACATAAGGAAGTTCACAGTTCACGTATTGCTGAAGCCTGGCTTGGAGAATTTTGAGCATTATTTTACTAGCGTGTGAGATAAGTGCAATTGTGTGGTAGTTTGAGCATTCTTTGGCATTGCCTTTCTTTGGGATTGGAATGAAAACGGACCTTTTCCAGTCCTGTGGCCACTGCTGAGTTTTCCAAATTTGCTGGCATATTGAGTGCAGCACTTTCACAGCATCATCTTTCAGGATTTGAAATAGCTCAACTGGAATTCCATCACCTCCACTAGCTTTGTTCGTAGTGATGCTTTCTAAGGCCCACTTGACTTCACATTCCAGGATGTCTGGCTCTGGATGAGTGATCATACCTCGTGATTATCTTGGTGGTGAAGATCTTTTTTGTACAGTTCTTCTGTTTATTCTTGCCACCTCTTCTTAATATCTTCTGCTTCTGTTAGGTCCATACCGTTTCTGTCCTTTATCGAGCCCATCTTTGCATGAAATGTACCCTTGGTATCTCTGATTTTCTTGAAGAGATCTCTAGTCTTTCCCATTCTGTTGTTTTCCTCTATTTCTTTGCATTGATTGCTGAGGAAGGCTTTCTTATCTCTCCTTGCTAGTCTTTGGAACTCTGCATTCAGATACTTACATCTTTCCTTTTCTCCTTTGCTTTTCGCTTCCCTTCTTTTCACAGCTATTTGTAAGGCCTCCTGAGACAGCCATTTTGCTTTTTTTGCATTTCTTTTCCATGGCAATGGTCTTGATCCCTGTCTCCTGTACAATGTCACGAACCTCCATCCATAGTTCATCAGGCACTCTATCAGATCTAGTCCCTTAAATCTATTTCTCACTTCCACTGTATAATCATAAGGGATTTGATTTAGGTCATACCTGAATGGTCTAGTAGCCTGGTAGGCTGCAGTCCATGGGGTTGCTAAGAGTTGGACATGACTGAGCAACTTCACTTTCACTTTTCACTTTCATGCATTGGAGAAGGAAATGGCAGCCCACTCCAGTGTTCTTGCCTGGAGAATCCCAGGGATGGGGGAGCCTGGTGGGCTGCCGTCTATGGGGTCACACAGAGTAGGACATGACTGAAGCGATGCAGCAGCAGCAGCAGAATGGTCTAGTGGTTTTCCCTACTTTCTTCAATTTCAGTCTGAATTTGGCAATAAGGAGTTCATGATCTGAGCCACTGTCAGCTCCCAGTCTTGCTTTTGCTGACTGTATAGAGCTTCTCCTCCATCTTTGTCTTGAAAGAATATAATCATTCTGATTTTGGTGTTGACCATCTGGCAATGTCCATGTGTAGAGTCTGCTGTTGTGTTGTTGGAAGAGGGTGTTTACTATGACCAGTGCGTTCTCTTGGCAAAAGTCTATTAGCCTTTGCCCTGCTTCATTCCATATTCCAAGGCCAAATTTGCCTGTTACTCCAGGTGTTTCTTGACTTCCTACTTTTGCATTCCAGTCCCCTATAATGAAAAGGACATCTTTTTTGGGTTTTAGTTCTAAAAGGTCTTGTAGGTCTTCATAGAACTGTTCAACTTCAGCTCCTTCTGCAGTACTGGTTGGAGCATAGGCTTGGATTCTGTGATATTGAATGGTTTGCCTTGGAAACGAACAGAGATCATTGTGTCGTTTTTGAGATTACACCCAAGTACTGCATTTCGGATTCTTTTGTTGACCATGATGGCTACTCCATTTCTTCTAAGGGATTCCTGGCCACAGTAGTAGATATAATGGTCATTTGAGTTAAATTCACCCATTCCAGTCCATTTTAGTTCGCTAATTCCTAGAATGTTTATCATATTAACAGAATGTAAATGATGACTGTGTGCGTATCCTAAAAGGCTGCTGTCAGACTTAGCCATATCTGCTTTCTCTTACACCACTAAGTGTTTTTCTGCCACTTGTTTTTCAGTAGGTGCACAGGGCACCCCAGCATGAAGGTGCCACGGTTTTAATTGAGCTTTGTCCTCCCACCTCGTTTCGTCACTTGGCCCCCACGTGTGTTCCTTCTCCATTCAACTGAGTACACATCTCTGATGTTCTAATTTTTCCCATGACATGGTTTCCAAGCTCTTTATCATCCCTGTCACCTGCCTCTGACGTGTTTGCTTGTGGACGCTTCTTCAGGGTGACGAGGCTTATTATGGGATGTCTTCTTGGTGGAACCTCAGTGGTTGGTTGCAGAGTCTCTCTCCTTCCTTGACGTAGATACTGAGTCATTAACTTTCTGTCCTTTTCTTAAGGAGGTACCTCAAACCCTTGGCTTCTATGGAGCGTGGGGTCTCCTGAAAGGAACAGGTTTTACTGCTGTTTTTATTTTCATGGAGCTGACAGTTACCAGGCCTCTCTGTCCTCCAAACCTGAGGACAAGACTTGACACTTAGGCTGTTTTCCTTCATCCTTTTGATTCTGTTTCTCAGCCCTGCTGGTCACCATCCCACATGTATAATATCTGGAAATGTGACCGTAAAGTCATCCTCTTCTATAGGTATTTTTTCAGTTTTATTTTTGAGTTCAAAAGTATTTCTTGTCTATTTTTTTTAAACTTCTAGAAATGCAGAGAAGCACAAAAGAGAAAACCCCCTAATTTCATCACCCAAAGACAGTTTTAATTTTAAGCATTTTGGCATACATAATTTTAGCTTTTTCTGTGCAGGTGGGATATTAGTATTTTGTAGAATTTTAATGATGTTCTATCTTGTAACTGGCTTTTAACTTTGTAGTGTTTGCTTTTTTGATGTCACTGAATATGCTTGTACCACATGATTTTTAACAACTGGACGAGACGCTGCCACACGAAGATGCCACAATTCATTCAGCTTCTCCTCCACTTAACATTCATATTGTTTCTAGTATCTCACTATTGTAAATAATATTTTGGCAAGGGTATAATGTAAATAAACAGATTAGAAGAGCTCTTTCTGTATAAAAAATGCTAAACATGTGTGTGTTCTCTGTTATGGTTTCATTCTGCCCCCGCAACCCTAACTCGTCGTTATCTTTTACTGTTGATACGTTTGAGATTCCCAGGTTACAGATTTTTATACAGTGGCATCTCTTCATTTCTGGTTCCTTCGCCTTTGTGACGCTCAGGAATCCCTGTCCCCTGCCCACACCATGTTCCCGTGAACGTTCGCTGTTGGTTCTTCCGTGGGGTGTGGACACTGAACATGATCATCCATCTGGAGTTTATTTTGGTGTATGTCGTGAGGCAAGGATCCTCCATGTTTATTTCTCAGTTATCTTCCCAGCCCCACGTACGAAGCAGCCCACCCATCCTTTCCTTCTGCACTTATATGTGCCACCGTGTCACACACTAAATTCTTATTTGGATCCGTTTCTACACTTTCTCTCGTTTCATTAATTTGCCTTGACTTGGGCCCATAGCGAACTATTTTAGTTACTCTAGTTGTGTAACTAAATATAACTAAATACTGCCGGGTATTAAAGTGTCGTAATTCTCATCAGTCATCTTTTAAAGTGTCTAAATCTCACCTGTTTATTGTTCCCTGTGACTTTTAGACCGTGTGGTGGTGGGGGGGGGGCGGTGGCGAGTTGTTGATGGGCAGAACCTCTATCTCTATGCATATCCTACTGGAAATGTTAGATGAGAGAGGTCCACTGAGGTCACTGTGATTTCCTGTGGACATTTTTTCCCAGGTGGGCTTTCATTTATGATCAGTGTCCTTTCTGCCACATTCCTAAGCGCAGAGACACCTTACCATATTAGAATCAGATCATCCTGTTTCCAGATTTTTCTCAAGGATATCCTGAGAGACAAATGAGATGTCATTAATTTCTGATGACCCCCAGTGCAGTATTAGTAATAAGAGCAGTAGTGACTTTCATTTCTTGAGGGGAAGATAAAGCAGAAAGTCAAGGAAAGAAAGATGTTAGCTTCTTGTTCTGTACTTGATGAATGTATGTTTGCTTCTCGTGATTCATCACTTTTCTAAGTGCTTACAAACATCTGCTTAAGTGACTTTCGATGTTTGCCAACATCATGCTCCAGTCCATAAGTTTTAGATTTGGGGGCCATTAAAAATCGGGAAATGTGCCCCTCTTGAATAGGATTTTATTTTTTCTAACCAAAATAAAGCATTGAAATGCATGAGAAAGAATACATTGAAGTGTTGTACAGTTCCCTCTAGGGTGGTTGGTGATATATCTGTTTTATTTTAGAACAGGCCTGAGAACCATGGCTTGCACATAGTAAGCACCCAGATATCTGCTGTTAACACTCTTCTGCATTTAATAAAATGTGTAGACGTGCCTTTAAAATGCACACTGAGACTCCATCTTGAGAAGAGGTGTTCTGTTTTCCCCTCAAGATCTAGCTTGATGGATGTGTTTAAACTAAAGCCAACCATGCTGATCTGGAAAACCTACACTTAGACAGCCATCAGGGGTGGCGCCTTCTCTTCCCTGTTGTGTGATTCTAGGTGTTAATGAAAGATCTGCTCTCTGTCCATGTGTGAGATGGGATCAGGGTGGTGTTAGAATCGATGTGGTTCTATGTTAGTGTCAATCTTAAAGGCAAACTTTTGCAGATGAATCAGTTGGAGAACAGTACAAGCAAGAGTTAGATGGAGAAGAAATGAAGGGGATATTTAGAGAAGGCAGTGGTGTGGGGTGGGCACCCAGCAAGGGGGGAAAGGAATTGCTCCCTGCTCACTTCATCATTTTTCTCAGTGATGAAGGGTACTGATGAAGATCAGTGTGGGAACTTGAGTAACGTGGGTGATCGGGGGAGAGAGGTAGCTGTCCACACATTTCTGATTCCTTTCTTGTTTTTCTAGAAGCAGTGCATTTCCCTATTTCTTTCTGGTGTCAGGATATCACATCATTAATGGCTGGGATTAAACAAGCCCATGTTGTAGATCAGGCAGGTCATGGGCCCAAGTGTCTCCCTCCCCACGCACCCACTGCACATCTGGGTGGCTGGCTCTTTGTGAGCTGGCATGCTCTCTCCCCCCAGACAGACAGACTTGCTCCAGCCCTGACCTTTGTGCTCTGTTGCTGACTTCAGAAGTGTCTTCTGAGGGTGTCACAGTGAACCCTCAGAAGAGGAGGAAAAGCGAATGTGGTTGGGAAGAGGCAATTCCAAGCTGGTCTCTGTGACAGATGGGCTGGGGTGTCAGTAAGCACTATGGTTCGTGGATTTTGAGCATCTTCTGTACCTGGGGATGAAGAGAGTTCCTCTGACCTGCTCGGGTGTCTGGCATTCCCTGCCTCACTCTAAAGGTAGAGGAGGACTGTCTTCTGTTGAAACCCTGACCTCTTCCCACCCAGAGCATCTCGGTTTTGTTGGGCCACTTAGCCCCACAGTGCGGATCCTCGGAAGCCACTGTGACTGTGCTTCTGTCTCTCATTTGGTCTAGACATCCTGCCCCAGGTCTCTTGTCTTTGTGAATTACACTTTGCTACGCGTTTGACTGTCCTGAACTTGTGGAATTGTATGTTGAGAAGCAGGATTACAGAGAGCTCTCTAGACTGCATGACCTCTAGAGCCAGGAGGCTTGAGTTCAAATCCCGCCCCACCATTTAATAACTGTGTTCACATGAGCAAGTGATTGTGCCACCTTTCCCCACTTGTAACTTGGGGTCGATTAATATAATGTCACAGTCCCACTTTCATCAGGCTGTTTTAAGGATTAAATGAGTTAATATGTCTAAGTGGGCAGGGGACTGCCTGGCACGGGATGAGGGCTCTGCAGCTGTGGGCGTACGTTCGTTTGTGTTGTTGAGAATCTAAGTATTCAACAGGAAGACAACAAGTCTAACTTTCTAGATAGACATCGTCCTTAGATACTTCTTTTTAAATGAAGAGAAATTTTTTATTTTAATTAAAAATTGAAAATTTTAATTTTCTAAAAATTAGAAAAAATTTTAAATTTTATTTAACAACATAGTAACCAGAAGGTGGAGCTTCATTCCCTTCCTCTTGACCGTGGGCTGAATTTAGTGACTCACTTCTGATGAATCAAGCATGGAAAGGAAAAGAGAATAACTTGCCAGTGGGGCAGCCTGGCAGGACCACCCTCTCTGAGTGATGAAAGTTAACCCCGACCGGTGAATAGTCAGTCATGTTGATGTCATGTTCCCCGGAAGTGATGCAGTAACCTCAGTCAGACTGTAAGAAAACATCTGACCAATCAGAATCGAGGGACGCTCTACAGACACCTGACCAGTTCTCTCCAAAAGTGATGAAATCACCAGAGACATAGGGAGGAAGCAGCAGGGATTGGAGACGTAACATCTAAACACCGGGTGGCATCCTGCCTTGGAACCTGGCACAGAGAACGGGCATGAGTGGAAAATACCATAAATGTGCAAAGTCTGTTCTTCAGTAACAGCTTTGAGCCCACGTCCGTTTCTTGGTTTTTACAAATGTCCGGATGTTAAGACCCAAGACATTAACGGCAGGAGAGGCTGGGTGAGAACACGTGGGAACTCTGTACCACATCTCTGCTGTTCTTCTGTACATTTAAAGTTATTTCAAACTAAGAAGCTTAACAACAACAACAAAAACAAGTTAAAAAAAAAAAAAAAAACCAACTCATCCTACCTGCTTGTTTGAAAAATGTCTTGAGTTTTAAAGAATATGAAGTAAGAGTGGAAGGCCCTGCACTGCCCCTTGTTCTGTCTCCACGCCTCTCAAGGGTAGTGATGGCGAACAGGGGTGCTCCTCCTATAGACCTCCTCCTAAGGGCGTGTAAAGTCAAGTCACTCAGTCGTGTCCCACCCTTTGTGATCCCATGTACTGTACAGTCTGTGGAATTCTTCAGGCCAGAATACTGGAGTGGATAGCTGTTCCCTTCTCTGGGGCATCTTCCCAACCCAGGGATCGAACCCACGTCTCCCGCATTGCAAGCAGATTCTTTACCAGCTGAGCCACGAGGGAATCCCAAGGGCATGTAAACGTTTGCATTAAAAAATCGTAAAAAAGCCTTAAAAAAAAAAAAAAAGCTCCCATTCTGCTTATATGCCTTAGACTGTTGGAAACCTTTTCATTTTAGTACAACTATTTTCCAGATTCCTTTTCGGGCACATTTTGGCTCTTCTGAAAGATTTATTTAAAGCGGCGTTTGTTTAGCCAGCGCTTAATTTTATTTTCCACTCCGACTTCTAACCCATCCAGGTCCCATTTATATTGCCTCTGCCCTTGCCAGTCTTGAGAAAGCCTCCCGAATTAGCATCATCTGAGAATTTAATTAACTTGCTGTTTACTAACCCTCTCCTTTCAAGATAATTAATGAGGATGTGAAGTGACACCAGGCCCGACACGGCTCCCGAGTGGCACCTGAGCAGCCACCTCCCCGGGTGGGCCCCTCGGGGGTGCCAGCTCCTTCTTGTTTACCTTCAGCCCTGTGGCCACACTGGGTGCAGTACAGATATCCAAAGTTTGCCCAAAACCGGGCTCTTCTGCCTCACCTTTTATCCACCCATTTTTCTGCTGTGTTAATTAAAAAGCCTCATTTTACTTAGAATGGAATGCTTATTTTTGTGTGTGCTATTCCCTGGACAGAGTCTACATTACCAGGCCTGAAATTAAACTGGCTGAGAGAGTCAAGAATTACAGTTCTCTTTTGTTTTCTGTAAAAGTGGCAGCAGAGCATCTCCCTGCCCCCAACTTTATACTTGATCCAGAAAGTAAAGAGGTTGTCCTCAACCTAGAGTTCAGTACTGTCTCTGAAACTTTCCTCGATGATGGACATGTTCTGTATCTGCTACCACATGGTAGCCACTGGCCACAAGTGGCTGTGAGCACTTGACATGCAGCCTGCGCGGCTGAGGAGTGGAACTTCAAATTGTATTTAAGTTAATTCAGACATACATCATCACAGGTGGCTAATGGTTGCTATATTGGACCACCACTGGGTACTTCTTTTTTAATCTGCCTTGGGTTATCTGTGGCAGCTCTGAAATTCCTAGCAGTTTCTATACCCTCCCCAACAACTTTCTTCTCTGGCAGAGAAGGTGAACTGATTTCTCCATCACATTCGGCAAGCTGTAATTAGGAAGGTAAGTTTTCCAAGGGAAAAAGATGTTACTTTCTAAATCCAAATGTAAATGACTTGGATTATCCGTGTCACTGAGCGCTTCATTCATGCAGATAATTGAGAATTGACAGTGTCCTTTTCCCTCAATTACTTCCTGATAGTTCCATGTGTTACAATGGGAGGAACATGGAGCTGTTTTTAAATAGCTATGTTAATGTCCTCATTAATTTTACCTTTTCCTACCAATTAACAAATATTAACTCCAGTGGCAGAATTAAGTTGGCTTCCCTCATGAAGCCACTTTCATCCTGCACACCCTTCTCGCCCAAGCGTGGTGCAGCTTAGCTTTCCGCCCTTGGCTTTTTCAGTCCGGTGCTCCCAGTAGAGGCACTGGTTTTCGGGGGATCTTTGCACTGGGTTATTCACAGCGTAGCGCAGTGTGGCACCACCAATGCAGAGCCAGGATGAGAAGACCGGGGGTCAACCTGCGTGGCCCCCCGCATACAAGCCCCATTCTCATTTACAAGTGGCAGAGACAAACCCAAGAGCCTGCAGGAGCCGTGCAGGCATCTTCTGTGGGTGCTCATGCTGGCTGGAGAACGCCTGCCCGACCTTACCCAGATAACTGTGAAACACAGTCTGTTAAGTCTTGGTTGTACAGCAGAGTTGCCAATCATAATGTGTTAGTCCTGAAGTTAAGACTTTTTTAAAACTCAGAGTTTCGAAGCTCATACCCACAGTTTCCTCGGTTATGGCCAGTTTCTCATCTTTGACCTAACGCTCTCTGTCCATGACAGTGAAGAAAGGCATCTGTATGTCCCTTATTTCACAAGGTAGTTGTGAGAACCAGTTGAGCTAATGAAGGACCAAGCCCTTTGAAGTCTGTGCAAGGCTAGATAAACATGGATGGTGTTATTGAGAGAATGTTTAAATATTTTATTTCTCTAAATCCAGACTTCCTGATTACTCATTGTTGGATGTCAAGATCATTGCTGGCATTCTCCTTTTAAGAGATGCTTAGGAAACAGAAGTGTGGTGTGCAGGAAGATACACAGGGACGATCGTGACCTTTCACCTTTTCGTTTTGCTCCCTGGGCTCTTTAAACACAGGTTGTTTTCAGCTGCTAAAGGGCACAGAGGATGCCTACTTTTTTTTTTTAATTGTCATTAGTAATTCCATCATTAGGTTGGTTAAAATTTGAATCGGTTACAGGTATTGTTTAGTTCTGAATAAATGTATAACCTTAACTGTTATGTGGTGGTGTTCACAGTGGCTATAGACTGAGATGTGGAACTTGAGAACACGTGCTGCCTGCAGAGCACGTTTACACACATGTTCTTACGTTCAAATGTCTGAAAACAAGGATGAATTGTTCTGGAGTGACTTCATCATTCCAAGTTAAATGGTACTTGAATTACTGTTGACCTTCACTTTGAAACAGCTTACTTTTATAACAAGTTTGCATGTCTGGCTCTTACTGGGGTTTGACGAGTTGGAAGGAACTTATTTTGCTTAAAAAAGTGTGTGTGTGTACACATGGCTGTGTACACATGACCTCTCTTCATTGATATTCTGAATGATTGGGTAAAGCTTCCACAAGTGTTACATCAGAGGTTAGCACATGGCTACTAGATGGACAAATCCAGCCAGTTACTTGTTTTTATAAATAAAGTTTTATTGGAACACAGTCCGTCACTGCTTTTGTGCTTTGGTGGCCGAGTTAGGCAGTGACGACAGAGACCAGATGGCCTCCGCCTAAAATGTTTACTGTCCAGATATTTACAGAAAAAAATTGGCTGACAGCTGATCTACATGATAAAATTATGTCTTTTAAGAAGTTGTATTTTTTTATAAATTCCGGGGAACTTGTGGATTAAGAAATTGTTTTATCCCCGTCCATCCTTAAAAATGCAGCTGTCAGCTCGGTCTGCTCTGGTTTATTTCTGTGATCTCAGAAGTTGCGTATCAGATGCTGGATGCAGTGGCCCTGGTTTCGTGGTAGCTAAGCCTGCATCAGCTTCTCGCTAATGTACTGCTAGTCATTTTATTCAGTGGACTGAGTAGCTTTCAGTGTTTCTATGGGAAGGACACTGCTCATTAGTGAACATGTTCAGCCTTCAGCTCAGCTAAAATCTGAATGCCTTCTCAACCTGAAACAGGCAGTATTATTCTAAACGTTAAGTAATCTAGCTGTCCACAAAGACAGAGTGCTTCCCGGTCATTACAAGCTATGCGCCACCATCATTCCTCACCGTAATGCCGTGAAGTAGGTTCTTCACGTCGCCATCCAGATTTTATCACCGGAGCGGGAAAGGGTGGCTTGCTGAAGGTCACATAATGAGAAAGCCCACTGGCAATTTGTGTCATCTCGTGAGTCATGTTGGCGCTGGGAAATGAAGCTGGCACCAGTGGGACTCACGCCCAGGGGCTAGCCGGTCCTCCTCACCGGCTCCTGCCCAGCAAGGCCGACGATTTCATTAGCGAGGTGAGTGAGCGGGTGATCCAGTAATTAATTCGTCTCTGTCTAGACTTAGGAACCCAGTGAAATCGGATGGGGGGGAAGGCTTCCCAAGTCTTCACATGCCCCCCTCCAACTGATTCTCGTCACCCAGAAATGTTGTTTCTTTTAACTTTGCCTGACTGTTTATGAAGTATATTCCTGTTGATTTACTATCTGGATCCTCATGGCCCTGTGTCAAATGATGGCCTTATTCCATTTGACAACCTGAGGAGAGAGCTCGGCGTCTGAGCCCCCCTCCCCAGCATGGCCCCCGGCTCCCAAGCCTGTGTTCTTGTTGCAGAATGACCTGAATAACATGCGTCCATAGGAAGGCACCTGGTCCCTGCCTTCAGGAGCCTTCCAGTCTCGTGGGGAATATGCCACAGACGTAAAGCTGGTAACTGGCTTTCAGGGTCTCAGTGGGAAAAGATGTGCCGTGAGGTGGAGGCTTTGAGATCAGAGGAGAAAGAATCACGGTGGACTGTGAAATAGGGGCAGAGGTGTGATGCTCAGAAAGGGGAGCAGGATTTGGTTGAGCTGGGAGGGAAGTATGCACGGAGGGGGAGTGGCATGAGCCAGTATCTCTCTCTCTCTCATACACGCACACGTGCGCACACACACATACACACACACGAGCTGGAGCTGGGAGGGAAGTATGCACGGAGGGGAGTGGTGTGAGCCAGTATCTCTCTCTGTCTCTCTCATACATACACATACTCGCCTGCACACACATGAGGCCACTGAGGGATCGAGTTCAGGAGACAGCAGAACTGGCTGGAGAAGGGGGTGCTGCAGTAGAGAAGGTGAGAAGATGCTCTAACTGAGGACCTTTCTCATGTACAGAGAATGATGGAGACAGTGATTAGAGAAGATGAATAGTACCTCTGATTGTTGTGTGAGGAAACAGGAAGCAGGAATGTAGATAGACAGATGGGGAATGAATGGGTCCAAAGCTGGCAGAAAGACCCCCACTGTAAACATATGTGTCACCAGAAACCAGACTGGCTGTTGGTTCCTCTGGCCTCATGTTGTTATAGAGTCATCTGGAAAGGTCATTGAAAAATATTTATTTTAATACTTTCAGCCTTTAAAAGAATGATCTATAGTCTATATTAATACAGAGCAGACTCCTGGATCTGAGATTCCACACAGCTGCCACCCAGCATGTTGAGGTGTGGGGAGTGACCAGCCACATCTTTATACTGGGGCCCCAGGAAGCAACCGCACACTGGTCTGTGTCCACGTGTCACCGTGCCCCGGTCGCACAGTCCCTACTAATGTGCAGTGTGCATCAGAGCGCCCTGGTGCCCCAGGGCTGGCAGGATCTCAGCCATCCTCTCCCTAGTCCTGCCTTCTTCAACATTCCCCCAACACCACCACCCCCCCGCCCCTTACACCCCATCATTTTGCTCAAGGAAATTTCCCCAGTTGCCAGTTTTATAGATGCAGTTTTCTGAAACTTGGATTTACTGCAGAAGCTCCCTCGCAGTTCTCCAGCAGGTTTTGTGAACCGTCATCTGTCCAGAATGAAACTATCCATGCCCCCAGCAGACCTTCTCCTGTGGGTCCCACCCACCTCACACTGGCTCTTGGACCTGCTGGCCAGAGTGAACTTGCTGAAAATGAGGAAGGGATGTTTTGGTCAATGTGGGCTGGTTGGCGAAAACCCTCCCTGTATTTCACCATTTGGAAATATGTTTTGAAAAATATAACTCACTGACCGGCCTCACAGCTACATTCTGTTGGGAAGTTGAGAGCGGAACCAGGAGGTGTGGTATCTCTGGACCAAGTCACCCTGGGAAGGGTCTGCTGTAAGCGGGGCCGGCCAGTCAGAAGGCTGAGGAGCCTGGAGCTCGGGCATAAACTGGAAAGGGAGGGGGGCACATCCAGGTATTCAGCGTCTGAGCCCAGATGGAGAATGGTACCTTCCTCAAAGGTCTCAGAACTTGAAAACTGATGAAAGTGCAACATATAACCAGTTCCTTGGGGTCCAGATAGCAGCGGGTCTCAGCATATAGGAGGACAGGAAACTCGGGAAGAAAGTAAAGATGTATGTGTGCGTTTGTGAACAAATGAACACATCCTCATCCTGGTGCTTCGAATCTGGAGACAGTCGAGTTGCTCTGTCAGGCGTGGGGTGGGGGTTCCCACGCGGCCACCTCTTTCCAGAAGTCCGAGCATTGTCATGTCACTCCGTTGGCTTGTGGACATTTTCTGTTAGAACTAACCTGTGTACTAAGCTGTTTTCACCTACAAAGATGCCGTCGACACCCGTACTCATCCTTGCAGCCGTCTCGGCCGAGTCACTTGGCCTGCAGAGGCGTCTGTTCTGTGTGCTCTCCGCCCCTGTCTCTGTGATCGGCTGGGTGTTCTGGCTGCTTTTAGTATCCCCAAGTCTCACAGCCCCTTGTCAGTCTAGTAGTGAAAGAGGATGGCCATGCTAAAGCCAGGTGAACACAGCAGAGGGTGTATACGAAGCCCAGGGTGAAATGACAGTGACCGAACTGGCCTCTGGCTGGGGAGCATTTGGCTGGT
Source organism: Bubalus bubalis (assembly GCF_019923935.1). Lineage (NCBI taxonomy): Eukaryota > Metazoa > Chordata > Mammalia > Artiodactyla > Bovidae > Bubalus > Bubalus bubalis. The sequence continues at coordinate 37,859,875 of NC_059174.1, forward strand.
TTGTTGGGAAAAGGACAGCACTTCTGCGATCCATAGGCTGAAATAATGAAGTCACTAAACACAGCCATTTAAAATAATTATCTCCAGCCCCCCAAATCTTATTTAAACAAATGGTGTATATTAGCGAACGTATTTATTCCTCAGCCCCGGCATCTCACCTGGACTGCAGACTCCCACGTGGGAGTCCAGTGCAGCATTTGCTGAAAAGAGTGACACGTGGTGGGCGCGGGTGGGACCACCTGTGCTCTGACATCCCAGAGGCGGGGAGATGGGGTTCTGGCCCAGGTGTGAAGGGTGCCCCTCGCCTGCCTTAGCTGCCGTGCAGCTTGTCAGCAGGTGGAGGGTGGTTTGGGGAGGGTCTCCAAGCAGGAGATGGACCAGGACCAGAAAGGCCAGGGCTGGTGGGTAAGGTGGGAACAGCCAGGCGTCTCATGGTGTGTGGGGTGTGGCATGGGGTGGAGGCTGGACATCTGAGATGGAGGAGGGAATCGGATGCGGCCAGCTTGGTCTGGAGTGACAGCCGAGGACCAAGAGCAGCAGGAGAGCATTAGAGGAGTGTCTCAGTTTATTCAGACTTCCAGCCAGCCATCTTTCAGTCCCTACTGTGGGCCAGGAGCTGTGCCCTGAACCAGGATTGAAAGTTCTCCCCACCTGTGAGGTGCGGTCCAAGGTGTGGCAGAGGAGTTGGAGGTGGTTTGAAGTACAGATAAGTCCAGAGTAGATGCTGCTACAGCGGGCTTTGCGGGCCCAGAGGAAGGAGGCATGGAGCTGGGAGCTGGGAAAGGCTTCAGATAAGGTGTGGCCTTTGCGCAGAGGAGGGCTCTGATCTCTCCAGCTGTATATTTCTTTCCTTTTTTTTCTTGCTCATCCCTGCTTGGACCTTCATCCCCTTATTGGACCTCAATCGTGTCTGACTTTTTGTGACCCCATGGACCATAGCCCACTAGGCTCCTCTGTCCGTGGGATTCTCCAGGCAAGAATACTGGGATGAGTTGCCGTGCCCTCCTTCAGGGATCTTCCTGACCCAGGGATCGAGCCCATGTCTCTTACGTCACCTGCACTGGCAGGGGGGTTCGGGTGCTTTACCACCAGCGCCACCTGGGAACATGGTCCTTTCTAGAGGACTTCCCAGCAGTCTGCCTGGCCAGTCACAGCAAGAACAGGTGTGCACAACGCATGCACGGCAGCCTCGGAGGGAGGTAAGACGGCTCTCCAGACTCCCCAAGAGCTCTCCAGGTTATCTCATGGGAATCCAGACTCCTGTGATGCCTGTGCAAATGGCATAGATGCTGGGATGGGTGAAGTGGGATTCTAGACTCTTGACTTCCTCCCCGTCTATGAGGGCTCACCCATTCCCAGGACCAAGACTCGATCTCAAAAACTGACGGCAGCCGTGAAGAGTACCAGACTTGTTCTCGTCTGGCTTGGGTGTGCGGCCTCCCAGTGTGGTCTCCCTTGTCTCCTTCTGGGAGAGGCCCCTCTTGTACCCAGGAGATGTCATGCTGGGGATGCGGGTGCTAAGAGCGACAGCCCCAGGGAGGCCAGCAGACACCCGGAGATCTTCCAGCTCTTAACGGATGCTCCCGGTCCTTGAGCTCATGCCCATTGGAATGATGAATTGGCGTCCTCCACTCTGCTGGACAATTAAGGAGCGCAGGAGAAGGAGGGAAAGGTCTTCAGTTGGACCCAATTTGGCACCATATTGTTTTCTGTTAATCTATTTTGTTTTCTGTCCGTCTGTCCCCAGGGATGGGTGCCTTGCTGCTTGCTGAAGCATGCATAACTAATGTCCTCATTAAGGGCTGATCTGTTTACCAAGGCCAGGCGAGGAAGCCAGCCTGCCAAACCTAGGCGCAAGCTGGGGGCCGTTGCCTCCCTCTGGGCCTTAGCCCCACCTCATTAAGCTGGTCCAGGCTATTGATTGGGAGCCTGTGTTTGGAAGAGTCTTACTTACTCCATGCATTATCTTGACAGATTGATCAGACCTGATTGAGAACCTCTTAAAGAAACGAACAGCTGTAATGGGAAAGTTGGACTCTGTCATCCGTTAGGATGATTCTGGGAGCAAGAAGAACAAGTCTGACATCTTGGAGCAATTGTATTTACAATTAACATGGCTGAAAACGATTGCCTCTATTGATCCCCCCTTCCTGCAATTACAGCTCCATTGTTTACATTCCAGCACTTCAGTTATAAAAAGGAAATTCAATAATTATTGCATTATTTAAAGTTAAAGTGCCACAGAGTTTGCTGGCTACGCTTGCTGGTTGATTTAACGTTCAGTAAAATCCATGCTGAGCTCTCCATCTTGAGGCCGAACAATATCGGCTTTTAATGAGACTTAAAAAGCGGGGGAAGGAGAGCAAAACCTAGAGCGCAGGGTGTTTGTCGGGGCTGTTTATGGGGGGGACCCAAAGGCAGGGCAGAGAAACGCGCATGTCATCTTTCGCAAACCTGTGTCCCCTCTTGCCAGCCGTCTCCTGCTCTCTTGACTCCGCTTCCTCAAAGAAGCACTTCTCTCTTTCCACTCGCTCAGTCCCTTGTCCCCTTCCCACAAGTGTTAACTTCTCCTCCTCGGCCATCAATAAAATCCACAGAATTTAAGGAGAAAGGGTGAAACGTCTTAGCACCCAGAAGGAGCGACACGAAAGGCATTTGTGTCAAGGGAATTTTTCTCTTCCATGCAGTCATTTTCCCATTTTCTGATTCGAGGGGAAAAAAATGAAATAAAAAATGAAGCACCCCACCCCCCCACCCCACTTATGAGGAAGAAAGCTCTGCACGTGCTCACTGACCCCTCTCATAATGAGGGTCGTGAGGGTGTTGGTCAACAGATGCTGGGAGCTCGAGAGGTGCTTCCAGGTTGGAGCACCACACTCAGACTCCCAGCAGCAGCAGCTGGAAAGTTCAAGAGCACGGGAGGAATTTTAAAGACCGTTTTGTTTTTCTCATATTTGGTGGAAACTCTCTGGTGGGCTGGGTTCCAGCAAGACATCTGGACAGGTGTGCTCAGCGGGGTGCCGAGCTCACGAGGAAAAAGTGATGCCTCATGCCTCGCCATCAAGAGGCACGCTTTCAGCCCCAGCCCCAGGAAATTTGAGACTGCAGGTGTGAAAGGGGAGAGGAAGATGAATGGAGCCAATTCCGACTTTTATAAAGTATCTGGAGCGGGCCGGTAGCAGGCAGCTGCTTCCGTGGGCCTTTTTCATTAAAGAGGTGAATTCTTGAGTGCTGGCACTGCGTGATTTATCGAGTGCAGTTTGCTAGCATCTGAAATGCTCTTTGGGAAAGGGTGGGTGATGCGGAGATTTTAGGCCTGGGCAGTTTTCCTTCTTAGAAGGAAATACCTTCAGGGGTTCCAACTTGGGTCTCTCCTCCGTGGCGGTTGCTGTCCCAAGCAGCTGTTCTCAGGAGTGTGATCCCAGACCACCAGCGTCAGGGAGACGGTCAGGAATTCTCCTTCCTTACCCCGAACCAGGACCTGGTGAATTAGAAACCCTCAGGGTGGGCCCCAACGCTCTGCAGCGGGACACCCCACCTCCCGCCCCAGGTGCTTCTGAGGCACGCTCAAGCCAGAGGACCGCAGCGTGGGAACGTGTCTGTATCTTTAACTGCTGAGCCCGTGGTGTGTGCCTGCCAGCCAGGTGAGGAAGCAACGTCCAGGCTCGAGGTAGAAAGATGAGGCCCATGCCAGACGTTTGGGCAGTCCTTCCCGCCTTCTGAATCTTTTTCCCATTTGTTTGCTCACGTAGTTTCCAAATTGCCTCCGAGGAAGACAGGGCAAGTATAAACGTCTGTGTTTCACAGATGAAGTAACGCACCTGTTTTGACCACCAGACAAGTATTTCTTTTTTTTTTTTTTTCTTTCTGCTGTGTTGACTGTCATGGGATTGGAGATACAAATAAGCAAATCCTTCAGCGTGTGGGAAACCAGGGATGTGTCTGTTTCAGCTCAGTTCTCCTTCCCTGGTCCTCACCTGGGGTGTTGGCAGATGTGCTAAAGAACAAGGTTTCTGATTTTTCACTATTTGGGCGCCAACAGACAGAGAGATCCAGTGAACAGATGTGGTTCTGGAGCAAGGGCCTGGGCCTGGGGTGAGGGTCCTGACTCTGCCACACCAGCTGTGTGACTTTGGGCAAATGACTTAAAAATAATAATTAAGGGCCTCTTGTAAGGAAGAAGTCAGTCCCGTGCATGTACAGTTTTCCCTCTGTTTCATAATTTCTGCACATCGAAATTTCTTTACTGTCAACAAGCAATCCTGCTCTGGGACTGGGGGTGTGGGGTGGCGGTTCCCAGGGAGTGGGCAGGACAGACTGGGCCTGAGGGAAATGTCAAATAGGTAAATTCAGTAACATTCATTCCTATCCCTAATCCCAAAAGCCTAACCATCTTGAAAAGTAATGATAGTAATAATAATAACCTTATTAATTATGAAGGCAAACCATAGAGCAGGTGCCGTGTTAAGCATCTTTGTATGAATTATCCCACTGACCCCTCCCACTGGTGCTGTGAGAGGGGCCCTGTATTGCAGACGAGGAAACTGAGCCCCAACCCATATGTATGTCTTGCCCAGAGTAGCACAGAGGGAGGGTTTTCCCCGGCCTGCCTTAATCCAGAGTGCTTCATAAACCACCATTATGGCAACAGTGTGACCTGGAGTTGAATGGGGACCAGCTTGAGTAGCACGAATACGGCGGCCTTTGTTTCTTGTGGGGACTTAAACCCATGGGATCTGAAGAGTAGCTCCAGGGAGGAAGCGTATCTTCACAAATGAAGAAAGTCACTGTTCCCCATGCCCTGTCTTAACGAAGGGGTGACCTTCGGACTCGAGGAGCCTGGGCTCGTCCCTGGAGAATGGTCAGGTTGGTGTTAGCCTGGGGACCGACTCTTTTCCTCACCATGTATTTCCCTTGGCTTCCCAGCTGATGTACATGCTCATTTGACCAGCGTGGAAACTAGCCCTTATCTTGCTTGAGACCCTGTGCTCTGATGGGCCCCCTCCTTTAGGAAAGATGCCTGCATACTCTGAGAAGGTTCATCTCTGTGTGGTTATGCCACGCCCCTCTCTGGAGTTTTCCCAACAGAGGGAAACGAAATCTGTTAGTACCAGCATTCCACAAGAGCCCACATTTGGATTTTTTCTAGAAAAGACTCAAAGCCGAGTCTGATACACCCTCTCAATGGTTGCAGATTCCTGCTTATTTTACTTCTAAAATTTATTGTGCTTCTCTCTAAGGACCATTCATCTTCTTGAGACTTTTGAATGAGGAGATGTCATTCTTGCGAGCCAAGAGATCCAGGGTTGGAAAGCCAGAACTCCAGCCTTGGAACTCGGATGCCGAGAGCGAACAGTCAGGGCTTGTTCCAGGGCATGAGGAGTCTGGCCTAGAAACCAGAAAATAGGTCAGAGATTGATCTAAGGGAACGTTTTTTACTTCCTTTCACTTTCTCTTGTAAATTGTGGTCGGGGCTTATATTTTAACGCTGTCTGCTGGGCTCCTGCAGTGAAATAGGACTAAATTAACATGTGCCAAGGTCGAGGGCTTGAGTGGGTGAAAAGCCAACATGAAACAGAAAATACATATATATTTAGGTTGACCTTCCGGAAGCCTTCCTAAGAATGCGACATTAAATCTGGAACGGTAACACCACCCCTGATTAAAAAATTAACCACCCCTCTTCCAGGTTGAGTTACACCTGAAACAGTTTCCTCTTTAGATGTTCAAGGTGAATACCTGGGTCTGGGGCGTCTCGGGCCCCATGACAGCCTCCTGCAGTCAGTACAGCGTCTCTGGACGACCATGGACCCGGCCTGCAGCCCCAGGTTCCAGTCCTGTTTTGTCCACATTCTGTGGGAACTCATGGGTCGGGGGGGGGGGGGGGAGGGGGCGGGGAGGGCGGGGAAGGAGTCACGTGACCTCTCGGAGCTTTGGGTTTCTCCAAGGACAGGAGCCAAACGCCGCCCACCTCGTGCTGTAATGGGAAAATGAAGTGTGCGAAGGTGCGTCCTCAGCAGTACCTGCCGTGCACGGTTACGATGGTGAATTAACCCCCCTCACGTCTTCCTTATTCCGTCTTAGTGGGTAATTAGCGGGCTCACTCCGGACCTTCATCTTCCTGTCCTGTCTTACCGGAGGTGTTGGTGAGACTTCTGCAGCCCTCTCCCTGAGCCCCTGGCTTGCTCTGGTTAACAGTTTTCTCCTCCAGAGGTCTGATGGGACAGCGGCCTCTTCCACCAAGGCCTTCCGTGTGTGGGCTGTGGGGCCCTCCCCTCTAGGTGTGGGTCTCCCCCAGGGTCGCCCACGTACCCCAGGAGGGGTGGCTCCCTGGGAGCCGCTTTACCCATCATGGAGCTTCAGTGTCTGATCTGCCCTCGGGGTGCGGTCGCGCTGTATCCGTGGGAGAGTGTGGTGAGCAGGGGTGGGCCTTTGTGTGTGCCTCATAACAGGTATTATTCCCCAAGGAAGCCTCCTTCGTGAATCCTGTGTGTTTCCGTGCGTGAGAGTGTGTGCGCACGTGTCAGACTGTACTTTGTCCATTTCTACTTTAAAGGGGAGGCTTTGACAAAACCTGATCAATATTTTGCATTCCATGCATGAAGAACCAGATGTTAGAAGTTTCCTCTTGTTGGGGAGGAGGAGGGAGCCGGGGCCCCTCCAGATTTATAGAAATCGATGGTCTCTGACAGAAGTTGGTTAGTTTTCCTGGGAAACAAGTAACAGGAACACATTTTTTTGATTTTTGCGATGAATTATTTTCTAACAAGAGCCCTCTTCTCATCTCTTTGACTTTCAGTCGCTGGCCAGGGTGGACGAGCCCAACATACTAATGGGGTGAAATCCCACAAATAATGCCAGCCGGCTCCTTTCCTTTCTTTTTAAATTATTCATTTCCTCTTCATACCCGCCCTCATGTGCCAGGCTCGTTATCCGAGATGCCTTTTACTGTATTGAGGTCTTGTCTTTTCCAAGTTCTTCCCCCAGAACCAGACCTAGAAGCAAAGACAGGGGACCCTGGACATCTCCAGGTCAGGGGCACGGGAGTGTCACCTGCCAGCTAAACCCAGCCCAGCATTTTATTGATAAAATATAAGTGCTCCAACAGGATTGGACAGGTGGACAGGACAGGGTCCCTGGTCAGCACGAGGGAGCCCCCTTGCTCATTTCCAGTGCAGGTGCTGCTCACCCAGCGTGTGCCAGTCCAGCTCCTACGTGCTGAGGGCCATCTGTTTTCTGCTGCACCGTGGTCATTTGGAGAAGTTGGAGTTTGCAGAGTTCTTTCCCTGCTTCCATTTATGAGTAAGACCGGGTACTTATTTCCTTTTTGTGGGTCCTTGTACTTCTTTGTGCTTTCAGGAAGTAAGTCCTGTTGCCACGTGTAGAACTTTCTTTCAGTGAGAACAACTGCACACTTGCAGTTCCTATAAGCCAGGGTTTTGCAGGCACTTTTTTTTAAAAGTTTTTTTTTTTTTTTTGATGTGTTCCGTTTTTCAAAGTCTGCACTGAATTTGTTACCGTATTGCTTCCATTGTTTATGTTCTGGATTTTTGGTCATGAGGCATGTGAGATCCTAGCTCCCTGTCCAAGGATGGAACCGGCACCCCCTGCATTAGAAGGCAGAAGTCCCAACCACTGGATTGCCAGGGAAACCCTTGCGGGCACGTTTAAAACCAGACAGTAAGACCGGGGAAATCAGGGAAGCCCTCCGCGGTTCAGGATTCAAGGTTGTAGGAGAGGCTGGCTGGATGGAGTGCTGGACTGGACCTTGGTTTCTGGTCTTCCTTTAGCTGAGTCAGTCGCCCTTCCTTGACTAATCTCTTGGTCCTGCTTCTTCATTACTCACTGATTGGTTTTTCTTGAGTGATCCACTGGTTTTCCTGTGCCACCGGAGGAAGTGTTCTCACGATGGTATTCACGCCAGAAGGTTGCCCTCCTCATATCTCGTGGCCTGTCTGCCAGGTTACCACCAGCACTGCCTTGTTACCTGCAGGGTCAGGCCCGCGGGTGGGGCATAGTCTGTGTGTGTGTGTGTGTGTGTGTGTGTGTGTTTACATAGTGTGTGGTTTCATGTGTTGTTGACATCTAGCATCGAACCAAACCCTACCCAGGGGGCTCAGTGACCACTTTTCTTTGGGTCCACATGTAGCACACGTGTCTTATAGCACACTGACCACAGTTGAAGTTATTGTTCTGTTTTCTTATTCTTTATTTTGTGTTTTAAAAAACCTTTAGTTATTTATGGCTGCATCAGGCCTTAGTTGCAGCACGCAGGATCTTCATTTCGGCCTGTGGGGCCTCTCATTGCGGTGTGTGGGTTTCTTCCCTACTTGGGGCGTGCAGGTGCTCTAGGTGAGGTGTGCAGACTCAGCAGTTGTGATGCATGGGCTTAGTTGTCCTGTGGCATGTAGGATCTTCATTCCCCAACCAGGGGTGGAACCCGCATATCCCCTGCCTTGGAATGCAGATTCTTAACCAGCGGACCACCAGGAAAGTCCCCTGTTTTCTTTTTTAGGCTGCACAACTGACCCGCTAGAGGTGAGCATAAAGAAATCTTGAGCATAGACTTCAGAATCTTGAGCACAAAGTAAAGAAATAAATGGAAACAGCTGAACAAGACGTGGGTCCTCCTACCTGAGGGTGGGCGAGCTCTGTGATGGAGGGGGAGAGGCTTGGGGGAGTCCAGTATCTGTGTGGGAGAAGGATTTCCTGCCTGCCGAGATCAGAGCAGGAAGTCTGAGAGGAGGCAGCCCCTTCACTGAGTGTTCCACTGGGGTTTGTGCCTCGGTGGATTCTTCATATATTACAGTGAATTTAATTAAATACATTGTGATCCCAACTGAGGGTATCCTAATTAGCTGGGTCAGGAACAAATCATTCTCCCTCCTTCTCCAGATGAAAACATCTACTCTCTCCTGCAGGGAAAGCATTTCCGGGGTGACGGGCTGGCCGCCACTGTGGAGTCAGTCTCTCCAGTCCTGCCCACTCCTGCTGCTTCTTACTAGGCAGGTTCCGAGGGTGGAATTCCAGGGATGGTACAGCGCCTCATGGGAGGGAGAGGGTGCCTGGCCTCCAAGGTCAGGGCCTGGACCCACCGAAGGCCTGGGAAGGGACCAGATGGTGCGGAGAGGTCAAGGCCCTGTTGCTGGCTTTGGACCCCCGTTTGCTCCACGTTGGACAGCCTGAAAACTGCCCAAGCAGGAGCCTGTAAGATGTGGTGAGAACAGGAGCTCTCACGTGCAGGAGGACCCCCAGAGACTCCAGTTGTGAGTGGAAGTTTGGGTTGGGGTATAACCTTTATGAGCAGGTGTTTCCTAGGAATGGAGAAATCATTTATTCTGGATTTCCATGTGTATGTCTTGGAGAGTGAACTTGGAGTGTGCAAGCAAGCTTGGAATTTTGAATTAAGCTTCTGTGCAAGTCTCTGAGAGGGGACCCTAACTGTCTGCTACACCCGGCTCAGAGGAAGAGGCCATGGCTCTGTTTTCCGCATTTTTTGTTTTTATTCTTGTCTCTACCATTTGCATCAGGCACCCATTTGCTTTCCAAAATGGTTCTCACATAGCAGACCAAAAGGATTCCTGGTGGCAGCAGAGATTGCCAGTGACTACCAGGAGTCAAGTGAGGTGGTGTAGGGGCATCATCGTTGCATCAGTTATTTTTCCAGCAGGAGTCCCCAGTGTGATGTTTATTTCAGTTGAGGATTTACACAGCCCTGTCACCCAAGAGCCCCTGAGTCTAAGGATGAAAGACATCTCGTATCTCAGCTCCCATCCAACTCTTTCTGGCCGTGTTATCCTCTCTTCTGGCTCAGAGACTAAAAACCCCAGACATTTGGAAAAGAACCCTCACATCCATATTAAAATTTCATGTTTAAGATTCAGAGCCTTACTGTCAGGAAGTCCTGTTTCATGGGAAGGTAATGGGAATTCGAGGTTAAGGCTTCAATGATCCTTTCTGTGATTTCGTAGTTTACAATACCACCAGAATCCCTTGATAGGACTTAACGCTTTGAATTCCATGGTTATTTTCCTGTTACCTTTCATTCAGTCAGTTTTTGTTGAAATTTTAATAAACGTAATTTGTTGGGTCTTAGTGATCCAAGGTGGCCATTCCTGGCTCTTGTATGGGTTCCCTGTTCCTCAGTCCCAACCCTAATGCTTGCTCCCGGGAATACCCGGGTTCCATTTTTGGCTTTCGGGGGTGCCTATGGAGAATTTGGAGAAGGCAATGGCAACCCACTCCAGTATTCTTGCCTGGAAAATCCCATGGACGGAGGAGCCTGGTAGGCTGCAGTCCATGGGGTCACGAAGAGTCGGACACGACTGAGCGACTTTACTTTCACTTTTCACTTTCATGCATTGAAGAAGGAAATGGCAACCCACTCCAGTGTTCTTGCCTGGAGAATCCCAGGGATGGCAGAGCCTGGTGGGCTGCTGTCTCTGGGGTCGCACAGAGTTGGACACAACTGAAGCGACTTAGCAGCAGCATGGAGAATTGGGGGAGAATCAGCATGGGCAAGCTCATTTTGTTTTACTTTCCATCTAGCCCATCAGTCTCTCTCCCCAGAGTCCCACCCTCCAAAAAATGTAGCTTTGGAGCTTTCCATCCTTGGCAAGGAGACTTAAGTCTGAGGGGGCAAACTGAAGAGAAACCATTAAAAAAAAAAAAAAAGAAACAGCTCAAATTTATTTCAAGAAAAGTAGCTTTGTGTTTTTGGTGGTTATACTCTGACAGTTAACATTGAGCTTGCTTGTTATTCAATCTCTTTCTGGTTGTGATTTCTGTAGGCCAGCTCTTACTGGAGGCAGGGCCAGGGGAAGACATATCGTTTTGCTCCAAGGCTCTGCACTTGAGTGTGTTAAATCACCCATTTCTGGGAAAGAAGGGATTGTTATCTGCTGATACCTGTGAAGCCCTTCATGGTGTTACCTGCAGGTTGGCCTCAGAGCAAAAGTTAATGTCGTGTAGCCAGCTTACATGGTCGAAGGCCTGCGCCCCCTCCCCTTCTTCAGCCCTCTGTTGGTGCATTCATATTTCCTCTTCCAGTGAGGTCCAGACCTGCTTCTGGGACGTTCACACTTTTTCTGTGAACATAGGATGTGTGCATGTGAACATATGAGCCTCAAAGCTGTGTCATCCAGTAGGAACAGCTGGGCCGCTCTTGTTAGCATTGAGCAGAGTGCGGGACATTGACTTCTGCACTTCCTGAGTGTCCCATGGTATAATCAGGACAGGACAGAGGTCCAAGCAGGACCAGAGATAGTTACTGGGCACGGGCATCAAATAGAACAAGTGTGGTCAGAAAGGAGATGAGCAGCACAGAGCAGCCCCAAGGCTTTATTGTGGTTCTTGGGCCAGGCTCAGGGGACTGGAGGTGGGAATTGGGGTGAGGAGAAAGAGGGAAGGACAGGTGGTAACATGAGCCCATAAAATCCATGATGTCAATTTCCTCCTCCAGAAGGATACGGGGGGCGGATGCTGCCAGATTCTAGTTCTCTTTCTCCCATTAATTAGCTGTGTTACCTTGAGTCAACCACTCAAAACTTCTTGGAATTTTTTTTTTTTTTCCTGCTTTATGTGTACCCAATAGAAAAATTCCCTCTTCGCCTAAAATGAGTCATTTGAAATGAAGAAGGTGGCCTTTCTATACCAGGAGCATGTCAGTTCTCTAATTCTTAATAAAAAGGGTCCGTAGCTTTCCATGTGTTCTCACAGGGACCCCAAAGGATGTGAATATTGTGCTTGGATACAAGTCTTCTTCAAGATGCAGAAGTCTGGGTTCTGCTAACCCCATGGCCTCCGCTGGTTTGTGTACCATACTTTTATCCCTGTCGCGTCTGCTTCGTACTGACGCCTGGGCTTCCATGTTCTGGAATCAAAGTTCTGTATCGACACAAACACAGCCCAGAGTGTAATTTTGACCATCTGAGCTCTAAGCCAAATGATGTTGAGATGTTGAGAGAGAACTGGTCTGGACAAATTTATTTTTCCTTTTTTCCTAATCTTAAGGGAAAACGTAATTTCAGGTTCTCCTAATAGACTAGTTCTAAATACAAAAGCTTGAGTCATCTTTCTTGTGAAATAGCCACACAGCAGCTTTGGCGCTTCTATACTGACCTAAGATTCTGTGCAGGTAAGGTGACCATCCTGTAGGCCATCCCCTAAAGTGGGCGCTTGTCACTTTTTCCATGAAGGTCCAGATAATAAGATTTTAGGTTTTGCAGGCCACGTAATCTCTGTTGCAACTGTTGAACTCCATCCGGTGTTCAGAAAGCATCCATTGATGATGCACAAACCAACACAGTTTGTGGCTGTGTTCCACCAAGACCCTATTTGCAGAACCAGGCAGAAGGGTGCACTTGGCCTGTGGCCATAGCTTGCCAACCCCTGTTCCACATAGAGCAAACACTTTGGAGATAAGCGGCAAGAGGAACCTTGGATTATTGTGCCAGGAAGCCCAGTTTTACACTGGGAGGGTCGGATCCATCAGCATTTTCAGCACTCTGACATACCTAGGGGAGGCAGGAACAAGAGTCACCTTGCTCCCTGTCCTCATCAAGCTGCTGGGGGAAGGGCCCCCTGGGAAAACCGAGTCACTCCGGAAAGGGGTTGTGGGGCGGCCGGCAGGGCGGGCGGGCTCACGGCGGGACTGGGCTTGGTGCGGCTGACCAGGGCACGTCCCTCTCTCTCACCCTCGCAGCACCTGCAGCAGCACGAGAGCGGCGTGGAGGGCGAGAGCTGCTACTACCACTGCGTTCTGTGCAGCTACTCCACCAAGGCCAAGCTCAACCTCATCCAGCACGTGCGCTCCATGAAACACCAGCGCAGCGAGAGCCTGCGCAAGCTGCAGCGGCTGCAGAAGGGCCTCCCCGAGGAGGACGAGGACCTGGGGCAGATCTTCACCATCCGCAGGTGCCCCTCCACTGACCCCGGTGAGTGGTCTCGCGGGCACGGGTGGCTGCTGTGCTCTGGGCATAGGGGACGCGCAGGGACTGTCACTTTCCTCTTACTTTCAATTTTTTTAGAGGAACTTAGCACCGCTTTTCTTTGCACGTCACAAGCCACTGCCCGGTGAGCAAGTCGACAGACCGTGTGTTGTGTCCTCTCCCCAGGTGCGTCCGGCGTGCGTTCTAGATTCAGTCTTGGGTTCAGATCGACATAAAGAAAATGCTAAAGTATGTCTTGCTCAGAACTGAGATTGGGCAGTTTGTGGCCTAGAGTTTGGTCTGTAAGAATGAACTTCAGAGATGATCGAAGAGTGAGTGCTTATTAAAAACATCGTGACTGTATCCGAGTGCCCCGGCTATTCCCGGCTCAGAGCTGCCCCCTCCTTCACAGAGAGTGTGGGGACCTTGCCGCAGCCCTCGCCCCGTGTCTGCTTCCTGCCTGTCCTCTAGCCTGCAGTCCCTTCTCCTGTCTTCCCCATGTGACTTACTCCCGCGGGAACCTCGTACATTAGACTGTCCCCTCTCTCTCACTTTTTTTCAGCCTCCCAATCCCTTTCTCTCCACTTGGAAGCATAGGACAGTCACCTGTCTCTTTAAAAACCGTACAGCAAAAGCTCTCCCTTAATCCTGGGTTCTGCTGTCTGTCTACAACAGAATCTTCAGATTTTGAAAGAACAGTCTGTGTTAGTCCATCTCCAGTTCCCATCAGACTCTCAGAGCCTGTTTCCTCTCGTCATCAAACCGTGCTTGAGAAGGAGCTGTTGACCTTGCATGTACCCAGGCCAGTGGCTACGTGCTGGGCTGCTTGCTTGGTCTTTGAGGTTGCTGCCCAGTGTCTTCTGGAAGCGCCCTTGCCTGGCCGTGTTTCTGTCTTGTTCTTCGGCTGCTCCGGACCATCCTCCATGCCCCTCCCTGGCTCGTGGTCCTTGGTCTGCCCCACAGGCCAGCATCGCCAGGCACTAGGCCTGGCCCTTGGCTCCCAGCCTCTTGAAACTTTGCTCTCCTGCCTTTGGCACGTGCCCTTCAGGCGGCTCCCTAGGTTTCTCACTGGGGCCACCTCACAGGCCCAGGTTCACGACTTATCCTGCAGACAAACCCCTTTGCTCATTCCGATGGCGTGTTGCCGCACGACCTGGCCAGGCTGCAGACTCGGGCGGGCCTTTTGGCCTCTCTGTTGCCTGCAGCACCCTGTCAGCCATGGAGCTGTCATGACTGTGTGGGGTTTTAATCCTAATGTTATCAGATTGCACATTTTTACAGTTTTTAAAGGCAAAAAGTTATATAAACCTTACTGTGAAAAATGGCACGGCCCTCCCCAGTGCCATTCCCCAGAGCCCTGGCTTTCAAGTTTAATTGTTCCTTTTGTTATTCATGGCCATATTTCTTAACATGCCTCTACTATTGTTGTTTGAAATTTTTTTTTTTTTTTGGCTAAGTGTTAGACATTACCTGTCGGCTTTCTACACAGGAAGATAAGGATTTTACTAGTATGCCATTCTGCAGGCCCACACACTCATACCTACTCACACACACCCGATCCACAAACTCACATTCCCACCCCGCCCCCACTCTGTACACACCGTCTTGCACACAAGACTCGGTACCCAACACACCCCAGCCCCTCAATACACTCTGTCTTCCCCTCCGATCCGTCTTCCGTTATGATTAAATAATAATTTGGGGGCATATTAATATTCAGTATTTTCATTATTCTAACTCTATAAATATTAATCACAGCTGAGCCATGTAGAGTTTTATAATTTCATTTACCTTCTTGTACAACTTTTTGTTTTCTCTGGTTTTCTAGGTACCTATGATTAATTCATGGCTAGCCCTCTGCCAGAGTAGACGTTTTCTCTGCTCTGAAGGCTCTGATGTATCGCTTTATCTGTCAGCTTCGTTTCCTACTGGAGGCATCGCTCCAGAGCCCCCATGGACCTCTCTGCCCACAGCTTCTGTGTCCATCACCCAGCTGCTTCTCTTCCCCCTTGTTCTGTATGGGTGGAGCTCGATCCCCCAAATGATGGGATACACCAGAATTTGAGACCGTTTCCTCTCTGCTCGAGTAGGGTTATCACAGAGGAGGGGCCAGTCCTCCTAGCGGTCAGCCTGAATTGCCGCTTTGGGAAAGTCCTGCATGGGGATCAGGGTGATTTTTGTCACCCCCAGGTCACTGCAAGATGGACTGTGCCTTCCCGCGTGTATCATGTATGCCTCTTTTGTTTAAAGTTCATCATTCTCCACCTCTCGGGCTTGTGTTTCATGTCTGACCCCATGGTTCTGCCCTGGGATGGGACCCAGCACCCACAGACACACCAGGGCCCCAAGACTGGGACCATTGGGCCATCCAGCTGTGGGGGTCCCTGCTTCCCACGAGGGCATTTTGGCCTGTTTGTTCTGCCAGTCTCTTTATTCTGCTGTTAAATCATTTCACGGGGTTCTTCTTCCTCTACCAGTATACTCAGACCTATTTATTTCAGGGTTTAATTTTTTTTAAAACCAGCTTTGCATACGTCATTGTTTTAATCTTCCACTAAAAGCTGGTCCCTTTTGCCCCCTCAATTCTTTCTTTCACTCTGCTCAGAATTCCCTTTTTATTAATGAGGTGCCCCAAACTAAATAGTGTACAGCTGCCATTTCACCCGGGGTCTATGAGCTGGAACAAACAGTCCCCTGTTTTATAATGTAATACTTCTATTTATGCAGTCACTGTGGAATTGCGTTCTTACACCATTGCCTTCTGGGTTTCTCTCATTTAATGCGTATTAGTGTTTTTTTTCTTTTCCTCCCTCTCCGAAGTGTATGAGCAACTTTCATCTAGATGATAGACTTCCTTTCTGTATTTCAGAATCCTTTTGTATTGTCTTCGGCCTGGAGTCATGTTTTCACTCTCCACCCACCTCCCTCCCCACCCTGCACCGCCCTTCCACCCATACGCTCTAGTTAAGTGTATACTCTTTACTAATGACAAAGGCATAAATTACTAGGTAATGTTCGTATTGACATGAACAATAACTCAGTTCTGTTTTAGAAACTCCATCAAGAAAACTCATCTTAAAACATATCCTCCTCCCTTGCACTGGGAAGGGACTCTTATAAACTTCTTGGAAGAATGTCTTCAAGAGAAGGGCTGCAGGGACCTGGTAGAATTAAGACACTGAAAGTCATCATCGTCTGGTTTTGTAAACACAGACTTCATAAAACAGGTGTCCGTTGTTCTGCCATGCTCAGAGACACTGCATCACCTTTTACAGATGGAAGGTTCGTGGCTGCCCCACTTGGAGCAAGTCTGTGGGGATCATTTTCCAATCAGCATTTGCTCACTTTGCATCTCTGTGTCACGTTTTGGTAATTCTCACGTTATTTCAAGCCCTCCACCAGCAGAAAATATTTCGACCCCTTGAAGGCTCAGATGATGATCAACATTTTTAAGCACTGAAGTGTTTTTTAATTAAGATATGTATTTTTTATTTATTTTTATTAAGATAGTTAAGATACTTTATTCCCCGCCCCCCCACCTTAATAGACTACCATGTAGCGTAAATGTAACTGTTATACGCACTGGGAAACCACAGAGATCACGTTAACTCACTTTGTTGTCATACTCGATTTATCACAACATCTGTGAGGTGTGCTTGTAATTCCCACTTCTCTCCTCTGGAACATAAAGGTTGGGGCACTGATCCTCAGCTGGCAAGGTCGTCCGTGTGGTGTGAGGAGGCCTCAGGGCTGTCTTTGGGCACCTGTCGGGAGCCCTGCGTTCTGACTCTAAGCCGCGTGTAAACAGTGGTGCTGTCTAGGGTTTTCCTTCCTGCATTCTGTCATCACCTGGTTAAAAGACGGTGTTCTCTCTCCTTTCCGTTCCTCCTGTCTTGTCCGCACACCAGAGAGATTTATACAAAAGCCACCGAAAATAACGTCCTTCCCTTCCGTGAGCCCAGGGCCTCAGAGCTCCTGTCACCTTCTGCAGTGGCGGGGCTTCTCTTGCCGAGGCTGATGGAGTGGACTCTCCTGTGGCTTCTCGCCTGGGGGTGACAGAAATGCCACTTCTTCAAACCTTACTTGTTAGTTTAGTCTCACATGGAAGTGCAGAGAAGGAGAAATGGTGGAAGTCTCCTCTGCCTTCAGAATTTTGTAGCAGTGGCCAAGATACATACCCACCACTGGCTGCCTAAGTCCCTCGAGAGCCCTCCTGACCAGCCTTAAAGTATCGAGGTCCTGCCCTGCTGCACCAAAGGGCTGAGTCTTGGTTGCTGACCACATGCTAATACCTAGTCCACCCTCCCCGACACAGTCCTGCTTGTGGTCAAGCGTCACCCTTACTTACATCAGTGAGTCCCATAGTGTATTGTTTTTTTTTTTTTTTTACCAAGTGCAATGGTCTTTGTGGTTATGCTTGCCGCCCTCACCTCTGTGCTAGAAACACATACACACACACACGGCCTTCCCATTTAAAAAAGAATGTCTTGGAAATGTACATCTCACAGAAGAGAAGGTAACCACACTACCAAGGTTCGTGCCTTCCCAACAGTTTTTGTGTGTGACCTCGTCTTTTGATTTTGGCTTGAATGTATTTTCTGCAGGACCAAGTATTCTCTCGATGGTTTTGGGATTTGGCCTTCCTGTTTCACTCCCACTCCTTCCCACATGCACACAGATAAAGGCAGACAAAGCTCGTTGCTGCCGCGGCACCTGGGTCATATCTCCCAGTGGCTGGCTTTGGCTCTTTGCCTCCCCTTAGTTAACCAGAAGCCCTTGGAAGATGGAACGCACCCGTAGGTGGATCATGTGTAGGATCAGCTTCCCTGTTTGCTTATTAAAAAGGCATTTCTGGCTCCCAGGTGAAACTGTGGTTAATTTCGCTCTATCAGTGCCCTGAGCTTCCAGAAGACAAGAGCCACTTTGTGTTTCTGCCCTCAGCCTTCCTCTGTTTTCCTCCTCCTGTTTCTCTTACCCTGCCCTTAACCACTTCTCACATGGGGATGTAGCCCTCCAAACGTTGCACAGAAGTAATGACATGACTCTTCATCGAGCACCTACTCTGGGCAAGACTTTGAGCTGGGGGCACGGCTGATGCCGTCTCTCAGCTCTTGGTATGGATACGTTGTTCTAGACACCGACTTGTGCGTTCAGGGCAACTGAACGATGGCTCAGCTTACAGATGGCGCGCTCATTCAGAATTGAGGGGAGTATTTTGCTTGGAGCAGAAGACGGCAGCCTCCTTCACTGACACATCTTTAGCGCTCAAGGTAGTGAATTCCTGGGGTCAGGGAGCTGGCCAAGTGACAATGTGGTTTAGACGACAGCCTTTACTGAGACACTCACCGGCTTCACTTGATGGATGATTTTTTTGAAGCAAGTTCCGAGGAGTTCTACTTGTACAATTTAAGAGAATAAGAAAATGCAGTGTTTTCCAGTTCGTCATTTGTTTTTGTTTTGATTTTTCAAAACTGGCATAAAGCTGCCCTCGGAGTATTAAGAGCATTGTTTTCTTTTTGTTTGTTTTGGTTTTTTTGTAAATAGCTAAATTATATGCAATTTCAGTACAGTTTTTCTTTTAACACTAAAATAGGTTGTGACCAGTTCTGCAGTTCTAAAGTATTGTTTTTGTAAAACCACCAGAGTTTTTTCTCTCTCCTTTTTCCTTTTGATTGTATGTCTTGTCCATGAGGCTTGGGGAAGCATAGGGATAAAGTAATTCTGGCCAGAAAAGTTAAATGTGTAAAGGGCATCTGAACAAATTGGGGTGACTGAAAATTTGAGCACTCATGAAGGAATAGAGAAAACATGACTTCATCTGTTTTAAATCCATTTCCTGATGAGGGACTACTGGGATGAGAATTATGAATTTCAGGGTGCTTTTTTAGAAAGCTGCTTTTCAATGCAAGGCTAAAGAGACTTCATTATATAGTGACATGAAGAGAGAATATAATATTGTTGAATGAAAAATGGAGTTTGCTGAATGATGTATACTTTGATTCTGTTCCTTTTTTTTTTTTTTCTAAAGCTTTTAAAATAGCCATTCAAAGCAAAATTTGTAATTGGCGTTTCTGACTACTTCATGGGTGGGATCTGTTTGTATGGAATCTAATAGAGTGCCAGCCGCATGGCAAGAGCTCAAATAGTGGCTGAGCTCGTTGACGGAGATACTAGCAAAATTACTCACAGGAGACCAAGGGGTGAATCTTGTTGTCTTTTGTTCATGGAGACAGTTTTCCTTTTGTCAGTGTAAAGCACATGTAGTTTGATTACCGTCTGATTTGCTTGCATTTTGCATCCACATGAAGAGGACAGGAGTACTTCTTAGGGTGTCTACAGTCTTGTTTTTTTGTTGGAACAGAGTTCCTGATTTGCCTTAATTAGTCCTCTAACAATCTACAAAGGTCAGCGCCAATTGCCTGTTCATTTACATTTGTAAGTGTGATGGCTTCTGATTACATATTCCTTGTCTTAGTCCTTCCTCTGCTGCTGCTGCTGCTAAGTTGCTTCAGTCGTGTCCAACTCTGTGCGACCCCATAGACGGCAGCCCAGTAGGCTCCCTCTTCCCTGGGATTCTCCAGGCAAGAACACTGGAGTGGGTTGCCATTTCCTTCTCCAGTGCATGAAAGTGAAAAGTGAAAGTGAAGTCACTCAGTTGTGTCAGACTCTTAGCGACCTCATGGACTGCAGCCTACCAGGCTCCTCTGTCCATGGGATTTTCCAGGCAAGAGTACTGGAGTGGGGTGCCATCACCTTCTCTAAGTCCTTCTTCTAAGTATATGCCAGTATGTCTACTCCTCCTCTCACACGTGTGTGTGCACATCTGTGCGTGCATATGCGTGCACAAACGCATGTACGCACGCACACACACACAGCCCCCTCCCCCCGACCAGTGTGGAAGCTAAGGCTCCATCTCTTCATACAAGACAGCTTTGTAGTGATAGCACCGCCTTCCCTGCAGCGTCCGAGTCTGTTATAAAGAAGCATCTTGGAGAGGCTGTTGCTTCTAAGTTAGGAATGTCCTGAAGCCAGAGTCAGGGCAATTACATGGATACCAGGAAGACCTCTGAGAGCCATTATCCAGGAGGTTTTTTGACTGGAGTCATTGTTGTTGTTCAGTCGCTAAGTTGTGTCTGACTCTTTGCAGCCTCATGGACTGCAGCATGCCAGGCTTCCCCATCCTTCACTATCTTCCTAAGTTTGCTCAAACTCGTGTCCATCACGTCGGTGGTGCCATCCACCCATCTCATCCTTTGTCGCCTCCTTCTGCTCTTGCCCTCAATCTTTCCCAGCATCAGGGTCTTTTCCAGTGAGTCAGCCCTTCGCATCAAGTGGCCAAAATATTGGAGCTTCAGCTTTAGCATCACTCCTTCCAATGAAAATTCCCACCAAGCTTGTTTCCTCTCTGTCTTCTCCAGAAGAGATAAGCGTATGCACCAAGACATTCCACCTTTTAGAAATGATCTGAGATCTGGCTGCAGTAGCCTGAGTTACAGTGATTATCATTCATTTGCCCATTCGTCTTCTGGATCCACCATTTAGTAGTTGCTTTATTTTTATGGGAGGTTCAAAGCTGTCAGGGTTTTGGGTTTAATTTCAGTGTTTGACACTGGAGTGTATGTTCCCCTATATAATATATTGGGCTGTATGTGTGACTGTACATTGCCTGTCCTCCTCGTCTGGGCACTCGAGCTGTCTTGCATGCTGTCCCCTTGGTAGGTAGTGGGGGGGTCCCTCATGGCCACCCCACACTGCCCACTCTGAGAGGTGCCAACACTGTGGCTGCTCCCTTCCAGAGGGGGTGATACTGAGTGGCCCAGGAAAATGTAGATGAACGTAAAGAGGAGAGACCGTGAGTCCTTTTGGAGGGGGGTGGGTATTGAGGGTGAGCATTAGGGGTCTCCTGTTTAGGGCTGTAAGCATGCCAGAGAGCTCAGAAACATAGGGATCCCATGGCAGACAGAGAATGTCATGTCCCACCAGTTGCTATGTCAGGGGAACACTTATGGGGGGTCCCTTTGAAAGAGGGGATCCAAGGAGCTTGAATGAGGGAAACTTGTTCCTCAGGTGAGCATGGGAGCTAGCCAGCGAGTTGGGGTCGGGGCTCTGTACCTGGGTGGGTTGGGGATGGTGGTCATCACCCACTGCCCCCTGTCTTGTGGGCACGTCTTCATTCTAGCCTCTTCACTTCACACCATCCCGTGCTGCTCAAATGTAATTTTTCAAGAGAAACAATGATTTTAACTTCATACGCCTTCAGACATGCCCAAAGAATCCGTTTCTTGGGCCACTTACGCTCTATATTAATAAACTTGCTCCTGACCTTGGTAGGGGGTCCGGGAGGAAAGTGGAGCATGCATTGGTCTCTCTGCTCACAGAAATAGCTCAAAGCCTTCTCCTCAGAGTCACGGATGTTAAGGAACCCCCTTCAAACTGTGACCCAATTAGGAGAATTATAGTCCTGCATGATTTTTTTCTTCCCCAAACGCTGACTAGCAGTGGGAAGTTTTCTGACCGCCCACATCGGAGTAGGCGCGGTCCAGAGCCTCCTGCTTCTGGGGTTTCTCGACCCTCTGAGAGTGACAAGGGAGCGTCTCCAGGTTCTCGGCCTGTTCCGCGCGACAGCCACGAGCCCCCTGTGGCTATTTAAGTTTAAATTAATTAAAGTTGAATAAAGATTTACAATCCAGTCTCTCTGTCATACCAGCCAGATTTCAAGTGCTTCTTAGTCACGTGTGGTTCACGGCTGCCTTGGGGGAGAGACCAGATTGCTCCGAGCGGTTCGGGAGTTTCTAATGGACAGTGCTGGCCGGCCACGGGGCGCGCAATACGCTTGCCCTGGCGCTGGTTCCTCACTGGGATCCCGCTGGCCCAGCCTGGATTTGGGCCGCACTTTCCATAAAACACTTTGACTTCCATTTTAAAGAAACGGATGTGGTGCCCACGCGCCTCCTGCTTTCTGTCGGGCTGAGTAAGGTGTGTTCTTTCGCGCCTTCCCGTCTGTTTCTGCTATTTGCCACTTCCCCCCACCTCGGTTTTTCTCCATATGAGAGAAGCACGTTTTCAAATAGGCATTTACTTTTGGTTTTGCCACTTAAGCCTAATCCATTAGCAGTTTTGAGGGAGTTGGAAAGGACTTGGTCAAGATGTAGCCTTCAGAGTGGATGTTAAAGGGCTTTTTATAGTTTTACACTTCCAAACTATCTTGAGACCTTTTGTGTGTTTGTTAATGAAAAAAGAGCTATTTATCACTTTTAAAAGATACTTGACTTCTGCTCTAATCAGAATATTAGAGGTTGGATAGTATGTGATTTTTCTTGGAACAAGCCTGTCTGTTGTCTTCACTCAGCTTTATCCAGATCTGTCGTCATCTCATGAAGACAGAAAAAGAATCTACGTGCTTCCTCTCACCATTTTGCTCGATTTAAAGTCCTCTGCCTGGGACAGGCTTTTCCCTTTTAGACTGCCTTAGTTTGCTTAGAGCTGCCCTAATGAAAAGCCATAGGCCAAGTGCCTTAAACATCCCAAGTTCACTTTCCCGCAGTTCTAGAGGCTGGAAGTCCCAGATCAAGGCGTTGGGAGGTTCCATTTCTCCTGAGGCTGCTCTCCTTGGCGTACAGAGGGCTGTCTTCTCCTCTTCTCACAGCCTTCACTCTGCTCTCAGACCTGCCTGTCTCTCTCTCTCTGTGTCGTAATCCCCTCTTATAAGGATGCCAGCCAGGGTGCCCTAATCCAGTCTAACACTCATCTTTAACTTAATCACCATCTTAAAGGCCCTTTCTCCAGATACAGCCACATCTGAGGTTCTGTGGGCTTAGAGCTTCAACGTATGAATCTGGGGAACACATTTTAGGCCGTGACCACCCACTTCCTGACATCTGAGTTCAGTGTCTTGTTCCTTTTTGGACGTGGAAGGAGGACAGGAGGCAGAGGCGGAGGGTGACGGGGCTACCCCAGACCTTCCTGCCGCGGAGTCGGTGCCTGCTGGTCCCTCCGCAGCTTCCTGCTCCCAGATCTCGGTTCTAGGTGTGGGCCGTGGTCTGTGAAGAAGCAGAGCAAGCTCCCTGGCAGGGGGCTCTGTAGGAAGTGCCCCCTGCTTAGGTCAGAAAAGAGGTCAGAGCACTGTGCCCGCTGAGCTCATCAGATGGGGAGCAGCGCTCTGCCTGGCCTGTCCTAACACAGCCTCTGTCCAGACCTGCCACTGATGAGTCCCAAGGGCACAGCCAGCCCATGGAGGGACATTCTCGCGCCTGTGAAACTTGGCGACCTACGCCTCAGGACAGCTTGCCCCTCTGTATGCCAAGGAGAGTGGCCTCAGGAGAAACGAAACCTGCCAACGCCTTGATCTTGGACTTCCAGCCTCTAGAACTGCGGGAAAGTGAACTTGGGTTGTTTAAGGCACTCGGCCTATGGCTTTCCATTATGACAGCTCTCCAGGACGCCTTCGCGTGTGAGGCTCAAGTGCGAGGATTTACACGAGGAGCCTCTCCTCTGTTACCCACTGGCACTTTTAAGAATAAGCACATTTTTTTGTGCTTGTGGATTTGTGGATGGTGTTTAGTGGTCTCGTTTTTTGTTTGTTTGGGGGTGATTTTTTTGCTCTGGTTAGAGTAAATGCCACTCCCCTTGTCACCTTCTGTGACCTGCTTTGGTAGAGAATTCCATACCGTGTCTATTGGTTGGGCTTCCGTCTAGAGGATCCCAGTTACCACAAGTACTGAAGGATTCTGACTCCCTGGTTTTCCTGTGTGTGTGTTGAGTCCTCCAGACCTGACACTGTAGAAGGGCCCTGGTGCGTAAGCCTTCACCCTTCTCATTTAGGGCCCACCCCTCATGTGTATCCCTAGGGCAGGTCTGTCTTCACCCCCAACCCTCATCTTTCTCAAATGCAAGCCCAGGACACAGGCTTCTCAGCTGACCTCCCAAAGGGCCTTCCTCTGCGAGAGTGTAAAGCAAGGGCATGTTCATGGCTTCTCAGCCATCACAGGTCTCAAGTCTCCAGGTTCCCAGACTGTGTGCTTGTTGTAACACGTGGCTGCCATACTAGACGCTGCAGACGGAGGGCATGTCTCTCGCTGCAGAAGTCCTCCTGCGCTCTGCTGCTCTCTGTCAAGACTCTTCCTGTAGTGTCTTGCCTTCTTGCTGGGGGCTGACAAGCTCACCCAAGAGACCAGCAGCACTTTGCCCCAGGGACAGGGTTCTTCATGTCCAGAAAGGACTATGACTCACTGCCCGATCCTCTCTGGGTAGACACCAGGAAACCTATAAGGCAGGGCAAGAAGGGGCAGTGGTCATTTGTGACTCTTCAGCCCATCAAGTGCAAACCTCAGTCTTCTCTGAGAATTGGCAGTGATTTAAGTGGTTTTCCTAATATTCAAAAAACCCTTTTATGATTTTCCTGTTCAAGTCAATTCCAGGGGCACTGGAAACCCCACAGTGTGGAAGGGCAGCCCTGCTCTGGGGGCCGGGCTTGGGGGTCTGTGCTGGAGTGACTCCTGGCCTTGTGAGACACTCAGGATGAGGGTGCGTCCACCCCAAAGTTTTCATGCTAATTCTGTAGTAGATATGAGTCTTGAATTGTTAACAAAACTTTCAAAAAATTCAAAACTGTGTAGGCACTTAAATTCAGAGCAAAATAAAAATTGGGGCTGATTTTGGAGTTCAGAAGGGAGAGCAAGGCTCAGGAGGGGGGCACGTGCTGAAGAGTTTGCAAATGAAGAGGCAGAGATGAGGCACTAGTTGGGGAAGGATGTACTTGACTTTCCCTGCCTCTTTTAGACAAGAACCACGGCTGGGGAAAGAGTGACTGGTTTGAGTCCAGGCGTGGAGTTCTTTAGCCCTGCAGACATGGAGTGTCCTGAGTGTGGCCCATGGCGCTCTGGGCTCTGGGAAAGCTGCCAGCAGGGAGTGAGCACAAAGTCTGGACTTTTCCCTCCAGTGAGGGGGAGACAGACACCAGATAAACAAAGAGAGGATGTCAGGTGTGCAAGGTGCTATAAATACAGAGCCAGGCAGGGCAGGGCGAGATGGGTCAGTCGTCTTACATAAGGTGCTCTGAGAAGTCTCCCTGGGGAGGTGACATTGGAGCTGAGCAGAGCGGCCCTGGCAGAGGACCCAGCGGGTGCACAGCCCCTCAGCCAGTTGGAGGGGCAGTGGGAAGGTTGGCAGGGGGGGCTGCGTGCGCTGGCAGGCTGCAGGGGAAGGGGGATCAGATTTTGCTCCCATCAGGATGGGAAGGTTGAAGCAGGGGAGTGACAGTGTGACTTCTTCCACTGTTGCAGCTTCCATGACAACTTGACCTGCACGACCCCTGTCGCACAGGGGTGACTGGTCTCCCTCCCCATCGCCCCCAGGAAAAGGAGCCCCTTGGGCAGGGATGGGAGGGCCACCGCAGGGTGCAGTGTGGGCAGGGTCCTTGCGAAGGGGGATGACTACAAGGAGAACAGACTGTGTTGACCTTGCACTGCTTAGAAGCCACTTTCTGGGATCAGTGGCATTCTTTGGAGCTCTCTGGTTTAGCCCAGGGGTCAATGGTTTTCTCATAAAACAAAATCTGTTTCTGGTGACTCATGACACAAGTGCGAAGTGCAGGACAGACTTGCATCCTTTAGACTTGAGGATGCGTTGTCTCTGCTACAGCGTAAACAACTGAGATGAAAAAGGGGAAGCTGGCTCTGCTGGGGGTGTGTGTCAGGCTGACTGTAGCGGAGTAAGAACCTTTCTCCTCCTCCTCCCCTCCACCTGCCAATGGGCGATCCCACATTCCACGCAGAGCCTTGGTATGTCAGAGGACGATGCGGTTTTCCCGGACTGGAATTCCGTTCCACTACATAGTATCATAATCCAGAAAGTGCTCGGTTCCCAGGCACCTGTGTTCTCTTGGCATCCCAGATGCTGCGTGTCAGAGGTCATTATCCCGCTCTGGGAGGGCTGAAAACCTCACCCTGACTTGTGTGTCTGGCCAGCCTTTGACAGACAGGCCTGGTCTATTTCTGCACCCATTTTCCCCTCCATAGGCATGTGCCCAGACCCCAGGCAGATCTGAAGACGTCCTTAGAACACATAAGACCAGGGAGATTTGTGCCCCACTGGTCTGTTTTCTCTGGGCTTTGCTGTAATCAGGAATGCAGACTGGGGTGTGTGTGTACTTCCAGTAGATGGTGTGCAGGCACACAGCCTTCCTTCCCTTCCATGAGTCAGAATTACATGGCTAATTGGGAAATGGTGCTTCTTTTTCAATAAAAAGGAGCCATGCCTCCCCCCTCAGGGTCCTAGTCTTTCTGGGATTGTCAGGCTCGCGTGGAAAGGCCCCTGGAGGGAAGGACGTCCGTTATATATATCACGGGATATTTGGAAAGAATGTTTCAGCCACACCTGGCTGCCGTGTGTGAGGACAAATGTAATTTATTTTAAAAATTTGGCCACAGGCAGCCTTTTCTGTCTGTTTCTTTGGGGCGGGGGAGTGAGCAGGGGATTGAAGAGAGGCAACAAAGTGATGGTTTGCATTTGTTTTCTTCCAGATTTGACTAGCCAGCAGAAGAGAGATTATCTCTAACGGATATGAAAGGTTTAATCATTTTAATTTTGTTTTTATTAAAGTTTATCATAACTTTTCCCCCCAATGTGCCCTGGTAGAACAGAAGGGAGAGAAGAGGAGGTAATATAAATACACACAAACCCCCAAGCACTTGGTTAATAAACTCTCTCAGGGGCGGGCCCGTGTGGGGAGGAAGTGGCTGGCTGGCTGGGGACAAGTGCTGACCCGGGCATGCCGTGACAACCCTGGAAACGTGGTCGGCATCTCCTAAGCGTCCCGGCCCCTCTCCAGCAGATACTTGCCACGGGGAGCTCACGGCTTTCATTAAGCAGAGAGAGGAAGCTTAACTCTTGTCTTATTCTATCATGATCCTCAAGTGGACTGGATCCCCAAGCCATTTCTAGCTATAAAGAAGCCTGAATTTGTAGAGAATATTAGAATTCGTTTCCATTAGATTCTTCTGCCCCTTATCATAACAATGAAAATATGTGAACCTGGATATCCTGAAGACTTACTTTAGGTCAGAATCCCTCAGATCTTGTCTGTGTGTGTTTTATGGAACAGCAAAGTTGGGCTAAAAATAGTCTTTCATTTTGGGGTAGGAAAACTGTCCTATACATGACGGTGAAACAGAGCAGCTAGGATCCTAGATGAACAGGGCTGTTGGCTCGTTTTCCGTTCAGGGCAGTAAAAATAAGCTTATGTCAGACTCAGTTGTCCCAAATCACCTGGGTGTGGACTGGAGTCCCTGTGACCTCAGTGCTGCCTTCCCTCTCCTCCACGGCTGGAAAACCCCATGGAGGCAGGGGTGTCTGGAATCCCAGCACCTAGACCAGGCGGGATGGTGCACGGCCTGAGAACGAGGAAATGGTGTTCATGCCTGTGTTCATGAGGCTGGAAATCGTTTCTGCACACCTGAACCACTTTTTAAAGCAGTAGAATGAAAGCATTGTCATCTTGTTAAACCTGACTTAAGCAGATAGCTCACTTAACCTGGGATACGTACCAGTCCTGAAGTTCTGGGCTACGTCTTTATAGCACTTTCTCTGCCATTGTTGTGGAAGGTGGTCGGTTCATCAGTAGAGAAGCAGCTTTTCTAGTGGCGGCTGCACCTCCGCTTCCTGAATCAAGTAGAAACTGCAGAGAGGCGGCTTTGCCTCAGCCGCTGTGTAAGAGTGAATGACTGGGCCCCACACAGGCCGTATGGGCAGGCACGCGCTCCATACAGGTTCCCTTAGGGGCTTCTGTGAGGAGCGTGGTGGGTGGAAGGCTTCCAAAAACAAGCCTCCCTTCTGAGAAAGAGCTCAAAGGCTGTCCCAGGTTTTCAGGCCTCCGCCGTGCCCTTGCTGGTGCGCTCCATGTGGGAGAGAATGCCAGCAGCCTGGCATTTTGGAATTCTTTTATGGGAATTCCTTGAACTGGTGAAGGGCAGCTTTCCTGCTCACACAAATGCAGGCCCGTGTCATTCCCTAAAGGCTCTTACCGCCCCCGGCTAAGCTGCCCTCCAGGAGATGAGAGACTCAGATACTCCCTCAGCTGGACTTTTGTCTCAGATTGGACTGGATGGCTGCAGAATTTCTGGTTTGTGTATGCGGCCTTAATCTCATATATTCAAAGCTTTGTATAGACTATGAAGATAGTAGAAGGTGGGGAAACAAAAAATATGTATATTCTTTCATCTCATAGCTTTAACCTGTGAGCCACAGAGCAACCCCAGAAGTGTCTTAAGCAAATTAGGGGTTCCGTTTTCCCTCACATAAGCAGACTTGGAAGGAGGGCAGTCTAGTGCAGGAGTGAAGGCCCCTCAGGTCAGTGAGGACCCAGCTTCCTTCCGTCTTTCCTCTCGGCCATCCCCATGGTCTCAAGGATGACCGCACTCCATCTGTGCCCTGGGCAAGAGGAATCAGGAAGGGGAGGAGCGCACTTGCCCCCCGAGCCTGCCCCTTCCAGGAGCTTTCCCAAGCACCCCGTTACTTCCACTTGCATCTCATTGGCTGGAATTTGGTCACATGACTCTCTCTGGACTCACAAGAGACTGGGAGATACTGATTTTAACTAGGGGGTATTGCCGCCCCGAATAAAGTGAGTGCTCAGTTCACAAGAAAGAGCAGTTGTTAGGAAGGCAATTAGGAGCCTCTGCCACCCATCTTTTCAAAGATGAGGAAGGATTAAGTAAACTGTGTTATGAAAATGTAGTGGAAATCTGGGTGGCCATTAGGAATAATGTTCTTGATTAATATTTAAGGACATGGAAGAAAGCTCAATAGACAGGGAAGCAAGACCCCAAATCATATAATTGGCCTAGTTCCCTTTAAAGTATATATAAATATACTGAGATGTTATCACTGATTATGGGCAATTTTTACTTCCTTCGCACTTTTTTGTATTTTCAAGATTTTCAACAATAGGCACTTACTGCTTTTATGATCAGGGGGAAAAGGCAAACTTTAAGTGTAAGGAATAGAGAACTTGGTAATTACTATCTCGTGTATGAAATATACTTGATGGAAAAAATAAAATGAGTAATAAAGGGGAAAATCTATAAACCTGTAGTGATAATGGAATGATGATGAGTAACTGTAGTGCTATGGATTCATCCAGAACAAATCCCATCATACTAATAAGATAAAAGGAAATAATGTACATCAATTCTCATTGCAAAGGGAAGTTGTATTGTGCAAATGCAAACTTATATTCTGGAGGCTGTAAATGTACTTCAGAGGCCTCCGCCATCTCCAAGCCTGCTTTCAAGGTGACTCAGGCAGGGGTTGTTCTTTGCCCTATTTTAACTCTGGAAATTTGGGGTTGGGGGTGTTGAGGTTTGCAGCTGTTCAAGCCCCAGTTCATTGTAAACACTAGTTACTGTGGAAAAATATAACAGAATAAGAGAGATGACCCCTGCCTATCATATTCTGGGAGGATATCAGCCACCCACGCACACGCATGCATGCGTGCAGGCACACACACACACACGCACACATGATTAACACAGTTCAGGGTGGTCCATGGTAATCACCAGATAGTGGGCAGGGCAGTAAAGACCCCGGGCCTTCCGAAGTGTGAGGAATTCTTGGGAGAAATCCTTGGGGCAGCTCCAAGGAGCAGGTGAACCCAATCCTGGTAGCTGCGGGTAGAGTAAGATGCTTGGCGTTCTGGGCAAGTTCAGGAATTTGGTCGGGGCCAGGGAGCAGGCCATTCAGCTGGAGAAGGAGCCCTGGGCAAGGACCACAGGCTGCAGACCCATCTCCTTCCGTTGATCGTATCTAGCTGCTTCCACTTTCCCCTGCCCCACACCAGTATGCCCATGTGAGAGGCAGATAGAATTGCAAGTGTGAATATCATAGGTGTATTCCAAACAAATACATCAAGGACTTCCCTGGCAGTCCAGTGGTTAAGACTCTATGTTCCCAATACAAGAGACACAGGTTCCTTCCTGGGTCCGAGAACCGAGATCCCGCATGCCACCTGGTACTACCAAAAAAACAAAAACAAACAAAACCATACCTCAAAACTACTGTTTCTCCCAAAACCTCCTAATCAAATTCTGAGCGTAAAGAGAAATTTTTATATGTGTTGAATTCTGACTACAAGAAAGACTGATAAGCAGGGATAATATTTTGATTTCTAGGCTATTTGTGTTGAGGGGAACTGCACGTGCTGGTGCTGGCAAGGGTTCTGTTTTTATCCAACATTTTCATTGGTAACTTGAAAACAAATAGTGAATGAAATTTACATAAAATCTAAAATATTTATGCAATAATGTGTGTAATTGCCAATACTAAAGAGTACAGAAAATATATAATGGGACTAGAAAGGCTAGGAATCTTAATGCATTTTCTTTTCAATTTTACTTTTTTTTTTTTATTTTTATTTTTTTGGTCCATGGTTTTCCAGCAGTTGTGATTTTGGTGTTTTCATGAAAGGGGGTGAGCTTACCTCCTTCTACTTGTCTCCGCCTCTCAATTTGTACTTAAAAAAATTTTTTTTTTAATATAATTTCAGACTTACGGAAAACTTAAGATTAGAAAGAATTCCTGTATATCTTTACCCAGATTCCCCAAATGTTAACATTTTAGCACATTTGGTTTATCTGTCTGTCTCCTCCTCACACACTCTCACTCTCTACATGCCTACTTAGGACACACACACACAGATATTCATTGTTATCTTTTCTGCCCATTTCAGAGTCAGTTTCAGACATGGTGCCACTTGATTGCTAAATATATTAGTGTATTTTCCAAATGTATATTTGGAAATGTATATTAGTGTATATTTCCAAAGAACAAGGGCATTATCTTACATAACTGCAGAAAAGTTATCAAAATAAAAAAATTAACATCAGTACAGAAGCACTAGGTAATCTGTAGGTCGTCTTCAAATTTTCCCAATTTTCCCAGTTATACTATTTATATGAAAAAAAAAAAAATCAACACAGACCACAAGTTGTATTTGGATGTCCAACTCTTTTTAAAAGAGTCCTATAATCTAGGACAGTTTCTCATTCTTTCCTTTGTCTTTTACAGACTCAACATATCTGGTGAGGACAGGTTAGTTAATTTGTAGAGTGCCCTTCAACTTGAGTGCGTCTAACGTTTCCTCATGATTCGAATCGGGGTTTGCATGTTGATAGAAGTTCCCCAGAAGTGGTGTTGCTTTTCTTCTAGTACACTGTATCAGGAGGGACGTGGTATTGATTTGTCTCTTTATTGGTGATGTCAACTTTGATCAGTTAGATGTGGTGACAAATACTGATTAGTTACATTAGTGAAGAATTAGTAGTTAACAGTGATTATTTATCCATTGTAAAATTACTATTTCCCCCTTTGTAACTAATGAGGATCTAGTGGAAGGATCCACTGAGTATATTTAATAAGGAATTGAATTTTTAAATGGAATTATTTGGAAAAATATATAGCTAATAAAAATTAATAGGAAGAAATGTTTGGCAAAAAAGTGGTATAGTTATTAAACTTGACTTTTAAAGTTTATAATTTATCAATTTCTCGATGATTAAGTAACTCAGTAATTCAAAATACTGAAGGAGTGAAAAGAATTCTCAGAAGTGTCACTTGATGGTAGAAGTGAATGAGAAGCATGGAAAGTAACTAAAGGAGTGATCCTGGTGAAAGAAGGAAGCATAGCATTAGCTTGGCCAGATCCTGAAGAGCAGGGTCTTAGGAATGTGGAAGCTCGGGCTATGATAAATCTTAATTCAATTCCTATCCCATTGTTTAAAGAGAGTGAGCACCTCTTGATCGCATGAGTGTGCTCAGGAGTAAGTGGGCCCCTGGCCCGGGGGTCCCCGTCAGGACAGGGTCAGTAGGCACGTGCAGAGTGCAGAAGGGAAGGGGGGCTTCTGTGTCTGGAACCACAGCCTCCTCATTTTTCTTCTTCATGTATCAAACTGCGGTTAGCTTTTCCTCCTGTCCATTGTTAGAATCCCTGCCCCACTCTTACCTGTCTTCCTTTCCAGAGGTGATTATTCCTTCTCTCATCTTCAAGGCTGTACGAACAGTAGGGCCCTGCCTCCCAACCCCTTAAGTGAACAGAGGTCTAGTGAGCCTTTAGTGGAACAAGGGAGATGGAGAAGCTGGACGGGATGCGCTCTATGCCCTAGGTGGCTCACTGTCTAGCAGAAAAAGATTCTTACAAAGACCACTGCCACGGGCCCGGAACCCTGCTGATAATTTGAAGGGCATGGGGATGTTGTCTGTGGCCGTATCTTGAGTGTGAACAGACGGAGAAGGCGGAAGTAATCCCCCAGTGGGACCTGCATGAGCCGTGTTCTCCACAAGAAAGGGAGCTCAGACTTCCCTCTAGGGGAGCCGGGAGCCATGAGATGCTTAGCAGAGTCACGTGACCTCACCCTCTTTTAGGCAAGTAACACTGGCTCCTGGGTGGAAGACGGAAGGGTTTGAAAGCGAAGCTCACGTGCCGTGACAGATGAGGATCTGAGCTAGCGGAAGCAGGGAGTGGGGGTGGTGGCACGAGTGAATGCTTAGTGCTGTTGAGGTGGTTCCATCTGGGAGACAAAGCAGCTCAGGATGGTTGTACAGTATCTGGCGGGCACTGGTACTTCAAGTAGAAGAGAGCAAGTCGAGATGGAGGTGTGGGTGAAATAAGAAGTTATCGTTAAACCCTCTTCATCTGCCTCATCTCCCAGTTTTCGTAATGAACATAATGAATATAATTCTTAATCTCTACTTCAGAACCTTTCACATAATTATAATTATGTACTGTTTATTTATCTCATACTGTTGTGAAAAGATTTGACAGCCTTGTCTGGCTGATTATTTAATATCTGCTTACTGTTCATCCCCAGAATTGTAGACGTCTGTGTAACACGGGCCTGCGTCTTGCTGCTTGTGCGGCACCTGGGCTGGGGCTTGTCCCGCTGAGAGGCAGCTCAGCCAGCGAGTGTCCTCCTTGCTCGAGAGCTTTGGGTCCTGTGGCTGGCTGCGAGCCTGCTCTGCCGTGCTCTCACTGCTCCTGCCTCTTCCCTGCATCTCTAAGCGGCCGCCCCCTTTCTACGATTAGTGAGAACTCGCCAGGTCTGTGCCCTGACCGGGGGCACCTTCCGAAGAGGAAGGCTGCCACCTTGAGAAAGAAGTACCTCCCGATCACGTCCGGCATCTTTTTGTTTCTGGGAACGATCATCCTCTCGCAGGGTCCACTGCTCTTCACCTCGGCCAGAAATTGGGCAGGATGTGACTCCACAAGCCAAAACAGATGATCCATCCAGAACAAACGTGGATTACAAGTTTAAACCGCTGTCGGCAGCAAACCGAAGAAGAGCTGATCGTTGGCTCCAGGGCCCCTAGCTCATAGCAGCATCACGGTATTGCTCCTTACAGTCTTCAGAGTTGGGCATGTCTTATCTTCCGAAGGTTGCCTCTTCCCACCCTCTGATAGAGGGGGGGGCGCCCTTGAGAGACAGTGCTTGTCCTCCTCCTCAGGGTGACCCGGAATGTGCCGCTCTGCTTTGATAAGGTCGCGTTTCCATTGTCCTCTCATCTGGGCAGTGCCATTCTCAACTTCCCCAACCCCGCTTGAGGAGGGCTGCTATTTCTAAATTTAGTGAAGCTACTCGGGGTTCTATCACATAACATGCTACCCCGCCGTCATTCACTGTGTGGAGTAGAACCACCCAAAGGTGTGCTGCTCTCAGCAGAGTCACGGGTGACAGGGCTCCAGAGCATTTAGGGCTGGGGCAAAGAATCCCGACCTGGCAGTCTTACGCTGTGTTCCTGAGACTTGACGCTGAACCCACCAGGCCACTTTGGCTCAGCCTATAGCTGGGAAACGTGAATTCGTGTCATGAGATGCAGTCTTAGTGTACAAGCAGCCCCCCTCCAAACTAAGGAAAGCAAGACATGCTTATTATTTTTAAAATTGCAATGCCTGTATAAGGGGTTGGGAAACCCCACAGCTTTAAGGATGAGACACCCGTCCCCCCAAAGAAAATAGCTATTCATATTTTTCAGAATTTCCTTCTAGAAAGACTGTAATTTAGGGAATCTGATATCGAATGCTTAGTCTGTCATTTCCAGGTCGTTTTTCTGACTTCAGGTAGAGCTGAGCCACAGTTGGTGGGTTTGTACCTGTGTCCATGAGGGAGGGGGGGAATGGAGGTGGGTTCCATGAAACAAAAGTCTCTCTTGGACACTGAATGTTTTCAAAGAGATGAGATCGCTTTGAAGCAAAGCATGGGATGGGGTGAAAAGGCCCCGTGAATAGTGTAACCGTGATCTTGGCCCACAGAGCATTCGGCTCCACTGAGCAGTGGAGATGCGGGCTCACTGGTGGAACTGGGAAGAGCCCATCCCAGCAATGGGAACACTCATTCGTTCTGAGTTGGGGGTGACCCTGACCTTCCTACTCTGACCCAGCACCCACCTCCTCTCCTTCTGCATCTCCTCAACTCCAAGGAAACACCCAGGTTCTCGTCCTCCCTCTCACAGCAAACATGGGGGACTTTCAGATCAGACCTGGTTTCAAGACCTTTTAGAAGTCGCACGGTGGTTTAGATCCCAGCTTTTCTGAGCTGGCTGACTTTGGTCAAGTTACATAATCCAGGCATTCTTCACCATTCTGGGTAACCTGATACACGAAGTGGTCCCTCAGCTCAGAAAAATGCCCGAATACGAAAGATTCTATGTGTTTACTTCCGGGACTCCCAACAGCACGCCTCTGAAGCATCAGTTCTTTTATCTGTGCAAGCGGGGGGCACTCATTCACAGTTTGAGGTCTGTCTCTAATTCTCTCGTGACAGTTAAGTGAGAGAAGATATTTATATGAAGTCCAGCACGCAGCTCAGGCACGTCCGTTCCTTTGTCCCTCATTCACTCTCACTCTCCTTCTCTGTGCCTTGGCCTCCAGTACACTGGCCATGGGAGGGTTAGTCTCATTTCATTTTTGGATCATTTGTTAGGATAGAACCTTGCCAGATTTTTTTTTTTGGTCTGTCCACAATGAGTTCTTTGTTCCTTTCTTCCCTGCCTCCTCTTAGGGCATCTCACGGCTGGAAGCATCGCGTTATCTCTTTGGTCTGCAGCTCTCTCATACCCATTTCTTTCCTGCAGGAGGGGGCTGAGCTCAGAGAAGCTCCTCGTCCGCCTCTTCCACTCCCACTGTCCTGGAGTCACGCAGACTCCCCATGGTGGCGTTGCCTCTACCCTTGAGGGCAGTGGAAGCCCTGCTCCAGATTTCATGCTTCAAACAGGCATGAATAGCGTAACCGTGACCTTGGCCCACAGAGCACTGGGCTCCACCGAGCAGTGGAGATGCGGGCTCACTGGTGGAACTGGGAAGAGCCCGTCCCAGCAACGGGAACGCTTGTTTGTTCTGGGTTGAAGGTGACCCTGACCTCAACTGTAGCGTCTGACATTTCCAAAATAGCTTGCCCTGTGGATGATTTTTTTTTTTTTTTAACATTTTTTTTAATGTATTTGGGCTGCACTGGGCCCTTCTCTCGTGGCGGTGCGTGGCCTCTCTAGGGGTGCCGTGCATGCTTAGTTGTGGCAGATGGGATCTAGTTCCCTGACCAGGGATGGAACGTGGACCACCCTGCATTGGGAGCACAGAGTCCTAACTGCTGGACCACCAGGGAAGTCCCAGTGTGGATGACTGACAGCTTTCATTCTTGGTTCAGAATCCAGCTTAGGCCACGGTGGTTGGAGCTAGTAGTCCTGGTGTGCACCTGCCAACGCGACTTGGTGACATTAAAGCCATTTGCAAGGTCAGCTGCCTCTCTGCCAGCACAATTTGGTGCTTCCTTTGCAAGATTATAGGAAGGTTTCAATACTTTATGTCTTTTGATATACAGGAATCTACTGCCAAGATCGTGTTTATTTTTTTTAATTCAATTTTATTTTTAAACTTTACAATATTGTATTGGTTCTGCCATATATCGAAATGAATCTGCCACAGGCATACATGTGTTCCCCATCCTGAATCGAAATGGCAGGGGGATACTTTTGTGTCCTACCAAGGTGTGGGGTGAATGCCCCCTCAAAATTGTGTACAGATACATGGGAGTGTAGTACTGTGAAATGATGTCCAGTGATTTTTATGGTCATGCTTGTACCCGTGCCCGTCTGTTTTCTAATGTTTATTTCATGCAGCTTCCTCTGGGCCAGGCACCTTCAGAGCCCTGGGACATGGTGGTGAGCATGGGAGGGCAGGCTAAGGACCCGACAGCTGCTATGTCCTGGGGAGACGAGAGGCAGAGGGCATAAGGTCATTGGACCTGCCTTTTATAAGCAGGTCCTGAGTTCGGGGTTGAGGGGCTATGGAAGGAGATGTTGAAAAGTGGCCTGATGTGATTGGACTTGCTCAAAGTTTACCTAGTATACAATTTGTCACACATTCCTGTCCTCATAGAGCTTACTGCTCCAGAGAAGACCAAAAATGAGACAGAAACTAGTTACATCTGTTCTTGTGCCAAAGTTTTAAAACATATGGACTTCTGTGTTCTTTTGCCTCTTGCTGACTTCACTTTTTCAGATCGGGTTTTTCTTTGATGTGATCTTCTGGTCCCAGTCTCTGCTTTGCAGGGAAGCATATGGGGCTTCCTTGTGGGTATCAGGTTGTTCTCCTGCTTTTGTGAGACTGAAATACCTCACCGGTGTAAGGAAACGTGTATGAGTGGGGAGTGGTCTCGTTTTTCAGACTTGGAAGAGTATTCTGAGATCCCACTCGGGACCCGTTCTCATGTCTGGGGCTGCATGGATGCCTGCGTGGCCTGCTCATGCCAGCCACAACGCATGAGCCTGTCTGCATCTCAGTTGCTATTTGCCCTCATCCTTGGCATGAAATTAAAAGACACTGCTCCTTGGAAGAAAAGTTATGACCAACCTAGACAGCATGTTAAAAAGCAGAGACATTACTTTGCCAACAAAGGTCCGTCTAGTCAAAGCTATGGTTTTCCCAGTGGTCATGTATGGATGTGAGAGTTGGACTGTGAAGAAAGCTGAGTGCCAAAGAATTGATGCTTTTGAACTGTGGTGTTGGAGAAGACTCTTGAGAGTCCCTTGGACTGCAAAAAGATCCAACCAGTCCATCCAAAAGGAAATCAGTCCAGTCCTGAATATTCATTGGAAGGACTGATGCTGAAGCTTACCAATACTTTGGCCACCTGATGTGAAGAACTGACTCATTTGAAAAGACCCCGATGCTGGGAAAGATTGAAGGCAGGAGGAGAAGTGAATGACAGAGGATGAGATGGATGGCATCACCAACTCAATGGACGTGAGTCTGAGTAAGCTCCAGGAGTTGGTGATGAATAGGGAAACCTGGCATGTTGCAGTCCATGGGGTTGCAAAGAGTTGGACACAACTGAGCGACTGAACTGAACTGAATTCGTTCTGGGGGGTGACATTCACTTCACTGTGTTACTAATGTGAGTGGCTCCACCACATTCTTGGAGGAGAGACCTTAATGTCCCTTTATCTTTGCTGATATTACTCTTGGTAGAGAGATTTGGATCTGCAGAAGCGGGGCATAATGTATGACAGACAGTCTGTGACAAGACGGCCCTGTGACTGTAGGGACCTGTAGCTACCAAGGCGCTTCCAGAAGAGCGATGTAGATGTTCATAGCGCAGGGGACTTAACGTGTCTGCCAGCCAGACGTGGATTAGAATTGGTGGGGAGCAGAGAAAGCCAGCTGGCTAGTTGCTGTCAGCGAGGTAAGAGAAGGTGAGGAAAAGAAGCGCAGGTGGTGTTTGTAACTTGGGAAAGCCTGCACGGCCATAAAAGCAACTTGAGAGACGTCAGAGGAACAGCCAGGCTTGGGTAAAGACCTGGAGAGGAAGGGCGACTGAGGGTTTAACCAAGCCTGTCCTGTGCAGGAGGGAGAGCCACAGCTGGCGGCTCCAAAGGTGGCTTAAAAAGTTTGCAAATTATGAAGGATGCAGAGAGGGACAAGTTTTTCTTGTTGGTTAAGTGAAGAAAAGGGAAAGCCAGACTGAACTTAGCAAGTCTTCTAGAGTTGTTAAATTGTGGATGTGCAGCTTCGCAGAGGAAAACAGAGACATTTGAACTAATCCATGATTAATCAAGAGGAGCTCTCTGAGCACCACCCTGACCCACTCCCTCAGGGTGCCCTGCTCAGATGGGCTCCACATCTCCCCAGTTTTCGACAGAAGGTAGATTTTCTAGATGGGAATCTGAATCTGTTAAAAATAATGGACAGAGAGCCTAGTATGATTTATCTAAGTAGGGAAGGCTGAGAGGGAGGGACGTGGTCTGGAAAGAAGAGGAAAAATTTCCGCTGGTGGAGAACCGAGTTCTTCCCGCCCTGCGAGGGTTTGCAAACGTCTGTCACATGGGAGAGGCAGGCAAGTAAGAACTCTCAGCCCCCATGGGGGCCCCCAGTTAGGGCCTTTAAAGTAAGTTTCTCTCTTCCTGGTGGGTGTTGTTATTCATCACCTGTTTCTGTACACTAGGCTTTGAGCCTCTTGTCTGCAGGTCAGTACCACCACTGGGGTTGGGTCCTCCCCAAATAAACCCTCCTGACTTCAGGAATATGAACAAGCAGCAGCTGGAGAGATGTGTTCTTACATCTCTGAGCAGAAGTGGCTGTAATCAAAGTGCCTTGTTCCATCTGACTGGTGTCCTGTGTGTTCTCGTGTGACTGGCCAGCCCTTTGTAGACTGCAGAATGGTGCCCTGGACTCTGCCTGGGTTTTCATGAAGATGGTGAGCTTCAGCCTATGGTCTCATGTGCTGAAATT
The DNA here is from genome assembly GCF_019923935.1 of Bubalus bubalis. NCBI lineage: Eukaryota > Metazoa > Chordata > Mammalia > Artiodactyla > Bovidae > Bubalus > Bubalus bubalis. Next base: position 37,898,575 of record NC_059174.1, read on the forward strand.
CACATGAAGTTAAAGCTATATTTTAAATTCTCATAGTGTCTACATTTCCCTCCAAGGGAGACAGAAAAAGAGGGGCCTTGTTGATGGACCAGCAGATTTCCAGAGATTTTCACCACAACTGTAGAAGGGAAGTTGCAGGAAGAAAGCTGAGGTGGTGATGGGCGGTGGGCTTTCGTCTCGTGCCCCCATGTGGCCTCGAGGGAGGATGATGGTTGTCATGGAAACCTACACCCACAGACAGGCCTTTGCCCCGTTTCCACCCACAGGGACTGGAATGGAGAGAATGGCTGAGTTGGTGAGAGGGAGAAATAAAGAGGATTGGTCTAGCCATTTATTCATCTGAGTTGGATATTTCTGGAGAGAGTAAGTCAGCATCTTTTTGGTAGAAATGCTGCTTTAAAAAAAAAAAAAAAAAAAAAGACAAGCAACTTCAAGGTGAAAGTTCCCTTTTTGGAAGCATGAAGTTACATTGTCTGGTTGGAGTCTCCAGTCAGGGTGGGGTGGGGGGTGCTTACAGAGAGAAGGCAGCGTGGGGGTGGCTTGGGAATGGCCCCGCGTGGCAGCCCCGCCCATCTGCCAGAGAGGAGGCCTCGGGAACCTACTGTGAGAAGCAGACAGGCTGAGGCTGAGCAGGGCGTAGCTTTCTAGATTAGCTCCTCCAAATAGCCCTGTGTGGACTGGCCTAGGGCTGAGCAGGAGGCCAGCCGGCTTTCTGGAAGGGGAAGCCTGCCCTGCCGGCCGGGCAGGAACTGCACTGCGCGCGCCTGTGCCCTCCACCTTGCCCGGGTTGGGGCAGCTGGTGCATAAAGGGGGCAGCCTGTCCACGTCTCTCCTTGCCTCTGCACAAATTGGAAACGACTAACCTTGCCATATTTAGTGCAGCGCTAACGGCCACTCGCCTCTAAGGGGTAATCATGCAGGCATAAATTCGGAAAGTTGCTAAGCTATGAGCGGTCTTATGAGCATTAAAAGTGTCCTCTTTGCCAGAAAGGTCATTCATAACTTGGCTACCCTGCTGATGTACAGTCAGTGATATTGATTGATTAATGTATAAAAGCACCAGATCCATTTGCTTCTATGAAAGAGAATAAAGTGCAGTCGACTCTCTCTGAATTTTCACCTCATCCTTTTGTTTGAAGGACATTTTTCCCCCTTCTTTTTGTTTTGCCGGCTAGGTTTAAGGGGGTTACAGAAAGCCAGTTTCTGCCAAGTAATGTGTTCACAAAGGGAACATTGATTCACATCAGTGTCGCTTGAATTACCCTTAAAGGTTTGCCAAGGAGTTGCTCTTACATTAACCTTCTGTTCACGAAGGAAGAAGTAAATATATGTCATAAAGTCAAGTTCATCGCTTTGGATTTAGTTTTGGACCCGATCTAAACTAACGTCTTCCGTGGCTGATTGGGTTGAAGGGCATTGCCCAGAAAGTCCCCTGTTCATTTTGGGGAGGGGTACAGGCTGGGAGTGGGTAAAAGGAAACAAGTCCAGCCCCACTGCCTGAGCCCTCTTGGGAACCAGATCAGGGAACCACTGCAGAGAATGTACTTCCAGAGCAAAGGTTAGTTCTGTTTGGCTGCCTCACGTTCAGGCTGAGGTGCTGTGGTCCCTTCCTCACTCTCAAAGTAGTTCATACAATCAGGTGGTGGAAATAGCAAGAAAGACCTTTCTTTGTCTGGAAGATGAAAGATTCTGGAAGGTGACTGGGCTCGAGTTCAGTGGGATGAGTTAGCTAACCAGGCTTGAGAGCCACCCTTGACTTTCCCAGCTGTTCACAAACCTAGCAGGGCGGTAGGCTGCAGTTGGGAAAAAGAACTCCTCTGCTTTTTGTTTTAACCTCAAATTAAGTGTATTTAGTTAAACTTGTTGTTGTTTTAATTTTTCCATTATCCAGGCAGTCTGGAGAGTTTCCTGTTCTTAAAAAACCAAAATGGTGTTGGTGGGCTCTGAGACCTAGGCATATTGATTGCCGTTTAATTTGGGGAGCTGTGGGTATTCTGTAGGGTAGAGCATTTTGCCAACTAATGGGCTTCTCCTGAGGTTTCTTGCAGTGACTTATGAGAACTGTCTGGAAGATAGGCCTGTGCTGGGCACGTCTGAGGACGTCTGTCCGTGTCAGCTGACTGGCCATCTCGGATTCTTCAGCATCTGACGTGACCATTTGCAGAGTTGGAGGCATTTCCAAATAGTGTCTGAAGGAGGCTGGGAAGCCAGGGGAAGGTGGAATTCTGGAACGTAGGCTGCACTGAGCTTGAGGGAAGTGCTGTCTGAAGCGTGGCCTGCAGGTGCCAGTGTGGAGCTCCTGGATCAGCTGCCCTGGTGGGGAATGAACGCTGGTCAGTCGGCCTGTCTGTCCTTCCAAGACTTGGTGAAGTCTCCTTTACTAAGGAGCTGTTACCAGATACCAGAGCTGTTTCCTGATAACAGCTTTTACTCTGAGCTGTTCATTCACGGGGCCCAGCAGAGGCGGGCCACTTTCTTTCTCTCCAGGCTCCTGCGGATGCTGGAAGAACCAGTTTTAGGTCAGTTTGCAGCTCTTGGGCTCAGAGTGTTGGTAACTGGGAGCCACAGAGGAGTTTTCTCTGGGCTTAGGGAGCATCATCAACACCTCAGTCTCCCCTGGGAATCTGGGCCCTGGGACCCAGATGCACCTTCCCTCTGCCGTGGGCAGCCACCACCCAGCGGTGCAAAAGCAGCAAACGAACAAGCAGTGGGCTTCTATTTCCCTCCCAGAGCGGGTTTGGGAGTCTGAAGGTGTCTAAGCACCTGAGAATTCCTCCTAGTTCAAAGAAGCCTCCTGGTGAGCTTGCTGCATCTGGCCCTTTGGTGGAGGGCCTTCACCATTTGGAGGCACCGGAAGCCCCCCATGCCACCCCCAGACACTCTTGAGTGATCAGGCTGCTGACGGGGTGGTCCGCCCAGGGCAGGCACTCTGTCAGTCTCGGCGCTTCTTGGTTCCAGAGTGAGGCAGGGAGCCACAGGCAGACAGGCCCAGTGCAGCTCTGCAGTTACACGGAGGCCGTCCTGGGTTTCTTCCCCTTCACAGCAACCAGAGCTGTAAATGCTCGTCGCCAAGCTCACCCCAAGACACTGGGGAAGTGTTGGCCCATATGGGGAGCCACACGAACTTTATGTAATTGTTTAATTAAAACCTTAGTTTTCTAATTGCAGTCTAAACGCACACACCTTTTGTTCGTGAACGGCCGCCCTCTGTGCTTGGTGCTCTTGTGCACAGCGTTTCATCCCTGTTTTTATTTTTTCCAAGTTGAAAATCGCCATTTAAGTTCCCACTGTGGGGAGCTGGCAGGTGGTGTTTCTCACCACTGGGGGAGATGTGCCAGAATTCCTTTTGTCAGTCCTGGTCAGCATCTTCTCTTGGCCGCGGTTGCCTTTCTGATTTTATGTTGCAACGAATCAAATTGGTAAGCCCCTTCCAGGTATACCTGCTGGAATAATCAGAAAGAGAGCAAACCCCCCAGGTTTCTCTGGCATAAGCATTATTTTCCGTATTCCTGGGTTAGGAGTTGAAACAGATACGTTTTCACGTTTGTTCTTTAAAGGAGAAAACCTCCCCTCCTCGATTTCCAGATGAGTCCTGGCACCTTTTCTGCTCCCTCCTCTCTCTGCCGAGGTGATAGGAGCTGGCTCAGAGGATATACTGAGAATGAATCCATTTTCTTTCCTCTGTCTCTGCAGAATAAATTAGAATTTGCCTGATTTAATAAAATGGCTTAATCTCCCTGCCGTCTCCCCCATCTCCAGAGTATTCCTTCCGTAGTGGCCTGCTCCTCTATAACGGATCTCAGCACCGTATCTCCTCATTGCAGGAGAGCGGTTTCACATGTCGTGTGTTCCCTTGCACTCTCAGGCGGGCACAGTGTCACACGTGTGTGCACATGCCAGCTTTGGGGGATCCTGGTGGCTGAAGGCGTGGAAATGTTTCACCAGCCCTCCTCCTCTCTGTGGTCAGGCGTGAGGGTTGTAATTGCTGTAGAGGTCGGTGTGATTTGTCGTCCGTCCGTCATTAGCCCAGCCTCCTGGAGTTGATGTGACCACAATGTAGAATGTATTTTGGGGGGAAGAGAGAGGTCGAAGATGGAGGTTTGCAGCATAAATCTTCTCACCCTGCCCCAACCCGTCCTCTGTTTAATTGGAACATGTTTATCTCTGTGGATGGTGGAGGGCTTTGCCATCTCCCTGTTACTCTCAGATGAACAGATGGCAGCTTGTTGAACCTGGGGATGGTTTTTCCATTTGGACCTCCCCCTACCCCTCAAATTTGTGTTTTAATATCTAATTCTTAGGTTGATCCCCCCCCCATTTCCTTTCTATTCTGACACTAATTATGCCAGCCGCATTGGGAGCCCTCACTGCTGGGAGGTACCCAGCTAAGTGTTAAGAAGGGTTTTAAAAACAGGCTGAACTCTTTCTTAATGAGGCTCAATCGGGCTCTCCTCCGGGTGGTTTTGTTTTGCTGATCTGTCAGTTTTTCAAGGATTTAATTGCACTTTTTTTCGTATTAGTCTTTGAAATTGGCCTATACAATCTTGCTATAAAATAACATTTTTTTTTTTTAAAGCAGAAAGTTAGTAGCTTTTCTCTTCCCCTCTTTTATTGTTGCTGGGAGTTTTATTTTCCCCATTTATCTCTCTAGACCATCTTCCACCCATCACCTTTGGGAGCCAGCAGTAAGTGAAGAGCCCAGAATAGAGTGTCAGGAGGGGGCCCACAGAGAGCCTGACGTCCAGGCCTCACCGGCAGTTTTCCCCGTTTTTTCAGCCTCCCATCTTTGGGACTTTGATAAGGCAGCTCAACGTATGTCTCCGCTCCAGGGTCTGCTCTGGGTCAGGGAGGCGGGAGGGGGCGTCACAGCCGCTGTCTCTTTAGGCCGGAAGTGACAGATTCCACCCAGTGGTGCCAGGTCAGGTAACCAGCATCTGGAGTCCTCAGCCACGGGAATCGGGAATCGGAGGAGAGGAAGAGTGCAAAAGACAGAAGTTGCCAGGCAGGGGAGGGGGCGGGGGAAGCAAGGCCATATCCTTTATGCTATTATCTTTATGGCGTCGAGAAACATGCTTGAAGCAATCAGCGTGAAATTCTTAATTGCTTCGCTTACTTCTGCTCTCCTCATGGGACAGATTGTGCAAATGCCGGAGCTGCCAGGACCCTCATGTTAGCGCACTGTCCCTACTGCACACACTATTTTTAACTAGTGCTTTGTTTTGCAAAGATGCACAAAGCTTTTTCTTTCCTTTTTTTTTTTTTCCCCTTCCCTAGGATGCTAATAAACAGCAGAGGCAATAAAGGGCTGCTCTAGCCACCCTGACAGCAGCTCCACATACTAGGCTGTGCGTCTCACGCTCTCCTCCTGCCACCCTGCCTTCTGCTTCCTCTCTCTGGATTTCTTCATTCCCTCCTATGCAGTATGCTTCTGAGCTTTAAAAAAAGATATTTTTTTTAAAATTTTTGCTTCTGAATTTATCCTGTGAACCAACCAACTTCCCTTTTCCCCGTACCACCCTCCTGAATCTTATTTGCATCCCTCTCCTCCTCTCTCTTCTGATGTGTATCTTCCTCTTTGAGATTTCCAGTCCCCTCTCATGAGGATGTAAAAATCCAAGAACCAGATCTCAGAGATTTCAAAATAAAATAAAAGTAAACTCTGCTTAAAAAACACTTTAGCAGGAAAGCCAGGCTAATTGTAAATCAATGGGTCTTAAAATGCAGCATCGATCTCCAGTTAGAAGTTTGAAGGGGAAAGCAGTAATTACCGTACCAGAAGGTAGTTTTTCCTCTTAGTAAGTTCTGGGCAGAAAGAAGGCTCATTAGGGCAGCACTTCGGAATCAGAGTAATTAGTTTAAAAAGTACTTTTGTGGTGTTATTCCCTCGGCTAGAAATTATTGGAGTCTTCACAGATTTATAGCTCAATTCTGATAAAATTTGATTTATTATCGTGTTTGGTGTGGAAGAATCATGATACAAAATCACTCAGGTGAAGACTCAGGAAAGTGTGGATTGGAGCCTTGGGAATGAAGAGCCTTTTTAGAGTAAGTGGCATTTGATTCTTTCAAGATTCCTACTGTTCCTGAGAGTATTGAATGTGGCCAACATGGGACCCTAACATGGGAGCCCACTTAGACCAGTCTTGGCCAACCTCGACAGCGAGCAAGCAGAACTCTTAGTAAAGGAGGTGATTTTCCTGTGTGGGTGCACGCTGACGTGCAGGTTCAGTGACCAGGTTGGGTGTGACACAGACATCCTGTGTCACCCAGCGTGGGTCTGCTGGAGCATAATTTCCGTGAGGTCAGGAATATCTCCTTGTCCAGTTGGATCCACAATGCCTGGAATGTAGTAGGTACAAACTAATGGATATGTTTCATGACTTGATGAGTCAGTAAATGAATAGACAAATTTTCTTTTCTGTCTTAGAGAGCTTCTAAGCTCTTGTCTTTAGGGGGAGAAACCCACCATGGAAGCTTTCTCTCTGGTTAGATTATCAACTACCTCTCTGAGCATACATTCTCACAGAGGAAGCAGACAGCCCTTTCTTAAAGGGACTCGGTTTTTGCTTCCATGGAAGGTCATCCAAAGGACATTCTGCTCCTTGATTTTTTATTTTTTTCTTACAAAGAAAATGCACATGAAACAGTACTTTTACGTCAACTGTGATCTTACACCAAGGCATAGCACCCTCCATCTTCCTGCAGTGTCTTTCTCAGGCTAGGCTGGTGTGACTGGCAGGTAACATGTACATCAGAGTGCTTTGTCAATGCAGAGCTGTGGGTTTTTAAAATCTTCCCAGAAACTTAAGGTTTTCCACATTGTTTCCCAGAGAGGTTGTCTGAAGAGTGCCCTCCGTTGTTGATCTAGAATTATACGGCAGATGAAGCAGTGGTGACAAGCTGGAATCAAGACTGCCGGGAGAAATATCAATAACCTCAGACACGCAGATGACGCCAGCCTTATGGCAGAGAGTGAAGAGGAACTAAAGAGCCTCTTGATGAAAGTGAAAGTGGAGAGTGAAGAAGTTGGCTTAAAGCTCAACATTCAGAAAACGAAGATCATGGCATCTGGTCCCATCACTTCATGGGAGATAGATGGGAAACAGTGGAAACAGTGTCAGACTTTATTTTTCTGGGCTCCAAAATCACTGCAGATGGTGACTGCAGCCATGAAATTAAAAGACGCTTACTCCTTGGAAGGAAAGTTATGACCAACCTAGATAGCATATTCAAAAGCAGAGACATTACTTTGCCAACAGAGGTCCGTCTAGTCAGGGCTATGGTTTTCCCTGTGGTCATGTATGGATGTGAGAGTTGGATTGTGAAGAAGGCTGAGCACCGAAGAATTGATGCTTTTGAACTGTGGTGTTGGAGAAGACTCTTGAGAGTCCCTTGGACTGCAAGGAGATCCAACCAGTCCATTCTGAGGGAGATCCTCCCTGGGATTTCTTTGGAAGGAATGATGCTAAAGCTGAAACTCCAGTACTTTGGCCACCTCATGCAAAGAGTTGACTCATTGGAAAAGACCCTGATGCTGGAAGGGATTGAGGGCAGGAGGAGAAGGGGACAACAGAGGATGAGATGGCTGGATGGCATCACTGACTCGATGGATGTGAGTCTGAGTGAACTCCGGGAGATGGTGATGGACAGGGAGGCCTGGCGTGCTGCGATTCATGGGGTCGCAAAGAGTCGGACATGACTGAGCGACTGAACTGAACTGAAGCAGTGGTTTCTACGATTTTATTAGTGGAGCCCCCTTTCTTAAAAAATGAAAACTTGATTTGAACCCACTGGGTAGTTTTTAATGACTGAACTGAACTATAGCTATTTTAGGAGTTTTAGTTCAGTTCAGTCATTCAGTTGTGTCCGACTCTTTGCAACCCCATGGACTGCAGCATGCCAGGCTTCCCTGTCCATCACCAACTCCCAGAGCTTACTCAAACTCATGTCTGTTGAGTTGGTGAAGCCATGCAACCATCTCATCCTCTGTCATCCCCTTCTCCTCCCTCCTTCAACCCTTCCCAGCATCAGGGTCTTTTCAAATGAGTCAGTTCTTTGCATCAGGTGGCCAAAATATTGATAAGCTTCAGCATCAGTCCTTCCAATGAATATTCAGGACTGATTTCTTTTAGGATGTACTGGTTTGACCTCCTTGCAGTCCAAGGGACTCTCAAGAGTCTTCTCCAACACCACAGTTCAAAAGCATCAATTCTTTGGTGCTCAGCTGTCTTTATAGTCCAACTCTCACTCCATACATGGCTACTGGAAAAACCATAGCCTTGACTAGACAGACCTTTGTTGGCAAAGTAGTGTCTCTGCTTTCTAATATGCTGTCTAGGTTGATCTTAGCTTTTCTTCCAAGGAGTAAGCATCTTTTAATTTCATGACTGCAGTCACCATTTGCAGTGATTTTGGAACCCAAGAAAATAAAGTCTGTCACTGTTTCCATTGTTTTCCTATCTATTTGCCATGAAGTTATGGGACCAGATGCCACGATCTTTGTTTTTTGAATGTTGAATTTTAAGCCAGCTTTTTCATTCTCCTGTTCCACTTTCATCAACAGGCTTTTTAGTTCCTCTTCACTTTCTGCCATAAGGGTGGTGTCATCTGCATATCTGAGGTTATTGATATTTCTCCCTGCAATCTTGATTTCAGCTTGTGCGTCATCCAGTCTAGCATTTCCATATAATGTACTCTGCATATAAGTTAAAGCAGGGTCACAATATACAGCCTTGTACTCCTTTCCCAATTTGGAACCCGTCTGTTGTTCCATGTCTGCTTCTGATTGTTGGTTCTTGACCTGCATACAGATTTCTCAGGAGGCAGGTAAGGTGGTCTGGTATTCCCGTCTCTTTAAGAATTTTCCACAGTTTGTTGTGATCCACACAGTGAAAGGCTTTACTGTAGTCAATGAAGCAGAAGTAGATGTTTTTCTTTAATTCTCTTGCTCTTTCTATGATCCAATGGATGTTGGAAATTTGATCTCTGGTTCCTCTGCCTTTTCTAAATCCAGCTTGAACATCTGGAAGTTCTCAATTCACACACTATTAAAGCCTGGCTTGGAGAATTTTGAGCATTACTTTGCTAGTGTGTGAGATGAGTGCAATTGTGCAGTAGTTTGAGCATTCTTTGGCATTGCCTTGCTTTAGGATTGGAATGAAAAGTGACCTTTTCCAGTCCTGTGGCACTGTTGAGTTTTCCAGATTTGCTGGCATATTGTGTGCAGCACTTTCACAGCCTCATCTTTTAGGATTTGAGTTTAGATGTGTAAAGGCAATGGCACCCCACTCCAGTACTTTGCCTGGAAAATCCCATGGATGGAGGAGCCTGGTAGGCCGCAGTCCATGGGGTCGCTAAAGAGTCGGACACGACTGAACTTCACTTTCACTTTTCACTTTCATGCATTGGAGAAGGAAATGGCAACCCACTCCAGTGTTCTTGCCTGGAGAATCCCAGGGACGGGGGAGCCTGGTGGGCTGCCGTCTATGGGGTCGCAAAGAGTCGGACACGACTGCAGTGACTTAGTAGCATTTCTGTATCAAAAGAATAATAAAGCAGAGCTGATCAACCCTTTGGTCAAAATTAAGAGTTATGGAAGCTAGTTAGATAGTCTGGATGAAGCTTCTGTTTTGTGTATTTTGTTTGGTTCCATTATTTTTCACATCTTCATATGGAGGAGTAGTTCCAAATGGTAACAGTTTTCAGCAGCCTTTTAGCCTTGTAGTCTAAATGCAGACATTGTTTGACTCGGAAGCCTACACAAAAACGAGTTACCTTAGCTGTGCAAGTTAATGCCCTGGCCTCCAACGTGTTAAGTTTTGGCATATGTCACAGTTGAGTATGTTTTATTATTGCATTTAATAATAACCATTAGCATTTAATAATAACCAGTAATTTAATAACCAACTTAAAATGAAACTAGAATCAGAATTTGCCAAACCCCTGCAGCATCCCGGGGTTCCCCGGAGACAGTTCAGGCACCGCTGCACTACGGCAATCTACCTCAGACACACACTGGGTCTCTATCGTTGGAGCAGCCTAAGGCATGGGGGTGTTGAATGACTGATGGAGGGCCTCCAGTCTGGGCGTCTCCCCACCCCTTGGATTGGATGACGGCTGCCGCGTAGAAGGCAGCCTTCTGTCCCACGTGAGGAGTGGCTTTACGGGTGAAGGAGATCTCAGCCTTGGCTCTGCAGCCTCTGCCCTCCTCTCTCTGCTGTCTGTGCGTCTCCATCCTCAGAGAGGGTCGCCCGTCAGGGCCTTCTCTCTCTGGCCTCTGCGTCGGTCTGTTCAGTGCTTGCCTCCGTCCTGTGAATATGGGAGTACGAATGGTCCACGTGGAAAAATGTCACTTTCTATTTATAAATGAGAGGAAATATTTCTACTGTTTATGCTAGAAGCCCCGAGCCGCGCTTTCAGGCTCTGAGAATTATGTCTCTCGGCCGTGGCCTCACTGGCCTCCTGGGCTCTGTCACTGCTCTACCCAAAGCTGCTTTCTTCCCCACCCCCCACCCCCCTTCTGCTTTTCACCACTTCTGGTTGCCTGTACCCTCTCTCCTCGAGTTAAATGTTTGTGCTTGCAAAGTTTATTAATAGCACCAGCACCGCTGAGTGGAATAGTGATTTGCTTCCCCTTTTTAATTTAATTTATTTTTGGCTTTTAGTAACAAATCTGCAAGAATATTTCAAGCTGCTCCCTTTTGAGGCAAACTCCAGTTAATCCATTTAAGCACATCTTGGGGGTCAGGCATTCCCGGAGTACCCTCTCACAGTCGTAGGCATCGCAGCTCATCCCCTCTGCGGTAAATGCCCTGGTGATCACTGTTCCTCGGAGGGGTTCCAGCTCTGGACCCATGGTCTGTTCCACTGCACACTCCCCGTCCCCGAGGCTTTTCTAATATAACCTACCTACAGACATGTCACCGCCCAGGGAAATTTTTTTTCCCAGCTGTGACTTGACAGTGATATTAGTGCTGTCTAAACAATCCATTGCACGCCTTTCAGCAAACATCAGAATGCCAGGCGTGGACGTCAGTTTGCTGGTGGTGGTGGGGTGGAGTGGGGTGATGGTAGGGTGATGATTCTTAGGCGACAAGTCCTTCCCATACCTGGAGCTTGGGTTATGAGGTCAGGGTCATGATTTCCTACCGAGCCCATCTGTTGTAGGTGTTGAGTGATGGGGATGCTGTTAGGTGCAGTCGGCAGGTGGGATTGTGGATCGGTGGCCTTGGCTGGCTTCCCCAGGTGAGCAGTGGGTCCGTGATGGTGGTTGTGTCTTTCGGCTGGTCGCATCGTTGGGACCCATCGGCTGGTCCCATCGTTGTCTGGCGTGTTGTCTAGCGTCCAGTCTGAAGACCTAATCACCTCTGCCGGAGCCTCATCTAGAAGCTTCTCGTGGCCCCTGCAGTCCTCTTGTCTGCTCAAACAGTACCTGGCCCCTCACACCGGTCCTTCTGTCTCATGTGTCCTAAGAGAGCCATACTTTTGTCACCTTAGAACATGGAGAGGTGATTTTCAAATGGAAGTGGAGGCGGGGGTAGGTGTGATTTTGTTTTGTTTTGTTTTGCCTTGATAGTTGAGCCCCAAGTGGCAGAGAGACCACTTGGAGGTCAGTTGAGAACCAGAGACTCTTGAGTGAGGGGTTGCTCTTGACATGGCTCTGTCTCCTACCTCTGAACAGCCCAGGGAGTGGACGGCAGCTGCTGGCAAGGAATTGATTGCATTAATTGATATGCCAATAAGAGAGCTTGTTACATCCGCCATTGGTTAGGAGGCCAGCTAACAAGTCCACTGATCAATGGCACCAATAAAGATTTCATCCATTAATGAGCAACATGGTAATTAATGTTATCCATAAACCAGTTAGCCTGGCTAGCCAATGTTCTGGTTTGCGCCATGAGTGGCAGTGCCAAAAGTGGCCGGGCAAACACCCTGTTCCATGTGGAGTTCCACGTGGGCCTCCAGGCAGGGTCATGGGCTGTGTGAGGGAGCCTGAGACCCTGGGAGGTTTGCTCCCAGTGGAGCAAGAAAAGAAGACCTGGAGCATTGAGAGCCTTGGCTGAGCAGAGAAGGCAGATGGGGTCGTTGCTGGGCCCCAGGCTGGGCGCAGCTGTGCCTGCCTCGTCCCCATACCTGCTGGGCGGAGAGTCGGCCACACTTGTCTCTTCTGACTCCTTTGGTCTTAGAGCTTTCCCACGCGAGCCTCTCAGGGGCTGTTAGGGGCGTAATGGAATGACTGCACTCCCGGGTCACTCCAGTCCCAGCTGGGCACGCACTCCCCAGGGACACCCCTTGTCAGTGGCTCACACGCAGGGCCCTGTGCTCCTGGAGGGCGGGCCGTGGCCTCTTCTGGGAAAACCATGGACAAGTGGTGAAGTAATTAACATCCCCCCCAACCAACCCCAGCCCCTGCCTCCGTGTTTCACTAGGAAGGAACATTTTGCTAGAAGAAAGAAGGAAAAACAGATGATTTGAAGCTGTGCCTCTTTTCCTGCCCACCCCCCCACCTTGGTTTTTTGAAATGACATCAGTGGCTTGTTTGCCAAGCATAACCTGGCAGCCTGGCGGCTCTGCCTGACTGCCTGAGATTTCTGGGGACCGTGCAGCTCGCCAGCTCCAGCCGTGGCAGCGTGCCAAGGTGACGTTCTGTGACTAAGCAGAAACGAGGGAGAGGGAGAGAGGGAGGAAGAAGGTATGTGTGGTTGGGGAGCCGGGGGAGAGAGTGGTCCCGGGGCGGGTTGCTGTGGGGAGATGTAGAGGCACGTGCGGGGGCATCCGATCAGGAGGGCGGGTGTTGGGGGAGCGCACTGGCAGGGACTGTCCCTGTGGCCCTGGGTGGAGGCGGGGGAGGGGAGGGCAACAGCCACACATGCAGCCTGGGTGGTGGCCAGAGGGGTCTGACTTCAGAGGGAAGCGAGTGAGCCAAAGCGAAGGTGACTGCCCCGAGGGCCTGGAACTGCTGAGGAGGAGGCTTAGGGAAGGACTTCTCGGCATCAGGCCGATACTCCTCAGCGGAGTTTCCTCTGCATTGTTAGGTATTGACCCTCCAAGACCCCTTGTGGATTCCCTAATTGAAAATTAATACTAGATCAATGCCATGGGCAATTTGCATATTGATCATAAACAACTTTGAAGGCAGCGAGTGTGCTGCAGATCAATAGGGCCCCTGAACAGGCTGCAGAGGGAGCGCCTCCCAGTACAATGCACTCCGAGAGGTTAATGATTCGGGAAGTTCCTCACCGCTCAGCACGGGGAGCGGCCCCACACCACACAGCGTCGTTGGCCAGAGCAATTAGTCGGGGCCTGGGCCGCCCCCCCGCCCCAAGCCACCCGGTCCCCAGCAGAGGGGAAGATGGCTGAGCTGGTGCGAGACAAGGGCTGGCCACGAGTGTTTTTATGGTTGCCTTTTTTGGTGATGGATGAAGTCTTGGGGCAGTTTATTCTGGGAAGTGTACTGTAAAAGGCAGCAGCCAAGTGAAGGCTCCAGTCATTATTCTGGCCCCTTCCCCAAAACACAGTTCTCCGCAAGACTTGAACAGAATGACCTGAGGAGGGGGCTCTCTCCGCCCAGCCTCCTCCTCCATCTTCCCATTCCTGGAAGCCTGAGTTAGTGCTCACTTTAGGCAGTGATGTGCTTGGCCCCATTTTGCATCCTGTTCCGTTCACCTCCCAGTTTCTGGCTTTGGGCTCCTCGCCCACTACTTACCTCCATCCCCTGCCTCGAGTCTTCTTGTCCTGCTCTGGCATCACGTCTTGCCTTTCTGGTCCGTCCCCGGGTGCCCTGTGGGTCCCCAGCAGGCCTGGAGGGTGCTCCTCCAGGTGGGCCCCCGTCACCTGTCCCCTGTTCGCTTCTTTTGTTTTCCTCTCTTCTCCCTCTGGCCCGTATCCGGCTCCTCTTGTCTCCTGGCCATAGAAGCAGAGTGTGGACGGGTATCCTGTGGGTGCTGAGGATCCCCCATTAGCATTTACAGCAAAGCTCAGAACACCTGAGAGCCCGACTACTGATTCTCTCTTCACACTCCCGGGGTACTTTGAGAAGGCTGGTCTGAGGATCGGGGCCAAAGGCAACCTGCAAAGACGGGTGATGGCTGTCTGCCTGGACCTGGCTACCTGGCTCCAGCCCCAAGACAGTGGAGGGTGGTGGTGCGGGTGGTGGTCACTAGGGGGAGACACCTCCTATGGAGTGGTGAGGGGAGCAGACTTTCTTCCACAACAGCCCTGCTCCCACCCCCCACCCCAGCCCCCCAGATTCATCTAGTACTGAGAAGAGCTAGCATTATAATAGCAGTCCTGTCAAGGTGGCAGAGCTTTAGATGGCTATTAAGTTTGCAAAATGCATCGAAATTCATGGATGTGGAGGGGCAACGCAGTTTCAGAGAAGGGGCATGCCAAATGGTGGGTGTCAAATTTGCAGGTTGGCGCTGCAGCCCTTCTGAGCCTTGAGCCCTTCACCCAGTGCTGTTCCTTCACCTTCGCAGGGAGGTGCTCTGGCCCACGCTGGTGTGGTGGGTACCCCTGGTGTACGGCTGTCGGGCCCGCCCTCGTGCTGCTGCATAAGGGATGGTCAGTGTTCCCTTTCTCTTTGTGGCATTGCCCCACCGCAAGGTCAGCTCCTCCCCACTCCTCAGGAAGGGAAAGGCTCAAGGAGATTTTATCTCTGTCTGCACTTATATATTATACATACACATATAGAAATACGGTAGCTTTTCTGCTGGGAATCCCTCTCAGGGCAGCGGTCAAGCTGTATGCACAGCCCTCTGCTCTGCTGAAGGGGATGAGCGAGGACCCAGGCCACCACAGATTCGACCCAACAAGCAAGACAGCGAGTCCAGCGTCTTATCTGCCCAGAGGGAGGGGTACCGGGGGGGCGGCTTTGTTCTGATTTTCACATGAGTACCTCATGTGTTCGCAGTGCCTCTGGTCTTGTTCACAGCTGTATCCAGTGCCCAGAACAGGTGCTCTGTGGATGTGTGGTGGGTCGGTGGGTGGGCAGATGGCACAAGTGTAGCTTCTTCAGGGAAGCCCAGTTAGTCTCAGCTCTGTGACCTTTGCCAGGTCTTCCACCTTGCTGAGCCTCAGTTTCCTCATCTGGGAAATGGGGGTAGTAACTGTATCTGCTTTGGTTGAGCGATGACTGTCCCGCTGCCATTATGATGATTGTTAGATAATAACGACGAGCACATGGGAGCTTTCAGAGGTGGCTGTTGTTGGTTTCCACGCTCAGGCTCTTTGCAGTGAAGGGTTTTATCCAGGCAGCAGAATAGGAAAGCAGCTGGCATGCTGTGCCGATCATTCCCATTTGGCTAGTCCCTTCCTCCTCCTCCTTCCAGTCAGGGCCCTTGTGATCATGTCACAGAAGATGTCATCCTGGCCAGGGGTTCCTGGGGCAGGATGGGGGTGACCTGACGTGGAGCCCGGGAGCCCACGGGGTGGGGTGGGTGGAGGGTCAGGGGAGACGGGAGGGCCCACGTCAACTAGACTCGGGACCAGGTGTGGCTGCAGCCCCACAGCCTGGTGGCAGGTGCCAGGCCATCCCCGTGCATGTGATTCCTTCATTACGGAGCCTTTCATTGACTCGGCCACACTGTGCTGATGAACTGAGTCTGGGGACAAGAGCGCATAATTGGCGGAAATAAATTCCCATCACAGGCCTGGCTACAGCCAGAAGTGAGTGTCCACCTGTGTGTGTGCGCGTGCGTGTGTGTATGGGGGTGGGTGGGCAGGTGTTCACTTTCTTCCCTGGATGCGCCCCCCGCCCTCCTTCCCTTCCAGAACCTTCCCGGCACTGCCTGTGGGCCCAGTGGGCGGCCCTGCCTCTGTGTCCCCTGCCTGGAGCCTCTGGCGTCCTGTGCCGCAGTCACTGCATCACCCTGAGGGGCGCGAGCCTGCCGGGGGGTGGGGAGTGGGGGGGGTGCGCCTGTTCACACACCCGCGGGCCTGCCCGGGGGCTGGGGGGGCGCCTGTTCACACACCTGTCCTTTCTCTCGTTCAATCCATCTCCCTTCATCCGTTTGTTTGTTCACCTTCAGCGCTGTCTGCGCTCTCTGCTTAGATCTCCGTGAAGACAGCGAGCAGGGAGCTATGGGCCTGCCCTTCTTAATTGAAATCGCATTTCATTCATCTGGGAAATGAGGCAGAGGCGGGGGCGGGGCGCTTTTCCACCGGCAGCCGATTCGACAGGAGGCCAGGCTTGAAGATAAGCAGCCCACGAACACACAGCACATCTTGGAAAAGAATTTAGGAACTAGAGCCATTTGCATAAAACTAAACTAAAAACCACATAACCAGCCACGTGGTTTTAACCACCACCACAAAAAGAAAAAGTCCTACTGTAATGCATTTTCTCAAAACCAGGGAATTAGTGGCTCAGGTCACCGGGGCATCTGAAGCTGGTCATTACTAATCAGTTGTTTACAGCAAAGAGATTTTTTTTCATCTCCCCCAGTGTTTTCTGGGCCTTCAAAAGCATTTCCTGGAATCCTGAGTGAAGTCGGTGTGTGTGCCGGAGACTGGTGATGCGCTGGGGTGGCTGGTTGCCTCAGTGACGAAGAAGCTCGGGTGGCGTGAAGGCGGAGCAGAGAGAAATGGAGGGCCCTCACTTGACACCCTCTGACCTCAGCCGGTGGAGCTGAATGCTGGAGAGCCAGGACTGAAATTGCAGTCACTTTAGATTATTTGGAGTGAGGAGAGGCAGGGAAAAAGGGTTTGTTGACTACAGGAAGCTGAATTCTTCCTCTGCTGAAAAGCTTATTAGTGGAAGGGGAAAAAGCAATTACTTGGCTTTTGCTAGTTCTCTCTGGCAAGGATCTGGGGCCGCAGTGGCCCCTTGGCCCTCCTCCTGGAGCCAGAGACTCTTAGCCGGGCGCCCACCCTGAGCCATTTTGGGACAGTGCTTCCGGGATCCCCCTTTTCCAGAAAGAGCATGGCGGGGGGACAGATAGAGAAGGAGAGGGAAGATGAATGAATGGGAGGAGACAGAGGCAGGCTCGTCTGGTCTTTAACGTCATGTTTTCCTTTAGGTACCATGTTGCCACTGACCAGACGTTAACAGGGCACTATCTGCTTAGAAACATGGATACTTGTGTTCTTAGGGGCTGGTTTGTGGTTCCTTTTGGTTAGGGGGAGACCATTTTATCCATGCTGTGTCTTTTGTCTCATCATTTAAAGGACAACTGGAAGTTGCTTGAACCGCTGTGGTGCCACTGTTAGAATCCATCTTCCTCAGCATCACAGCTTTCGTTGAGGAAGGTTCCCAAGGAGCCCGCTGCCCACTCCTTCTCATGTCTGGCTGTGCAAGGGTCGTCATGGCCGCTTGTCCCCTGTGGCTGCTGCCCCCACGCCTCACCTGGAGACCCTAGTTTGGTCTGCTTCACTGAGTGGTCTTGGAGCCCTTCCCTTCTCCAGGTCCTGGTCTCCTACTTTGTAGAACTGAGGTGCTGCAGCTCCTCCAGATCCCTCCAAGGAAAGGCAGGTCCTTCTGATGACTGGGTTGCTGCAAACGCCATTATTTCTCTTTCTTGAACCTGTTTTTACCGTTTTCGTGCTTTTATGCCTTCTCTTGTTTGGACTCCCCACCTATCTTATATTTTACACATTTACATTTATATCCTTTTAGAATTTCTAAAACACAAATTTTTTTAATTTAACCACCTTAATGGTATCGAAATAAATTTTACACACCTTGATTTTTTAGTCCATTGACCCATTTGTCTTTCTTGCTTTTGTCTCCGTTCTTCCACTTATTTCTCTTTAAGGCCCGGTTTTCAGTCATTTCCCTTCTCCTAGAACAGCTCCTGTGCTTTCCAACCTGTCACCAAAGGTTTTTAGTAGTTGAGTCAGTTCATAGACTCTTTTCAGAATTTTTTTTTTCGTGCTGTAATATGTATTTAAGATAGGCTCTCACCTAGGTTATTTTTTAAATTCATTCATTTTTACTTGGAGGATAACTGCTGTATAATATTGTGATGGTTTCTGCCATACATCAACATGAATCACCGCAGGTGTACATGTGTTGCTTCCCTCTTGAACCTCCCTCCCGCCTCCCTTCCCATCCCACCCCTCTGGTTGTCACAGAGCACCAGTTTGCGCTCCCTGAATCATACAGCAAATTCCCACCGGCTGTCTGTTTTGCATATGGTACACATGTATTTGTTTCCATAGTACTCCCTCCGTTCACCTGACCCCGTGTCCAAAAGTCTGTTCTCTATGTCTGCATCTCCATTCCTACCCTGCAAATAGGTTTATCAGTACGAACTTTAGAGATTCCATATATATGTGTGTTAATATATGATATTTGTTTTTCTGACATTACTGCACTCTGTACAATAGGCTCTAGGTTCATCCACCTCATTAGAACTGACACAAAATGTGTTCCTTTTAATGGCTGAGTACTGTTCCATTGTACATATGTACCACAGTTTCTTTATCTGTTTATCTGTTGATGGACATCTAGGTTGCTTCTGTGTCCTGGCTATCCTAGTGCCGCAGTGAGCACTGGTTACCTAGGTTATTTATTTTTTACGTTTCTCATTGGTTACTAAGTCCTCCTCTTTACTCTTCCTCCTCTCTGTGTTTAAAGATGTTGCTCCCTAAGTGAGGAATCATTTGATTTTTCTTCCTAATCATGGGACCATCTAATCTTTACTATTGCACTGCTTTTTGACTACTTTTCATTCACACCTTTGACTGGTTTTTACTACTTTATACTTACAGAATGAAGCAAAAATTGTTTTCTTGGTGAGGGTTCCTTTCCTTATTGGCTCTGCATAGGATCCATAATTCACTTAAAAAAATTATCCACTTCTGAAGGTTTGGGTAGGATTCTGACTTAAGCATTTCCCCTTCTGGTACTTTCTCCAGTTGCAGTGTACACACAGAAGAACTTAAACCTCCAGAATTGTTTCTTTAAAATGTGATTGTGGGCTGCAGACTTTATCCCAACTGTCCCAGAAACTGTTTGTCACAGAATCGTGCTTTCTGCCCAGATCCTTGTTGACATTCTCATGTCATGGCAGCATTTTGATTCTCTTTGAATTCGTGTTTTAGTTGTTTACAAATGTCCCCACCATTAAAGAGAATGGTGTGAGTCTAGAATTTAAATTCTTTGTTTGCCTTAATGACCATAACTGTGTGTCTTTGTGCCTTGAGAAATATTGCCGTATAAACTTGGGGGTGTGTAGTGGGTGCCTTGCTTTTTAAAGGATACCAGCCTGTTATTAGTCTAAGAAACATCCCACGGGAAGTAAAGCGGAATAGATGCTCACAGGGTCCTAAGGCTGAGACTAAAATACAATTAGTACCTCTGGCAGATTCCTGGATGGGTTGCTGTAGCTAAAATCACTGTGAGAAGGCAGGGGTGTGTGTGTGTGTGTGGTGAGGAGTGTTGTCAAACCCTAGAAAAGGACCATTTCATTGTATAGGATCCAGATTTTTAAAATACAGAGTCTTTGTATGCAGCCATTGGCATACCTTTGGAAGTTTCTCAAAAGGAGGAAGAAGATCCGAGGATTTTCTTTTTCCCTTTGGACACAAAAGAACTGTACAAGGTGCACGTCAAAAATGCATGATGATGTATTAATCCATGTATTACTCCTAGTGTGGCTGGCCAATACAGTGTTTACGAATTTTGCTTGTATGTTCATGAGTTAGATTTGTCTGCAATTTTTCCCCGTAATGCCTTTGTCAAGTTTCGTCATAAACGTTATGCTGGCATAATAAAATATCAAGCTTTAAAAAAAAAAAAATGACCACAATTTAGCAGTTCCATCTGCTTTTTCTCCCGTTGATGCAGGAAAGCTCTTGAACATAAATCTCTGGGTTTTCCCTTCACCTCGACTTCCCGCTTCACTTTGTTTGCAGTTTCCTAGGAGATGTCGACTCAAACCCGTTGCTTCTGTCACCCAGTTGTCTCAGACTGAAGCGTGTTTGGGGGCTTGATAGTTTTGGGGGGCCGGCCCAGTTTTGGACTCTCCACATGGAGGCGCACCCCTCGATATCTCGAGTGTGACTGTAAGTGCTCACAACAGAGACAGGCTCTTCACCGCTTGCCCCAGGCCGTGAGCCTGCGGTAGGCACCCGGGGACCCCCAGCGTGAAAGGAGGGGTGAAGCTGTCGTGAGCCACCGCCGGCTTCACGTGTGTGTTTAGGGCTGCATTCTGGGACATGCCAGGCCATCACACATGCAGCGACCTTTGCGCGGCTTGGGTCTGGCCAAAAGAGGGCAGGGCAAGCCAGTGCTTTTCTGGACACAGCATTGTCTGAAGTTGGCCCGATGTCTGTTTCCCAGATTTGGTTTGGAAAGTGTAAGCCTTTGTTTGTGCTTTGTTTTTATGAATCAGCTGGTTTTCCCAGCTGTGCATATAAGTGGCTTATGATCATGCAAAATGAAGCTCATTGACAATCAGCCCCTCACACCGCCCTCCACAGACAAGCGGAGACTAATATTTCTGTGTGCACCCTGTGCTTCACAGGGCACAGCTCTTTCCTTAATAGGCTGGAGCCCCTTTGGACGGCATGGACATCAGAGTAAAGCCACAAAGGGGCTGGAAGCTCAAGTCCTTCATTTGTGTGTCATGTGACTCCAGCCCCTGGCGTCATGGTTTCATCTTTTGCAGTCGACTGCTATTTGTTTTGGTGCCCAGAAACAAAATGTTCACCTGTGTTGCTTTTGGTTTGCTTTTTCGCATGTCCAGGCCCCCGGTATTCCCTCTTTGCCTTCAGCGTTGTCCAATTCTGTCTTCCCCGCGCTGTAACGCCTCAGGTCTGCATGGTCACCCCCCACCCGCTTCCTTCATTCCCGTATAGATTGCGTCCATCAGCAACGGCATTCCCGTCACGAGAGCCCTCCCACAAGGTTCACTTACACCCATTAGGTTCTAATCAGCATCATCTAATATCACTCTGGTACATCCTGTTCATTTCCCATACACCTTCATTTGTATATGGATACTTAAGTACATTTATAGGCCTGCCTTGATTTTTTTTTTAATCTATGTAATTCCAACATTCTTTTCATGTAAAAATAAATTAGGAAGCACATCATATATATGTATATACATATTTTTTTTACATTAAACATAAGATCTCTCTCTGACAAGCCTAGTCAGTTTTGACTCAGGTGATACCAGCCTTCTTTAATGGAAACTGTTAATTTTTTTTTTATTTACATGCTTTCTATCACTCATGTGTGTTTATCTATCTTGTCTTCACCCTCCAACCATGGGAGCCTGGCAGTGTTTATTTCAAACAGGGTGTTATTGAAAGACAGATGCTTGAAGGGACTGCTCAGGCCTCACACCTGGAATGCTAAAAAGCTTTCAGGCAGATCAGTTGGGTTGAAAAACGTCCCTTTCCATGGGGGAGGGGGAAGCAGTACTCCACCTGAGAGCTTCCCTTCCTCAGCCTCGTGGTCATGACCCCCCCGCCCCACCCCCACTTCTGACTTACATCCACACCCTCAGAGGATGCTTTCAAATCCACAAAATGGTTTATTCCGAAGAATGTGCTTGGGGAGGGGGGGCTTTTTTCCTCCATCAAGACCCTCCTCCCCTCCTGCTCACCCTGGCTTTTCTCACCTTTGCCTATCAAAGATTCTGCCCATAAGAAGGGGCCGTTTACTCTCCACCCTCTTTCTCAGTAGTAGTCCACTGAGTTAGAATCATTATTCTTCTCCATGACTTTGTTTTTAATGGAAGGAGGGGAAAACCACCCTTCTTGGTTTCAAGGACCTTTCTATTTTCCTTGCCCCCTTCTTTCCAGAACATTCCAGTTTGGTGCGAGGTTAAACTGTGCAAAATACTGTTTGAAAGAAGGGAGAGAAAGAGAAAAAGCCTTGTCAAAATGCATTTGTTAGATCACGTTTTAAACGAAGTACAATTGAAGGTAGTTTTTGTCCATCGAAAGGAAAAACCCCTGCAAATGCGCTGAGCTCCCAGAGAGCGCGCCTCCTTTGTCGTCGCCCTGACATTGAAGTGTAATTTTTCATGGTTATTTGGACTGGAAAATGGTGGGGGGGAGGGAAGGGGAGAGATGGGCTTGCGATTATTTCCCATAAATGACAACACAATCACATCACGCTCCGCTACAAACATGCTCGGGGAGTTTGCCTTTTTTACATTTCATGTGTGGAAGTCGCAGCAGCAGCCAGGGCTCCGTAGAAACCCAAGGGGATTAATCCCCCTGAACCCGGTGTTCCTCAGACTTCCGGCATGGAGCTGGGTTTCTGGTTTAGCGCGGGTTCCCCAACCAAGTCAGGGCCGGGTTTGGTATTTTAAAACCCGGAATGCACATCTTTCAGTATTTAAAAAGAAAAAAAAAAAAAAAACAAAAAAACCTTCCTGGGAACAGCCACCAGGCGAGTCAGTGACACGTTCGTTCCGGCGTGCTTTGTCACCGCACGCGGCTTTCATCCTTTCTGCGTTTCCGCAGGGGGCAGCCCAGGTGCTTTGGCTGAGAACACAGATAAATGGAGCCGGTTGCAATCCCGGCTCTAGGCGTTTCCTCCCTTTTTCTCCTCTCGTGACCCCCACCCACCCCCTTAATTCCAGCGAGGTTTTGACAAACCGTTCAAATGACCGAATGGCCTGGCCCGGAAGTGGGAAGCTGGTAGGACCCTGGCGGGTGACGGTGCTATGTGCGCAGCCCAGGGCGAGCGGTGTGCTCCAGATGGCCCAGGAGATGCCGCCTCGTATACACGCTTACGATGGACATGAAGTACGCTAGCGCGGGGCTCCCCCAGGCGAGCCTTCGGGGCCTCACCCTCTCCAGCAGGGGCTATGGCCCCTTCTTGTCCACACTCACATTGGAGGTGAAGCACGTGGGCACAGGGCTCCCCCAGGCGAGTCTTTGGGGCCTCACCTTCTCCGGCAGGGGCTGTGCACGCAGGCTGCAGCTTCCCAGGCTCCCTCAGGCTGCCCAAGCCCCATTTTTCTTGTTTCTATAAACAGTGGCAAGATCTTCAAATATACAAAAGCATAAATGGTCTCTATTCTCCAATTAGTCATTTTAATAATACCCGGCATTGCCTTCAGTGTTGACTCTTGCAGCCTGGTGCCAAAGCCAGGGGTGGTGGGGCAGGGGCGGGAGAGAGGGGCCTGGCTGAGGGGGCCGCTTGCTTCCTCGCCACTAGTGTGCCTGAGTTTAGTGGATTTTCCTGCAGAGCCTCTCCCGGGCCCGTGTTGAGGTTGCTGGGCCTCCACCGCCTCGCAGGCTTGGTCCAGAGACTCTGGGCCCGGCGGCCCCCAATATACTTGGTGAATGAACCCAGCAATGAAAAAAAATTCTTGTGGAAAAATGATCACTGAAAGGAAAAGAATATGTCAGTGGAGGGCTGGAGTGGGTCTGATCTTCTCCATGTCCTCTGTTCCTCTCCTCCTCACATCCTCTTATCTCTCAGAGGACCGGAACTTGTTTTTATAAACATCATCTTCCAGAGGGCAGTTGCATTTAAAACAGCTAGTTAGCACTTCGGTCACTTTTTTTTTTTTTTTTTAAAGCTCCTTGGGGTGGGAAGATACCTGTGGCTGACTGGCGACCCTTCACTCCAGCGGGTGGAGAAGGGTCTTCAGCAAGATGGCCTGGCCGGCAGAGAGCTTAGATGGCGGGGGAGAATGGGAAATGCTAAGGACAAGGGTGACCTCGAGGGGAAGACAACACCCCCCCCACAGCTGTCCCATGCTGTGTGCTCCAGACTTGGGCAGGCTGGGGTGCAGGAAGTCTGAGTGCTTGGCATCTGCTCTGAGAACGTACTTTTCACCAAACACCTTCGTCTCTGTTAGCGCCCTGGATTCTCCTGTCTCTGGAAAAGAAATGGCAACATACCCTGAGAAGGTGGGAAAACATTCCAGGTCCCGGATGCATAAAGCAGCACGCCAGCCTTGGGGCCCCCGCCTGCTCTTCCTACTCTCATCCTTCACCCCTGTAAGGATTCCCACCTGGACTGTCACAGTTGCTCAGAGTGTTTCATTCACCAGCTTTGATTTAGACCGTGGACCCTTCATCTTGCAATTTGACTTCTTCCTCAAGTAATCTCTACCCTGTTAAGATGTAGGAAACAGAATGGCCAAAGTTTGCCAACAATTAAAAATAATATTCAGATGGATTACCCACAGAGGACCTCCAGGGAGGTGTGGAAGTTCCGTCTTTAGTGGGCAGAGTGAGAACGTGCGGTCACCTCCACCACAATGCTAGGTCTAAGGACTGGGGTGTTAGAAGAACAGTTTGCATTGTGGTAGGCAGAAAACAACCTGATTTAAGGGAAATTTCCTGGGGTGTGGTATTGTCACTCAGAAGACCTAATTGTTTGAACTACCTCTCAGGCAGTTTCCAACCATGTCATCAGGGCTAGAAAGACCCCATGGAGTAAAACCACAGCATCAACATTTGAAAAAGTGTGTTTGGGGATGTTGTGGAGTAGAATATTGCATCCTGAGTCTGGGAGTCACTGTGCATTTGAGGTGTAGCCCAGGGCACATGGAGTGTCACCTACTGTAGGACCTGAGGTTACTGTTCAATGGGATCGCACTTGCCGAAGTGTCAAGAGGGAGACTGGCTCAGTTAGCCACCTGCCCCAGTGAGTGCGGCCACCTCTCCCTCCGCGGCCTAGAGAGGGTGACGAGCTGGGGGCAGCAGAAGCATCCATCCATCAGCATTGCAGGTCACATCCTGTTACAGGTTATTCTTGCAGCAGAATTTTAATGCACTGGATATTATTCAAAATAAGTGGTCTAGACCTTAGCCATCATCTTTCATATTGTAGGATTTGATTTGACCTCTTGTCTGCAAAATAAAGCGTGCATACTTTTGTAGAATATGTCCAGCTGTCAGAGGTTTCCTGTGGAAGCACAAGGGGCCGAGAGGGTTGGGCAAGCTGGACTGTTTGGCCCTCATTCTCCAGTTGTTCCATTTGGTCCTACAAGAGGACAGGGGTCGGCCAAGGTGTCCTGTGGGGTGAGTCTGTAGTTACAGGTACAAGGGGACAAGACACGGTGATGGGATCCCCTAGCCACCCACCATGGAGGCTCCAGCACAAGTGGCCGCCACCCTCCGCGTCCATCCTGCTGGTCAGAGCGTGCCGGGCCTTTCCCGTCCGCTTCAGCGCTTGTCCTTGGTTAATTAGGTTGAAAATGGGGAAAGGAAAAGCTTGAACCCTATCTTCAAAGTAAGCAGATTGGTTATTTTGTTTTTCAAAGAAGAGGTCCAATATACAATTAAAACTTGTTTCTGGTAACCCTCATTCCAGGAAAGACGAGCTTTTAACAAAAGGCTTTTGACAGCTGCAGGCTATTTCATTTTTTTTAATGCCGAATGAAAAATCAATACATTTTTCTGGGTTATACATATTCAGAACAGGCCTGATATTTCCATTATAATGGAAAGTGGGTGTCTGCGCATCTCGCCTGTCAGAGCTGCACTGCCGCGTTTTCCAAGCCACTGCTAAATATTTCAAACCTGATTTGATTGTGGTTCATGACAGCTAATGTTTCTCAGCTCTTGAGCCTGCCGACAGGCAAACGCACTTTAGTTCACCCCCACCCTCAAACGTAGCTCCCCCCAAAGAAAAAGGGAAGAATGATTTCATTCTTCAGTGTATCTGTATTCTTTAAGTAATGTGATCGCCTGAGTTCTGGGAACAGCACCCTGGTTCTTAGGAGAATTTCCAAATTCCTATCATCAAGGCCCCATGGCAGGGCTTTGTCAGGTTTGGAGGAAGGTTTGACTTAGTCTTCCCTGATAGCTCAGTTGGTAAAGAATCCATTTGCAATGCAGGAGACCCCGGTTTGATTCCTGGGTTGGGAAGATCCACTGGAGAAGGGATAGGCTACCCACTCCAGTATTCTTGGACTTCCCTTGTGGCTCAGCTGGTAAAGAATCCACCTGCCTGGGTTAGATCCCTGGGTTGGGAAGATCCCCCTGGAGAAGGGAAAGACTATCCACTCGAGTATTCTGGCCTGGAGAATGCCATGGACTGTATCGTCCATAGGGTTGCAAAGAGTCAGACACGACTGAGTGACTTTCACTTTGACTGAGCCCACATTATCCTGTTAAAGAATCAGGAACAGTTAGGACTAGTCTCAGGTGTTGATGGACTCCCCTTCCTTCAAGCCTGTGATTTGTAAAGTACTCCCCTTGGCCCTAGTTATTTGGTGAACGGTGTCCTTTTTCAGCAAAGGGTGTATCTTGGTGACACGCTCAGCGCATGGTGGCAGGTGCTGACTTCGTGCTGATGCCACCTCTGTTTTTGCTTCAGCCTCATGCTCCTTCCACAAACCAGTTTCCAAGTGGTTCATAAAATCGTTGCGAATTCACATGGGGTTGCTAGTCGGCACACGCACCTCCTTCAGAAGCAGATGTTACCACAAATCGGGAAATCGTACAGTCATGTTTACCAACATGATGAGTGTAAGGTGTGTTGAGAGAACAGTGTGCATTTGTGGCAAGAAAGCCACCTTAATTGAAGGGACATTTTCTGGAGCTGTGGTATCATCACCTCCCCCCACCTCCCAAATCTATGCTGCCCTGGGAACCCTTCCCTTTTAGAATGTATCATCTGCTGAAATGGGGCTTCCCTGATGGCTCAGTGGTAAAGAATCTGCCTGTAAGGCAGGCGACCAGGGTTCAATCCCTGTGTTGGAAAGATCTCTTGGAGAAGGAAATGGCAACTCACTTCAGTGTTCTTGCCTGAAAAATCCCATGGACAGAGGAGCCTGGCAGGCTGCAGTCCATGGGGTCGCAAAGAGTCGGACACGACTGAGCGAGCAAACAACCACATTTGCTGAAACCCTCATACCTGAGGGCTCAGACCTTAACCAGCAGACATGAGTGAGTGCTGTCTGGGAGAAGCAGTTGTACAAAGAGGTAGTGATGGAAATAGGTTTTTGAAAGGCCTTCAGCCAGTGTTCTACGTGGAAACTGAAGACGGAAGGGACACCAGAGGACCTCACCATTATTGGAGATTTGCTTCTGTTTCCCTGAACCCTTCAACATGAAAATACACCCAAACAGGAGGGGTGCTCTGGTCTTAGGGCTGCTGTGGACTGTATCCATGAGGGTGGGCGTCTGCAAGGGGTTTGGAGGCACGACCTCTGGAGTCTTGTGAGCAGTAGACCATCTCATCTGTCTGAAACGCGTGGGGCCTGCTGCTCTGGCTGGAACAGGCCAGGCATGGGGTGCAGAGATGACCTCCTCACCCAGGCGCTGGCTGTGCCCCTGAGAAAGCATTCCTGGTGTGTTCCGGTTAGGTTCTGAAATAGCGTTCAACTCTTTGGGGAGAAGATGGTTTTGATTTGTCTTTTTTTTTTTTGAGCCTTAAAAATGGCACAGTGGCTGTTGTGTTTCTTGGGGAAGAAAAGTAACTTTGTCTTCTGAGGGAAAGACAGAATTTCCCAGATAAAACCGGATCGTCGTCCATCAGGTCTTCACTTCCCACCATCTGTCAGTAGCTGACATTATGGGGGGGGGGGGGAAACAACTTCTGTAATGACCCCGGCCAGTTGCCACTGACTTAACTGTGGGGGAGAAATGCGTTCCGTGAACACGTCCCCTCTGCTCTGTGCTCTGTGAGCATGTGGGTATCAAATACACATTCCTAAAGGGAGCGTGGGCTACCCGGCCAGCCCCAGGGACTCAGAGCTGGACGCCATCCTGCCCCTGGCCCCACGCGCTCCCAGTGCACAGAGCCCCAGGCCCTGCCCGTGGGTGCTCAAGGCCCGGTCTTAGTGACAATGTTGGGGACTTTTGGGACCAACAAAACAGACCCTGTCTGCACAGCACTGTGGGGCCGAGCTATCCAGATGAATTCATAGTTTACATCTCTGTTTTTTAATCATATCTCTACCTTTATTGGTATTCAGAGCTCACAGTTTTCTGGTTACTGTCAGCCTGGGCTTTCATCCATTTTAAAGAGCTATTTTTCCTCTTGCTGTTGATGATGATGGTATAAAGACAGATGGTGTAACTGCTTATGAATGTCCTATTTTATTTCCCCAGGACCAGACAGTTCACTTGAAGACATATATTATTTCCACATGCTCAGGTTAGGCGGCCCAGACAGTGTCTGCCTCCTGCAGCTAGCTGCCCTTCCAGGGCTCGCCTTGCAGAGGGCGACACCTGTAGGTCACATGCGGAACTACAGGGAAGCGCCTACCGGGCTGAATGGGACCTGGTTTTCTAGCTGGGGGTGAGGACACTGATGTGCCCATAAAGTAAGCTGGCTTGTCCCAGAGTTTCTTAATCATTTCTTCTTCCACAAAGTATGCAACAGATTTGGGGTGTTTAATATATCAGAAATTATAATATTAAATCTAAAAACTCAGAAGAGGAAAGTGAAAGTGAAGTCACTCAGTCGTGTCTGACTCTTTGCGACCCCATGGACTGCTAGGCTCCTCTGTCTGTGGGATTTTCCAGGCACGAATACTGGAGTGGGTTGCCATTTCCTTCTCCAGGGGATCTTCCTGACCCAGGGATTGAACCCAAGTCTCCTGCATTGCAGGCAGGTTCTTTACCATCTGAGCCACTAGGGAATCCCTTTCAAGAGAAGAGGACTTGATTTTTAAATCTTTAAGAAGAAAAAGAGATGCAAAAGAAATTCCTGAGCCAACCTTGGTCATTCACCCTCTCACTGGAGCTTGGTCACCGTCACTTTCCCACCCTTGGCAGGGCAGGGAGGGAAGAAAGCAGAGGACCAGGCAGGCTCATAGACCCAGGGCCTGGGACAGCCACAAAGCACCATGTGGGTTCCTTGCTTGTTGAGTGAATGACGTGCTCATTCTTCAGTCTGTCTCTGGATGGATTTGTCTGAAAAGGTTCAAAGAGCTGGGGTCAGTGCCAGAGTGACCGTGAGTTCTTAACTCTCTGCTTGGATGGCTCAGCCCACATAGTACACCGAGAGAGGTGCTGGCCTTGGAGCCGGCCTCTCAGTGGCTAAATTCCTTCCCACCTCTGCAGAGCAGCACCTCCCGACACTGCTCATCACATCAGGGTGTCCCGTGTGTGTAGGTGTCAGACTCGCTCCACCTGGGGTGGTGTGTGTGCCCCAGAGAGGAGGGGCCATCTCTGCATAATCGCATTTGATGAACGTATGGGCACTTGTAGGGATTTTGTATCACAGGATGTATTTGGGCAAATGAGTATATTTTAAGAGACCTAGCTACTTTGGGTAGACCCAACTTAATTCTGATCCATTGAATGCTGGTATCACCTTTCAGAGATGGATTTTATAATTATAGTGCTAAACAATTTAATCAAAAGCCAAAAGTATGCATTGACTATTTGGCCTGAATTAAGATGGCATAACCTATAGCATGCTGTGTAACTTGTTTATTATTGCTCAGCTAACACTTTGTATTTTTTTCCTCCACTAAAGGCTGTAGCGTGTTAATATGGTGCTGTATGTCTGACTGACTTCAAACCATGGTTGCATGCTTTTTCTTTGTTTGAACTAGGGGTGGGCGTGGGAAGACTTGATGTTAACTTGACTGTGCAGTGAGACAGAAAGGCGACATAGAAATTATTTGCGGAAGCCTCTTAGTAGAAGAGGAAAACAAGCAGTATCTCCTCTCATGCGTGTTCCCCGTGACTGACTCTTACATGCCCTCTCGGCGGTAATGAAGAAATGTTCCCCGACCTCTAGTTCCATCTTCCAGCTCTTGGTCTTTCATTGTCTTGTTGGGAAGAGTTGGGAAAATCTGGCTCTAAACAGATACTTTCTTCCTCAAGTGTTTCATAAATCCTCTGAGGTCGGTTTACTTTGAACTCTTTTTACTCCCTTTTATGAGATGAAATTCAGACACTATTTTCTGGAGGGTCGTTAGTGTCACTCCTTGAAATGTTGAAAAGTGGAGTTGGGGCTAGAGAGACCCAGCGTGGTGTCAGAATAACCCCAGGTCCGTGGGCCAACAGCCTTAGTCCCATGGATCTCGTCTGGCAATGGCTTTGGGTGACAGACGTGGGCTTCAGTGTCTCCACACCCAGGAAGCTGTGCTCTTCAAAGTCTAACGATTTCATCATCAACCTGCTTTGGTTTGCTCGCCTTATTCATTCGTTTAGCCTGTTCTTATTGAATGTTTTAAATAATGGTCCATAGGTCCAGGAGAACAAGTGAGCGATGCCCCACTTCCTTTCCCTCAACATCCAGACTGTTTTACCCTCTTCGTCCCACTGCGGCAAGCGAGTGGCATTTTACTTTGTGATTAACCTCATGTTGGAAACGACCATTCTTTTTCCTTCACTAAAGTAGTGTGTGTTGAGCTGGAGAGACTTTCCTTGGTTTGTTTTAAGCCAGTGGCGGGTAGAGAATGGAATGACTTCAAACGGGGAGTGTATGATTTGGATAAGGAATTGTTTCCCTTTCTCTACAGATCTAGCTTCTCACCACTGATGCCTGGCAAACCCATAGATGTTTGTTTCCTGGACCTCTTCACACTGATGAAATCATATCACTGATATTCTGTGACTCTTCAGAATATGAATGACTGTAAAAAAAAAAAAAAAACACCCACCACAATCTGGCAGGTGCTCAGGCACCGTGAAGCCTTATGCGAGGTCTAGTTCAATGCCAGTTCTCAGTGTGGTCAGAGCTAGGCAAGAAGCAAGCCTGTGGCACTTCTTGCATCTGCAAGTGTTAAAGACTTGCATGTGATTTCAGAACTCAGTTGGAGTTATTTCCTCAACAGGATTGGCTTTTCAATAAGAAAAGCTCAAACGAGGTATTTGGAATCCATCTCAGAATACCGAGTGTCTACACGTCTAGACCAAGCTGCAGTCTCCTGCCAGTGGGCAGGAAGGAAAGTTCCCACCACCGCCCCAGCCCGTGCATCCCTAGTGTGGCCGGCCTCTCGGGGCTCACCGTGTGGCTGGGGGACAGTCGTTGGCTGCCTGCGTTTCGTGGCGGGTACTTCTTTGGAGTAGCAGCCAAGAGTCCTCCATCTTCTGTCTACTTTTAGTCCTTGACGTTTTCATTTTCTTCTCTTGCAGAAGAAGCCATTGAAGATGTTGAAGGGCCCAGTGAAGCGGCTGCTGATCCCGAGGAGCTTGCTAAAGACCAGGAGAGTGGAGGCGAGAAGGACCAGAGCAAGTGGACAGGTAGCGTGTGTGGCTGCCCTCCAGCCCCCATGTTCCTCTCCTGGAGGAGGGCGGCAAACAGGCCAGGGGGCAGGCGCAGCCTTGGTCCGCTCGGAACAGCTCGGCTGGTTCTCTGCGGGTGGGAGAAGGATTGTATTTTTGCTCTGTTGCAGTGGTCACCTTCCTTCTCCTATTACTTTATATTAAGAATTTTAGAAGTTGCTTGAAATGGCCAGAGCCAGCTTATTGATCGAGCAGGCATCCAGGTGGCTGGCGCTGTCCTGGGGGCTGCTGTGTTTTGGGGTCACGTTTCCTTCGCGCCTCCTCCCTGTCGTTTTTGCCCTTGGTGTGATTCTTCCTCCATGGAAGGTCCGGGGCCCTGCCCCACTGCTCATGAACCCAGTGGAGGGACTTGCCACGTGGAACTTGATCAGGGTCACCCCCAAGTCTCTAAGAAGTCAGCAGTGTGGAGGGTGGGCTTCATCCTGCATTTGGGGTCCCAGGCAGCCTCTTTGTATCCCTGGTATCCTGCCTTGGCCCAAAGGGGAGGCAGATGAAGCGGTGAGGCAGGGGGACGTCTAAGCAAAAGCAGAGGAAATGGAAGAAGTTAGGAAAGGAAGTGCTGTTTTTGGAAAAGGTGGTGTTGAGAGAAGTGGGGAGTGGCCTTCTCAGGATGATAGGGTTTCTGTATCGAGGGAGAGACTTGATGAGACTTAGAGGAAAATCTTGGTTCTTTTTTGAGGGGGAGCAGATGGTTTCTGAGAAGACTTATCAGGCCAGAGACGTCTCCCCCCAGAAACACCACTGTAATTAGAGGATGTGATGTGACAAGCCACAGAAATCATTGTATTTGGTCAACCTGGTTCTTATTGCCTTCCATTATTAATATTGTAATACTTCGATTTTTTTTCTTTTGAGAAAATATTTGCCTTCTGGAGTCCGTATTGGTTGGGCCTTTGTTACTTTTCCAGGCATGACTGTTCTTAAATCACGTTCAGTGTTGGCCTTTACTATTTAAACAAGATACAGAATCTTGGAGGGAGGCCAGGGGAGAGCAATGAAAATGACTGAAAGCTGAGCAATACTGCCTGAGAAGAGGCTGAAGGAATCGGGGCTGTTCAGCCTAGAAAAGAGAAATTTGAGTGTGACAGCATCTAGGTATCGAGAGGGATGTGTCACTGTCCTGTTTCCTGGGCGGGTTTTCCCTTCCATGCTGCACATCATCCCCCTTTGCACTGGGCGCTGTGGTGTCCAGAGGCCTGTGCTCGAGCTAAAGCCGGCCAGGGCGAGCCCCCTAGGATGGTCTGGAAGGTAGGACCAGGGACTAGGGCATGGGCATCCACACTCGGAGGCCCTGAGCATGCGGGGAGGGTTGTCCTGTGTGCCTCCCAGGGATCAGGATCGCAGACTCTGCTGTAATGTTCAGATGAGGTCTACACAGACTTGGCCGACACACATCTGCCCGGAGGAAGTGAGCTGGGTTAGGGGGATTTTGCCGACACAGTCTGAAGTCTGAGTTGCAGTCCAGGCCGGTCCGTCCTTTGTTTTCACGATTTGGGTGCCTGGTCTCTAATCCCGCCCCTGGGATATTCTGGCTCAGTGACCTTGCTCCAGGCACCGTTCTGCACTTCAGTTTTCTCCTGTGAGATGGGCATTAAGAAAACCCCCTATTTCCATAGCATTGCTCTGAGGGTTACTTGAATCTGGGAAGCTTGGAACAGTGCCTGGCATACAGTAACTCAGTATCAGGAGGGGTTTTTTTGGTTTCATTTGTAGTTTAGTTAAATAAGATGAGGAAACCTAGCGGCATTTTCTCTTGGATCCTCCCATTTGAATGTAGAACTGTTGCCAGGCAGTTGTTTTGAGAACCTGGGGGAAGTGACATAGGATTCAGTGGGCTTGTGCTTATGGCAGGCGGTGTGTGCTTCCTGCATTCTGTGAGCAAAGGACCCTGAGAGAACAACAGAACCATTTGCAAAGCTCCTACTGTGTGCCAGGAAGGCACTTGGTATGTGCTCCTCTGATCCTTAGACCAGGTTAGGGTAACCTTTGTTGAGGGCAGTTCCATTAAATCTCATTCAGAGTGATTGGTGGCAGGAGGAGACAGAGGATGAGATGGTTGGATGGCATCAGCAACTCAATGGACCTGCGTTTGCACAAACTCCAGGAGATGGTGAAGGACGGGGAAGCCTGGCATGCTGCGGTTCGTGGGGTCGCAAAGAATCAGACACGACCTAGCAACTGAACAGCAACAAACAGCATAGTGTTTGTAATTCAGTAGGAATATGTCTTCACAGCACTGGTGGACAGTGCCGGGCGGTCACGAGACTATATGAAGACTTGAAATGAGCACTGAAAAGTGCCACTGTCTGTAATAAGACTCTGCTTTCTCATTCAGTCATTCAAGCAACAGGCCATACTTAATCTTTATCTCTAAGGCAGAGAGAGAATGAATAAGTCAGAGACACATGTTGCCAGTTGCACCGAAGTAAAGAAAGAAGGGAAAATTCTTCCGTGACTCCTGCAAACGATTCTTTCTTGACCTGAAGCATAATACTGTCTCTGTTGTTTGCGTGTGTAATGACAGGCTTTTTAAGGTGCTTTGGGCCAATTTGATCTTGGAATCAATACAGGTGCCAGCAGCCTCTCCTGAGCTTTCTTTGGGATCCTTAGTATTTTATAAAAAATGTCTGTCTGTTCCATTTACTCCCTAAATTGAGCTGTTCCTCTCTGATTAAATGGGATGGGGAGTGCTTCCTCCCAGCAAATAAACAAGTAGCGATTTCACAATTTGTCCTGTAGATTAGTGGCTGCTCAGGATGCAGATGAGTCATATTTGAAATGGGCCTGGATAATTGGCATTTTCTCAGCTATTGATTATGTAATTCAAGGGTTTGCGCAGGAACGGATAATCTTTACTAAAATTTGTTATTTACTTTGGAATGGGACTCCTGATTTCCTGTTTGATGTCTGTTGAGCTTCTTTCCTTGAGGAATCAGGTCTTTTACCTTGAGCAGCAACAAGACAAGCAGGAGAGTGACTTGAATCACGGGCGCGTCAATCCCACAGTCAGTGGTTTGGTCCCTGCCATGTGCCGGGCGCTGAGCAGAGTCCCACTGACCCCAGTTTCCTTGAGATTATGAGCCTTGCCTTCAGGGAGCTAACACTCCACAGGAATGCCCAGTCACCAGTGTCACTCTAGATCAGTGCTGTCGCGTGGAACTTCCTGTGTGGATGAAGATGCTCTGCGTCTGCTGTACAATACAGCAGCCACTGGCCACCTATGGCTGTTGAGTACTTGACACGTAGCTAGTACCACAGAGGAGCTAGCTCAGCTTTACATTTTATTTCATTTCAACAGCCTGTGGCTAGCAGCTAGCATATCAGCCTACAGATACTCAGGAGGAGCAAAACTAACCCTGAAAGACTGTGTCCCAGTTCTCCCTGTACTTTCCAGTTGCTCCTCAGGCTGTGTTAAGCTGTAACTGTGAGGCAGGCACTGGTCTCCAGCGTCATGCCCAGCCAGTGAATGGCTCACAGGTAGCCATCTCCACCATCCTCGGGTTGGCCCCCCGAGGCAGGGGGCCGTGCTCAGGCCAGAGGCAGGTGCACCTTCATCTGTGGATACTAACTTGCCATTGTTTTCTGTGTGTCCTGCCTTGTGAGGAAGAGTTAGGCAGCACTGCCTTCTAGACATTATTTCATTTGATTCTCACCCCCTGCTCTGTGAAATACAATAGATACTAGAAGGACCCACTTCCTTGTGCCCCTTTCCACCATTTTCCAGATAAGTAAGTGGAGTCCCAGGGAGCTCTAGCAAGTTGCCAGATGGTTTGGGTTTGCATACGGGCTCTTCCATATATTCTAATATAGGGTGCTAAGTCTGCTATACTCCTCTCCAAGAGCGCTTTTTCAGTCTAACCATTTGATCCGGTTTTCACCCCCATTCTGAGTGTAGAGAGTAACACTCACTCTTCTAAAGGGGTGCAACGGAAAATAGTAACATGACCGCCACCTGTACGTTCAGCTTGAGTGGGGCTGTCAGCCATGAATGTGCCTTGTAGTAAGACGGCGTGATGCTCAGTCTGAGAGCAGTCTGGTGAAATGGAAAGACCTCTATACGTTTGGAGTCAGGAAGCCCAACGGTTAGTGAATGACTTTGGCCTTTGGGAGGCTTGGATGCCTCCCCTTGAAAACACAGACAAGTGACACCCAGCAGCTGCAGCCTGGGTTCCACGATGGGGCATGGCGGCGCACGGACAAGCCCTTGGCAGGTGCCCGAGAGTCACAGCTACTCAGGGCAAGTGTGAAGCGCCTCTGGGCCCCTGGAGCACGCAGGAAGGGTCTTTGAAGCAGAGCCTAATGCACAGCCATTTCCACCATCCAACTCTGTGGTTTTCTCTTTTAAAATGTGAAAGTGATCGCGTGTTCTCTTTCAGCAGTGTGGATTTGAAAGTGCGTGCTGTAGACTGAAGAGCCCCCAGTGTCAGCAACTGAACAATAATTAATGCAGTGATTATCCAATCCATCATTAATTGCTATAAATTAAGTGATATACAATTAATGTGATGCTTTATCACCAATAATTAGGAGAAAAAATTGAACTCTTGGCAAAGAGTCATGGCAGGATGGTTATTTAAACCTTGTAGCCGCCATGGTTTCCAGGCTTAGAGCACTAGGCTGGGTCTAGTTAAGCTAATTTGAGACAGGATGACTCGGGGTATTAGCGCTTTAAACAAACAAACAAACAAAAGATAGGGCCACAATCCAACTTAAAATGACAACATGGTAACACTTCAGAAATCCCTTACTGAAGTTAATGTTTGCATTTTTGTAACATTTGGAGTTAGAATTGTAGTTAGAGCTTTGCTCTTCAAGGGGAATGGCTTGAAGGGATTTTATTTTATTAATTTTTTTCAATCCATGATGCTCACCTAACACACAGCAATTAGTGCAGCGGAGCATCCCTGATTCGAATCTATGGAAGATTGCTATTAAAGGGGGGTATTAATGGGCTGGCAAGGTCTGGACGACTGTTGGGGAAAAGTGTGTTTATGGAATATGGTGCTGGCAGGCATGATTTCAATCGGATTTGACATGTTTAACATAAATGTATAGTGTACGGCTCTTGCTGTGTATGAATAATTCCTGCAGACCCACTGGCTTTCTAATTATTGAAGTTGAAAAAAAGCAGGTCAGGCACATCCTGGTGGAAATCTATTACCAGCCCTCCCCCTCTTCTCGCTGTTGTTTACAGCTTTGTATAAATAGGAATGCCATTGTATGGGGAACTGAGTGCTTGAAATGTAATCTGTGGCAGAGAAAGGAAAGAGGCTGAAACAATACTTAAAAAAAAAATTGAGTTCTTAAAGACAAAAGGAGGTATGTGCTGAGAGGAATCGCTCTGTGCTACCAGGAGGCAAAAGCCCAGGGCTCACTGCCTTGGTTCTGCCAGTGTTCAGCTATGTGACCTCTCGTCTCTGGACCTCCGTTTCACAGTCTGTAAAGCAGCCGGTTTGGACTCAGTGGGTTCTTGCGTTTCTGGGACTTCTTAAAACTGTGAATGGAGGAGGGACAGTTGTACAGTGGTGTAGAATCTTGGAGAATCTTCACTTCTAAGGTCAGAATGCTCGTAACTTGCGAGGATGTTCCTGGTTTCCCGCTAGTGGAGAAAGCATGGATCAGGAGTGGATTGAGAGTTCAGCCCCTTAGTCTTTTTCTGTGGTAGGTCTTTCTTGGGGTCGCAAAGAGTTGGACAAGACTCTGTGACTGAATGACAAAAACAGAACACTGTCGCTCTCACCTGGCCCCTGTTACTGGGCATATCACACAAACTGTCAGAGCCGGTGATGACGATATCCCTGGGGGAATCTTTGGAGACTCTCGAGTTATCTCTGAGTGGATCCTGTGTCCCAGACCTGTTGTGGGCTGGAAACCAGGCCCTTCACTGCCTCTATGAAAATCATTTTGGTCTAATTCTGTGTCCTTTCGGAATCTGGTTCCATCTCTCCAGCTGACCCTAAAATAAATTTGTCTTTGCAGTAGGGTATGTGAAAGGGAATGCTGGGAGCCTGGCTTGCATGGCCCCATTGTGGTTCCCATCCTTGCTGATGGAATCCATTTTTGGTTTTACATTTCCACACGCAGATGGGAATTGTGTGACTAAGTCAGCTTTTCCCTTCCTCCACCCTCTTTTTTTTTTTTTTCCCCCAGGCCACATTCAGTATAACTTGAAGGCTTAAGTCACTGCAGGCGGATTTCTGTCTCACAGTTGAAAACAAACCATTCGAACTATTTTTATGTTGAGAAGCAAAAATAGATACAGGGTATGGCGTATATCTGGACTTGCCTGAATTCCAGTAATTCAAAGGTCTCAGCTTTGAGAACTTATATAAAGTCTTAAGAGAGATAGACACCACATCGATTGAGCAAGTACTCTGTGCAGATGTGGGATATGCAAAAAAAAAATAGTTGGAACTCACTTTCTAGAAAGGACATCATATGCAAGCATATAACTATGCTAATGGTGTGATGAGAATTATCAAGGTATAGCTAGAAGGCAGTGAACCTGGACGTGAAGGAGTAGATTGTTTCCATGGCTGTAGAAAATAACTTATAGGTTTGCCTATTATTTCTGGAACTTGGCCATGTTAATCTTCCTGTTGTTTCAGTGTTAGGTTTTGTCCTGATGGGGGAAGCACCTCAGTTATTAGAATCATGACCAAGGTCTAAAAAAAAAACAAAACAAAGCACACTGTGGTGCCTTTCTCAGGGGATGTCAGAGCACTTCCGTTAGGTCCTCACATTCTTCCCCGGGTGCAACAGGATCTTACCTATCAGGCTAGAGAACCAAAACTCGTCAGTGGGGAAGTCCTGGCTGTCAGATTTGTGATCAAACGGTGATTTGCCTTCTGGGTCGGGGTATATTCCCTGGAGTATAAAGCTGAAGAACCACACGACATAGGAACATTCTCTTAACTGTATGAAGATTGGAGGAGACTTGAAGGTCCTGGTTCTCTAGTTGTCAAGCAGAATTGTCAGCTCTTTATGGTTAGGGGCACATGGCATTCATTCATATTTTTGTGTTTTGTTTTTTAAAGACATTTCTTAGTGCAGCTTTAGGTTTACAGCAAAACTGAGAGGGACAGAGATTTCTGATATGCCCTCTGCCCCATCCCCAGTCATAGCTTCCCCCATTATCAACATCACTCACCAGGATGGCACTTTTTTTTTAACCAATGGAGAACCTACACTGATCTATCCTAATAATCCAAAATTCACAGTTTACCTTATGATTTACTCTTGACATACATTCTGTGGGTTTGGACATATGGCTATCACTATAATATCATACAGGGTGTTTTTATTGCCCTAAAAATCTTCTGTGCTCTACCTGTTCACTTGTCCCCAACCCCACATACGCATTTTTGTAATCTCCTAGCAAGCGCTTAATACTGTCTGAATATTTCATTAACAATCAGCTGGTGAAACAGCATAACCATAAACATTTTCAAGTGCAAGTTATTTGGTTTTATGCCTTTTAGATATTAAGCCCACAGAGTGAGTAGGATTCTCCTGTGTTGATTTACAGAAAAGATGGATGTAGGATGCCTGTGCTTGTCCTTAAAGCCAGGCCTCTCTCCTCACCCTGTGGTTCCATGGCTGCACGTGCACCTGTATTATTTCCGAGAGATGCTTCTAAAGATGAAACCCATAGTAACAAATGTTTGTACTCTCACCATGTGCTTGGCTCTGGTGGGCTTCATGTGCCTCCTCTCTCCTCCTGGCCTCCCAGAAGCCCTGTGAGTGGACACTGTCCTCCCACCATCAGACGTGAAGCTGGAAGTCCACTGTAGTCAGTTGAAATGCCCCAGTTCACACAGCAGGACTCCAGGCAGGTCGTAGCAGCCCTGCAGACCGTGAGCTCTGTTCCTTAGCAAGGGGGCTGGTGCCTTTGTGTAAAGAAAACTTGCCCAGGGAAGACAAGAGTTCTCAAGGAGTCCCCCGAGGTGCCCTCGAGCCATCTGCCCACCCCTTCACACACCCTGTCCCTTCTGGGCCCTTGGAGGCTGTGTGCAAACTGAGCTGGGGGCCACATGGAGAGTGAGAAACAGTGTTCGGTGTGGGCTCCCCCGCCCTTGCTGTACAAATTCCAGAGGGGCGACATCTCCAGTCTGCTCAGTATTTGAAACCCACAGGGGAAAGTGGACTGCTATTCCCATTTTTCAGGCCTTCCAGGGATCTGAGTCAATGTCTTTCTCCTCCAGTGCAGACTGTCAAACTCCTGCCAAACCTGGACGAACCAAGAGCAATCCTTGGTGGGTCCCAGGCAGGTTGATTTGTCGAGGGGGTGGCAGAGAACTGAAGTGCGGGACTCTTGGTGTCTGTCACTATGCTGGACGCAGATTGTGTGTGTTGCACGAGTGCCATCTCTTAAAATTTAGTGAAGTATCTTACGAAGATAAAGATAGGTTTGAAATGGAGAAAGAACCTGGAAGAGTATCCTTCTAGCCTGGTCTCTGGGAGCCTGTGCTGCGTTGGGGCTCAGAGGCCCTAACTAACCTCACTAAGGTTGGATCTGATACGGGTGGGATGAACTTCTGTTAATTAACTGTGGTCTGGTCCCAGCATGACCCACATCACCTCCTGTTCTGACCTACATCTCACACCTCTGGACTTTTTGCTGTCAATTCAAGTGTCTCTAAGGTTCTTCCTGTTCTAGTTTTTTTCCAAGTCCATGGTTGTCACAATCTGCAGTGAAGCCAGAGGGCAGAGTGATGATGCAGAGCCCAGGGTACCCCCAACTGGGCACTGTGACCACAGCTGCAGGGGGCATCTGTGCACAGCCCAACGGGCTCTGCTGGGAGAAGACGGGCAGAGCTGACCAGAGCCCAGAGGCAGGCAGACGGATTTGATACCTCTAAGTGAGGAATTGGGTCTTGGCCTCTTTGGTCCCTGCCTGCTGGCCCAAGCCAGGCTCCAGGTGGCAGCCCCAGGCTCAGAAGTTATTATTAAGTACCCCGACAGCTGCTGTTGGTCTAAATGAAGTGGCGGCTGGTGGCTCTGTTTTGACTGGTGGTTCATTCAGAAACTTGACACAGAGGGTACAAGGTATCTTGAAACCGAATTGTGGGATGGCCTTTTGGGAGCACAAATCAGTGTAGTTAAGCAGCCTTAAGCATATTTCAACATGGAATTAGTACAACAGATTGATGCCTCTGATGTGGGACTTAGCACAGTTTTTTCCCCGAAGATGGAGACAAGCCACAGCAGCCGGCACTCAGCACGGACTCACCATTGCACCCTGGCTGCTTGCTGGGAAAATGTGGCGTGACACCCGTTCCCAGAGTGCTGACTTGAGGACACAGGGGCCAGGGTGGGCCTCTGTACCCTTCCCAGGATCCAAGCCAAGGGAGCCTCGGCTGGTGTGGCCTGCACGTGCCAAGACCAAAAAGATGCTGCCTCCTTCTGCAGAGTGGAGAGATCCTAGAGGTGTTTGTCCTGTTCACAGAGGTTCTCCAGGACACGTGGAAAGACCGAGTCTTTGATAGCAAGGCAGCCTGTCGTCCTTCTGGGTTACACAGCTGTCAGAACACGTGGAGGTTACTCCTTCTGATTTTCTGGCTTTGAAAGTGTATTTGTGTTGGCTTAGAGCAGGCACATTCCCTGAGGGACAGCCATATTTAATCTTTCACCTTTGGCCTGAGGGGGAAAACATCGAGCTTTGAGACAGGCCTGGCTCTCATCCCCACGTGTGGATGATGAGAGTATCATTTGCAGCAAGAATCATTTGAAAGTGGACTCCCTGATCGCCCACACCTGCCAGGCCCCCGTATTTCATTCTAGTCCAGTCGAGAAGTGGTATGGTCCCTGCCGATTACAGAGAGCTTCAGCTCTGATGGTGGTTCTCAAGAATGTGGGGGGACCATCGGCATCACCTGGGAACCCACTGGAAATGCAGGTTTTCTGAATCAGACCTGTTCCAGGGGGTGCAGGCTGCCTTTTAGCAAGTTT
Organism: Bubalus bubalis; assembly: GCF_019923935.1. Taxonomy (NCBI): domain Eukaryota; kingdom Metazoa; phylum Chordata; class Mammalia; order Artiodactyla; family Bovidae; genus Bubalus; species Bubalus bubalis. The sequence goes on from NC_059174.1 coordinate 37,939,645, forward strand.
TCTGGGGGATTTCTGGGACTCATTTGAAGTTGAGAATGTTGGGGCTCTGGTCTGTGACAGGTATGAAGTTTGAGACCTATTTCTCCTTTAGCTAGATGGCAGACCTCTGAGTCCCCGGCATATGAGGGAGGGACTAAGCTTTCCTATAAGACAGAAGTGTGCAGAGGAGACACGAGTCCTGGTCTGGCCAACGGAATCTAGATCATAGTAATGGGAGGGGGGAGACGTGGTCATGTTGAGGAGTGATCAGAGACCTAGCACTCTTTATCTCAACCCTGGTTGGTTAAAAAGTAACACTTGGTGAAGGGGAAACAGACCTCACTGTACTATTCTTGAAACTAACTATGAATCTATATTTCCAAATAAAAATAAAGATAACAACAGCAAAGAGTTTCTGGGTTTTCAAAGTGCCAAGCTATCTGGTTCACCTTCGAGTTGGTGGAGAAAACTAATGAGCCATTCCCCAGCAGCAGTCACACCCATCTGTAGTAGAGCTCAAGTTTTCTTTGAAAAGCTTCATGGAAACGGGAAGCTGTACGTGATGAGTCCATGAAGCCTGTGTCTTACTCCACCTACCTAGGGGTGCTCGGCTCCCTTTTTGAGCGGGAGTCTGAACTTCTCTATCTAGAGATGTGCAGAAGCAGCGTAGCCTGCAGTTACGCAGACTGGGACTGTTCTGAATGGAAGGCTTTTCACCTCACCGGGCTGGACTCTAGGACAGAGTTCTTGGGGAAGGGCACTGGCCAGGGCACAGAGACCCCCCTGGCTGTGCCAGTGCTCACCTTCGCCTCACACAGTCTCCTGATTCCTCTGCAATGACTTTAAGTGCTTGGCTGGAGGCAGAATGAGAACCATGAATGTTCAACCACCACGTTGGCAGCAGAGCAGACCCTTTAGAGGAACTGTCGTTCGCTATAGTAGTGAAGCGAGAGAGTTTAGCCAGATCTCTGGCCACTTATCAAGTGTAGTAGCTCCGCAGGAGATCCAGCACAAAACCCTAGCCTCTGCTCTGGGGAGGGCATTGCAAGCAGATGGCAAGAGCGGCCCCACAGCCAACGACCGTGAGGACCACAGAGCACAGAGCGTCCTCTGGAAACCATGCACTGCTGCTTTCTAGAGGGGAGTGTGGAACCTCTGAAAAGCTGGGTGGGGGTGGGGGGTTGGCTGTGGAGAGAGCTCACTGCCCCTTGCATTGCATTTTTGTTACGAACTGAATGACCATTTTCAGGTCTAGTGAAGCTTCTGTGACTAGCATGCTGGGGTCATTATCTCAAACTCAAGCATCAAGTCTGGAGTTGTACGAATATGTTTTTTTCTCCTTAGTCAGTGGAGATAGATAGAAAAGATTGCTGTAAATTTCTGGGGCAGGTGGCAAGCTGGTTTACGGAACACAAGGCGATGAGAACCTCTGGCTTACGGAAAGTAGCATGAATTAATAATCATTTAATTGGCTCCTCCATTATGTTGCTGGTTTGGGAGATGGAAGTTTAGATGGAGGGGCTGTCAGTGGTGCTTTAGCTCAGAGTCTGATGGTTGAGAAGTGGGGGTGGTAGCTGCCTTTGGTCTTTCACAAGGATGACACTTCGGGCAGCCTCCCAGGCCTTCACCAGAAGGAAGAGGGTTGGCACTTTGGTGGAACACCACTTCCACCATGCCAAGAAGGGAGGAAATGAGCGTGAAGACCCCCGCTGGCTGTGCCAGTGCTCACCTTCACCTCACAGACTCCAGATTCCTCTTTGAAATGACTGAGTGGTCGGCTGGAGGCAGAAGGAGAGCTATGCATGTTCAACGACCAAGTTGGCAGCAGAGCAGACCCTTTAGAGGAACCATCGTTCTCTACAGTAGGAAAGGGAGAGTTGAACCAGATCTCTGGCCACTTATCAAGTGTAGTACCTCTGTGGAAGATGTGACACAAAACCCTAGCCTCTGCTCTGGGGAGGGAATTGCAAGCAGGTGGCAAGATGGCAAGCAGATGTCCAGCAGTGTGGACGCTCAGCACAGGCCCTGATCTCCTCAAGGGAGGACTCTGGCCAAGTACAGGCCTGTGACAGAGAATGTCCACCGTGCAAACAGCACCACTAATGTGGTGAGTGACGAGCAGGTGAATTTTGCTCATGAAACTATAATTTCTGGTACTTTCAATCATCTTGGAGGGCGAGTCAATGTCTTGGGTAATGACTAGAGAAAACCAAACACTGCATACCGTAAGGTTCCATTTCTATTCCATTGCCAGTTTTTCTTCAGGTTTCTTTTTCAAGAGGCAGCAAATCCCTGCCCTCCTTGGCTTGAGTTGTACAGCCACCTCACTAGGTGAGAAAGTCTGCAGGCTGTCCACGGTCTCGTGAGTACAACTCTAAAGTTTTCTGCCACCAAAATTTCAGTGACTTGGATTTTAGTTTATTAATGAGGATTGGAATTGGGTGAGAATTTGCTCTATAAAGAGTGGTTTTATCAAGTCAAGTTAAAGGTACTGTGTATTTCTACCATACCTGACCACTTGATAAGCCCCCAGATGATATTATTCTTGCCTGTTCTTCACAGTTAGTCACCTCCTGCCTGAAGCCCCTTACTAGGCTTGTTTTAATTATTCTGTGTGCTTAGAACAAGAGTAAGACCATGTCTTCAAAACTGCAAATAAAACTTGCATGAATTCAGATCACCTCTCTTCTGTTCCTTGCTCCCCTCTAATTAATATGACAGGAGAAGTAAATTTTTAAGTAATTACTTTTAGAAGTTAAACACTCCCTAAGCAGATATGTTACAAACAAAGGATACCTGTTTGTTGATGTCATAGAAATGGTTTTAGTTTTTCCTGAGGAAGCCATGCACTGACTACTGTCTTTCCCTTTGAAATGAAATTCTTCTGCCTGGAATGTGGAGGAACCTCAGAGAATAAAACAGAGAGTCATGGATCAGGTCTGCCTCCCTCAGCATCTGACTTTGTTAGATACAGTGGCCAGCGCATCCCAGTTTACGGGGGAATGGTGGCTTTCGGCCCAGAAGGTTGATTTTGAATTTTCTGTCCTCCATAAGCACCACGTGCAGCTCCTTTTTGTGCCTCACCAGTCGGTTGGGTGGAGCAGCCTCAACCCCTGACAAGTTGAACAAGTATTTTGTTCACTCCTTCGAAAGTCTGCATGGTAAGGAATCCACAGCTCACACTGTCAGGCTGTGGTTGGGGGTTGACCCAGCATTTCGCTGTCCCAGCATCCCTCTTGCCTGGCTTTACAGAGTATGTCATCCACGACGTGTGTGCTCGCGTGATTCCTGGCCATGTTTTTAAACCCTTTGAAGTGCCAGGAGCCCAGCATGTTGCCTATGGAAGATTCATTGAGATTTAACACATATTTTCATATGACACAGCTGCCAAAATGAGGAAAAATTGCTTTAACCGACAAAGTTAAAAAATACCACCCGAGGTTTTGCACAGTATGGATCCAAATATCCACATTTTCATGGACAGTTGAATTTAAATTCTAAACACTTTAATTATAATATTAAAAATAATATAACTACATGACAAACTGAGGAAATGGGGAAATGGTCTATGATGCCATCACCTAAATACAGCAGTCATTTTCATTCAGTCTTTTTTCCCAATCCCTATTTTTTTACAGAGCTGTATCATGGCATAATGCACATTTTATCTTCTTTGTTCCTTCAGGTTAACATTCTCAAGGACTTTTCCACATTGCTGCACAGCTATCATATGTAACCTCATCTAATAGTGAAGAGGCTGTCCCATGGTTTACTTAACCATGCCTTTTGGTAAAAGATCTAGATTGTTCAGTTTGGCTAACTGAACAGGTGGCTAACATTCACTCCTGTTCAGTTTGTCTTCGTTGAAGAAGCCACTACAGGTTGTAACCCTTCAAGCTGTGACCAGTATAAACCAGTGGTTCCAGGCACTGTTTAAAATTATGGCTTGTCTCTGGATGCATGTTTGTATTTTACTGCTGTGGTGTCAGAGTGGCCTTCAAGTGACCACTCATTAGTTTTTTAACAAATAAAATGTTTTCTAGACTTGTGACATCTCTTAGAATTTAAGTTAAACTTTTGGAAAGTCTTCAAACCACGTTACTTTCCCTTTTGGTGTCCGTACTCCCTCATTCACTGATGGCCTACAATGTATGCTAGGGACGGAACTGAAGTAGGAACTGACTTTAGGACTCTGGCCCTTGAGAAGTTGATCAGAGAGAAGCAGCTTGAGAAAAGGTTAGACTGTCATGGCCAGGAGTAAATCCTGTTCCAACCTGCTGATGGAGAACTTGCACAGCTGTTTGCCCATCTACAGAAATTTTATAAAGGCTTTGGCACCATGTTTGATAGGGACTGACATTTTAATGTCTGGGGTCAGGCTAGGAGGAGGCCTGTCAGCCTCGTTAACCTAACTCTTTGGAGCAGTCCCCACATCACCCAGGGATGCACAATGGAATTGTAACTGGGTGTTAACAGACTCTGATATGATAAAGGCATGGCTTTATCTTTAGAGAAGAAGCCTAGGTGGCTAACGTCCACCTCTAGACAAATCTGATCTAATAAAAATGCAGGTTGCCCCAGAGAGAAGTGAGATGAGCCCTGAAGTTTTTACACCAGTGGATGCAGGGTTTCGTATTAGAGCAGGGCTGCTGTGCTGCTCCAGAGAAAGAGGAATGAGTGCATGAGTGCTGATTTTATTTTTTAAAAACGCTTTAGAAGGACTCCTTAGCTTGAGCATACAAAGGAAGCCTTTAGAATTCCAGAGCAATATGAGAGTACCGTGGTGGCAGGGCCGGGGGAGGGGGGGCAGATAATAAAAGTCCCCCTCTTCATCCAAAGGGAAAAGAAGAGTGGCTTCTGAAACCAGAATTCTCACCTCTGCAGCCTCTTCACGTTTCATCACGCGTTCGGCACTGGAGGCAGAGGATGGGCCCTTCGGTCGTATGAGGACACTAGTGCTGCACTGGGTTTGCTTTTTTCAGTGAGTGAGATGAGTCCGGTGGTCTCAGCCTCCGACTTGTTCACCCACACTGCTCGTCAACTGCAGGGCTGACAGTCATTCTGGGCAGGGCAGGGGGGTGGGTAGCATAGATGGAGGGCACTGACAAGGTGGCATCACGGTCCTTTAAAAGCAAGTGTTGTTTCAGGTCAGGCAGACTAACTAAAAAGATGGAGATGGGCGTTCAGAGGAGAATTCTGTATCCTGGCTCGCCCCAGAGGAAGGGAGAGCCATACGGCAGCTTCTTCCTAACTGTAAGCCCTGAATCCTACAGATTGGAGCTGCAAGTGAGGAAGGTGGAGGATGGCTCTAACAAACAGGCATCTGAAGTGGCCATCACCTAATGCCTCCACCACTGCCACCCCATCTTTAGGAGGAATTTGAAGAGCTAACACATAGAAGACAACCAATAAGCAAAAATGAAAAATGATGGAGAATAAAGAATCTTCTGGGGAAAGGAAGATCTCAAGTCCTTGAAACATTAATTAAAGACTCTTATTGTGGGAGTGTGCAGGCAGCGGCCCATCATACTCAGAGGTCTAAAACCCGTGACACAGGGTTTCGAGGGATCAGGTCTGAGGGGGTCTGGGAAATGGGAAGTGGGCCATGCGGGAACCAGACTAGAATGTTACAGCACCTAGTTAATCGGCAGCCAGTCCATCACATTAAATATCCAGCCGTCACGTATTACCTTTCAAGTGAAAATGAATAACTCCCATTAAGAGCAAAATGGGTTTGAAGTCGATTCGAGACAGATTAAAGTACTGTTATGAATGTGTGTGTTGGGAGGAGGAGGGGTCTGTATGTAATATGCTTGTCCTTGTACTTTTTAAATAATAGATGTTCTACAAACTTATGTAGGCCAGGTTACCAAGATACTGGGGTTAAAGGTCATAAGATGTGCATTCTGGGAAGAGCATCCACTTCCTGGAATATTTCCTGCATTTCACTTTTTTTTCCCCCTCAAAATTATTGTGTGGCCTTATGATTTTAATGAACAAAATTGATTTTTTACAACTGTTTATTAAAGCACACATCTGTAATGACAGCATCTTGTGTATCCACATCAGAACAAATCTCAAAGCTGGAAACACGTGCTGGGTAACTAGACTGGATGAGACAGAAAGCAGTGTGACCGAAGAGTAGAAATGAGGCTTTCCATACCAATGACCTCTACATGGAGTCAAATGATTTTTCAGTGAGGGCAGCACACAGTGGGTATGTCTTGTCTCGCTACCATTTTTAGGATTTTTCTTCTTGCCTCTTGTAATGAGATTCTAAAAAATGGAGTTCTCCATCCAAAACAAGTGAGAGGGCCAGCCTTAAGCTACTGACCAGGTTTCGGAATAACCAGATCTGACCACTTGAGGATTTGTGTTTATGCCAAAGGAGTTCTGCTTATTTATCCTGGTTAAACCTTGTTAGCCCAACTGTTTTCTCATCCAGATCTTGCATGTCTCTTTCCGTGACTCAGAGAACTCCTTCCGCCGCTGCTCTGTGCCCACTGTTTGCTGCTTAAGCCTCAGGTCGCCCTCCTCCCTCGTCAGTATTTTGTCTTTTTGGTGACATGGGGGTGAGAGGGCATGGTCTAAGCAAGCAGATAGGAAACTCTCTCTCTCTGAACCACCCACTCTGAGTAAACTCTTGTGTCTGGAGCATTGGCTTGTTTATAAGTTGGATTTACGCCCTGCCTAGTTCCACTCTTAAGTTACGTCTCCCCGCCAAAAGCAAGTTGCTGAACCAAAGCTTGATTTTTTGCATGTGAACAGATACATGCAAAAAATCAAGCTTTGGTTCACATTGATCAGGTCTCCTTTGATTTCAAGAGCTGTGACAATAAAGTTGGGTGCATACCATTGATTACATCTATGAAAGTCTGTCTGGTTCTTGGGTTGACTCGTGTTTGGCAGAGCAGTTGGTGAGACTTCCCCAGCCACCCTCATTAGCCAACAGGTTGTGTCTTGATCAGCGGGGAGGGGGGTCAGAACAGACTGAATGTAGGTTTATCCAACTCAGAGCTTTTTAGTCCATTTCTTCACCTTTTTTCCTTGGTGTTCAGTTGTTAAATTTGTGTAGTGACAGAAATTCATGGCAACAGAAAGCAATGCCTGCTTCTTTCCCACCGTGCCCGATAAACCCATCCAGATGCTCATCCTCCTTTAACTTGGGTGTTTCACAAACACCCTGAGCTATGAATGAATGTTGACTCTCACCCAGCACGCATCCTCTGGGAGCTGGCCTGGCCTGGCTGCTGGATTACATCTTCTGTTTTTCCTTCCAGCATCATCAAGCCAAGCAGAGAAGGAGCTGACAGATTCTCCCGCAACCTCCAAACGCATCTCCTTCCCAGGTAGCTCGGAGTCCCCTCTTTCTTCAAAGCGACCAAAAACATCAGAGGAGACCAAGCCGGAGCAGGTGAGGCCCAGAGGGGCTGTGCTGTGGGAGAGTATTTCAGTTACCTGGGGGGAGTGGGATGGGGAGTGAAGTCTTGGGTGGGCGGGCATGGGACAGACACTGTTGCCACGGGAACTGAAGAGTCAACCGGCGGGGTGGCTGTGTCCCCCACAGATGTACCAGTGTCCCTACTGCAAGTACAGCAATGCCGACGTCAACCGGCTGCGCGTGCACGCCATGACGCAGCACTCGGTGCAGCCCATGCTCCGCTGCCCCCTCTGCCAGGACATGCTCAACAACAAGATCCACCTCCAGCTGCACCTCACCCACCTACACAGCGTGGCACCCGACTGTGTGGAGAAGCTCATCATGACGGTAAGGCGGCCGGGAGCAGCTCCTCAGGGCTCTTCTCTCCCCAGGGGTCAAGGGTGGCACTGTGATATGGGCAGGAGGCTGTGCTGCTGGACGCCAGAGGCAGGACAGAGTTGGAAAGGTCAAAGATGGTCCTGTGACCACTGTCAACCTTAGTCTTGGCATGACGGTGACCCAAAGGGCTCTGTGTTTCTCAGCATCCCTCATCATCCTCTCCCCTCCAGATGCAGAGGCCTGGGGGTGAGTTAACTGCAAGTTGTCATTCAGGTTCTCCAGGCCTTTACTGAGCAAGTCATATTCTAGGTTGTTCTTAGATTCATTATGTTTCATTTCATCCTCACAGCCACTCTGTTTAAAAAAAGGCTTGACATGTTTACATTATGGCTGAAGAAACTGAGGCTCAGAGAAGTTAATTGCTGTGATGCCACTTTTAGGTGGCAAAGTTGAGATTTGACCCCAGATTCTCCCACTCTAGGAATGCAGCCCCGTGACAGGGGAGTCCCTCGGGTGGATGCTTTCGTTCTCAAGGCAGGAAGATGCTCATTTGGGTAGCACGTGTTGAATCATGAACAAGGGCTTTGCATTTTGAACATGAAGTTGCTATACTTGCAGGGCATGTCTCTAAGTGGCCACTGTAAACATGGTGCAAAAGATTAGTACAAAGATTTAAATATAACGTGAAAACTTTTCAAAATTCTGCAGGTGATACTAATGTATGTCCTAAGTGATGTTCCGTCATGAGGAGTATGCGTTCGGTGCTGTGTCATGGGAACTTGAGCAGCCAGTGAGAAACTATGGTGGCCTCTGTGCTGCAAGTGCAACTTCCCATGGCTATTTTCAAATAGATTGGTGAACATGTTGAAAGGGTCTCTGTAAGTGGAAACTTACTTTTGTGGATGGTGGGTTTCTATGTTACAAGTTTCCTGGGAATTCTCTCCAGCCTTGGGATTTTCCTCAGGCTGTCATACTGGGTTGGCCAAAAAGTTCATTTGGGTCTAAGTAAAAATAAAATACACATTTTCCCATTTTCACCAAAAACTAATGAACAACATATTTCCTAGCTGAATGGACTTTTTGGCCAACCCAGGACTTCCCACAGCTGACCTGGAACCGTGGGAGCCTAAAGAAGCAGGAAGAGATGTGAGGAGGGAGGCATTTTCAATACATTGTTCTTTGGCTCTGGTGATTATTTTTCCTGTTTGAGATCACATTGGTCTAGGAAATATGAGCCTGTAGTAATCTGTATGATTGGTTTACATTAGACAGTGTTTCATTTATATATTCTTAAGGGCCAGTATATAAATTTTATCTCAAATAGCCATTGTTTGTCATATTAATTCTTTTATAACAGCAACAGTGTGGTACAAGGTAGCAAGTCTGGTGGTCATTTGAGTCTTCATTTAACAACAGGATGTTACTGCTGTGTTTGCTTGGGTACTAAATTCCTAAGAATTTAGGAGGTGTTACTCAAGCAGTGATTCTCAAATCCTTTTTGGGGGAGACTGGTGAATATGATTCAGTAGCCTTACTGGGTATTCTATGCATGCTAGTTTGACATCCGTTATTAAGAACTCTTTCAAGTATTCTGCATGTACAAAAAAAAAAAAAAAAATGTACTTGGCTGCACTGGGTCTTAGCTGCAGGAGGATCTTCAGTCTTCAGAGTAGCATGTGCGATCTTTAGTCGCGACATGCAAACTCTTATTTGTGGCTTGTGGGATCTAGTTCCCTGACCAGGGATCAAACCCAGGCCCCCTGCATCGGGAGCAATAAGACTTGGCCATGGGACCACCAGGTACATCCCTACATGTACAAAATTGTGTGTATAATGCCAGGGAGCATAAGGATACCCACAGTTCACCCATGGAGCCAGGTTAATAATCCCTGTTTGAGAAGACTCCCCAAGAACATAATTGTGTAGGAGAAATGCGCTCCCTAAAGGGGCTGTGCTTGGCACCTGTTCAGAAACCCCTGTAAACCTACCTCATTTTCCCACAGCACACAATGGAGGTGTTTTCTAGACATTTCTGAAAAAGTGTGCAAATTGTGGGAAATGTGCTGACTGTAAGGAAGTTCATTTGCTAGCAACGGGAGACAGTTAATGGATTCAGAAATAAAGTTGAAAGTTGTGGGAACTGTAATCATGTAAGGGTTTTACATTTGACTAAAGGTGTCTGTAAGGTCAGTTTGATGCCCTCTCTTTGCATGAAGATGGAGTCACTGCATGGCTGTTGGTATTGAACTGGTTTCTTAAGTCATGAGGATGTGTTGTGTCAAGCTAAAGAAAGCAGTTCCATCTCCATCCTTTAGCAGGATCAGCAAGAAAAAGACAAGTAGCCAAGGTTGGAGGGGAGTTTGTGGCCATACTTTGGGGTGAACCCAGGCACCCTATTTGAGGGCTGGACTGCTCATCTTGGTCTTGACCCTAACAATTAAGTAGCTGCCACTGTCCTCCCTCTGAAAAGTATGGTGTTAAAATGAAATTTTGAAATTGTTTTACAACTGTTTATAATGAACCTGTGGTTAAAATCATGCCCCTGGAGGCTATTTTTATGGCAATTTTATTAGAAAACTGTCCAAGAGGAAGTATTGGTTAGACTTTTTGATGGTGTATCTGTTTGTTCCTGGCCATCTAGAGCAGGAAACTCTGAAAACAGCATGATGAGATATACCCCTCAAATCAGAGCTCCATTTTCTAAACTGTATCATTAAGGAATGGTCAATGTCCAGTCATTCATCCTCCCAGAGGAGAAAGTTACGTCTGCTTTATCTTTGAGTGGCCCGGATGAATGGCAGTGAGAGGAGTGAATCTTCTTCCTTGCCAGATGGTTTGACTGAATGCACTGCCTTTGGTTCAGACTAGGAAAACCTGGCAAAATCTACCAAACAGACACCTCCTGGCAGATGTGGGGTGTGTCCATGGTATCTGAAGCTGTAAATTCTGGTAAATATTTTTTGCTGTCTGGGCCCAAGGTCTCAGGATCTGGCTTGAATTGGGTTTCAGTCTCTCTAAAAGTAAATTCCACCTTGATAAATGGAAATAGATTACTTTCTATACAATGTCTTTCCGTTCAGTTGTAAATGGAGAGTGTTTTGAGGAGGCTTCATTTAATAATACCTTATCAGACAGCTTTCAGGAACCTGCAGTGTCTAATATGTCTGTTGCTATGGTAACAGCTGCTTGCTTATGCTCTGCATCTCATATCTGTGTCCTCCATGGGCCCCCTTCTTTTTACCGATGAAGGGGCTTGAAAAATATTCTCCACTGGGAACAATTGCAGCTCTGGCCCTCTGCTATGGAAACTGCACCCACAGCAGTTCATTCTGCTGGGCCTGTGGGAAACAGAGCTCCAAAGGTTGTCTTTACACACATGGTAAGAAAGAAGGAAATGTATAAAGCTTAAGGCAGTGAGACAAGTGCCCCTCCAGGCCCCACTGAGCGGCTGGTCCCCAACGCCAGTCATATAGCACTCTCATCTAGTGACAGGGAAGTTCGAGAGTCTGAGTCAGTGATGGGGGTATAGGGGTCACTGCTTGTGCCACCTCTTTTTGCTCACTTTTCTAGGGGAGGAGGGTTGAGGGCAAGGGGGTCAGGTTTCTAGCCCCTAAATGAGAATAGGAAAGACCACCTACAATAATTTTCAGTGGTCCTGAATTATTCTAACTAATCACTGTTCTTCTAAGTGGCAGGACACACCACTGGGATTGCAGAGCATTAACACAGGGAAACTGTCTTTGTTCCTCCATCACTTAGCAAAGTGTGACCTCATGGCGGAGAATGGGGCTGAGTCTGGAGCAGCCAGGAACACCTTTTTCTCTAGCCCTTCGTCTTTGTTCCCTTTAGTAGTTCTTAATTATCCTGTATGTTTTGTACATGCACTGATTCCCCTTCACAGCTCCTGGACCCACGCTGCCTGCAATTCCACAGCTCCCACCCCCCACGCCTCACCCCACCCCACAGCTGTCTGACTCCTGTGATGTTTTCGGTCAGCATCTCTCTCTGTGCTCCCCGTGTGCCCATACATCTGAGTCTCTAGACCAGGCTGGCCGCTTGGCCCCCCTGCATCAGGGCTCTCGGGTGGCCACTGGCCCTGAGGCTGTGGCACCCACTTGGGTACCAGCTCTCACTTTGTCTCCATCTCAGAGGAAGGTAATGAAAATAATCGGGCTTCATTAATTCCAAGTCCTGTGAGATGATAGCCATTTGGAGCCTGTTTGCCAATTAGATGGTCTAAATTAGAAGTGACCTTGGTATACTGCCACTGCTTGCCTCTCTGAGTCTAATGAAGCTTTTCTCTCCAATTCAGTCTCCTTCTCAGCTCTCTTCTCTCTCTCTTCTGCTGTGTGTGTGTGTCTGTGTGTGAGAGAGAGAGAGAGACAACTGTTCATGTGTTTCCTGTTCTCCTACCTATCTCCTTTTTTCAGTCTTTCTGATTCTTAGATTTTTAAAATCTGGTTCAGGGCTACATTTGTTTTTGGCCCATATGAATGTTAATATTGCTCTATAATTTTTCCTCATGGGTTTTAGATTAAAAAAAAAGACAGCCACATAGATGACATTTTAGAAGGGAAACGAGACAGAGACATGGCCTTCTTGACACCAGGGTCCAGCGCCCAACCTAGCACAACTGGAAGGTAGTAGGAAAAAAAAAAAAACACACACACACACACAAAACAAAACTCTGAGGCTTTGCTGCTAAGCAGTGCCTGGCTTGCTGGCTGCAGGCGTGCAGACAGCTCCTGCATCCTGGCAGCCATTGAGGTCAGAGGAGAACGTGAGCAGCTAGACCCTCACTGGCACCATCAACTCTAGATCCCCCACTAGCTAGAATGCTAAGGTCTGGAATCGTTGGCTTTTAAAGAATAGGACCAATACCTCATTCACCAGGTGTACAGACTAGCCAGGTCTCTGTTGGGAAGGCCTGTGTCTGAGGTCCTGTCTTTCCCTCTGTCATCATTTCCTCTTTCTTTCCCTTCATCTGAGGCTCTTCAGTCTGTTTATTTTTTACTGAAATATGAAGGATTTCAGTCTCTTTGGGAGTCTAGATTTTGGCAAACCTGTCCTTTCACTTGGAATAGGGAGCCTTTCAGAAAGCAACTCTACTCAGGTGAGCACTGCCAAGGCTGTGGGGATGAAAGTCTCAGAGAAGTGAGGTGCAGTACTTGGGTCTGAGAAGATACCTTTGCTTGCCAGCATGTGGAACTTGGTTGGTTGCATTGATCTAACCTCAGGGTGGCCTTGAGGGATGAATTTGCATGAACAGTCCCGTTAAGAATTTAGCAAAATTTATATACCCCTTGGTTGCTCAAGGTGTTGTATTTGGCCATTTCACGTCCATGACCCAAAGAAAGCAAAGAGTGTGGCGGCTCCTTATAATCCAGCTTCTTCCACTGAGAAAGAGTAAACATCAGCGGCCCCTCCTGCATGTCACAGTGGGGACCAGGCCCACATCTAAGACTCTGGCTTTTATAAAATGAGTCCTTGAGGCTTTCAGGCCCACTCATGTCATAGAAACTTGAAAGGCATTAAATCATAATCCTAAATAATGGTGAACCGAACAGGAGGTATTTACAAAGCCATATCACCTTTCCTAGTAGTTCAAGGGCAATTAACTTGAGTCCAGGAATTTCTCTCTAGGGAGCCTGTGATTTCCTGAAATTATCTGCAATAGTCTGTTTGAAAGTATTTTTTCTAGGAGCCTGCCACTTTCATCAGATTTCCTAATGAGTTTATGATATCTAAAAGGTTAATTATTCTGGATGTGAGCTTCTTGGGCCCAGGGACCTGGTCTCGCTCTGTCTCACAAGCAAGTGGCATAGGGACCTTGTACAAAGTTTAGTGAATGATGGTCAAATGAATGGACAAGCAGAATCACTTGAGGCCCTCCCTTCTCATCAACTGAGTTGTTTTGGAATTGCTTAAGCATGAAGATTTTTCTTCACGTGAAGAAGTAGAATGCTTCTACTTCTATTGTCATATATGAAAATTGCTGAAACTTGAAGATTTCCAGCATCAGCACAGAACTCCCCATTTCTCACTCTATGTGAGACTGTTTACCTGTTTGGAAGGTTCTATCGCTGCTCAGATGATACTTTGTTCCTGTGTTCCCATCAACTCTGCATACCTGACTTGGCTCAGAGAGGCAGGAAGAAGGCGTGTGCTATCCAGACGGCCACCAATCAAGAGAGACTCAAATTCTGAGGAAGTCATGGCTCTAACAGATTGAACTTTCTTACCTCAAAAACTTGGACTTTCAGTCAAACGTCTGTTTTCATAGTCTTAAGTCCCATTTATACATTAGTGTCAAGTATGGGAGAATGTAATTTAACATACTCATTGTGGATGGGTGTAAGGTTACTGGAAGAATCAGTCTACATGGATGTTGATGTGGGACGAGTAGGTGTTTGGACTGAGTGTGGTCTGGCCAAACCTTAATCTCTTTGTTCGGCATTTGAGTCTGTGGTTGGGGGTGCTGGGGCTGAGTGTGTAATGGTGGCATCCAGTGCTTGGGGGGGTCTGCGGCTTGGACACGTTTGGTGAGGGTGGGTGGAGGCTGGTTATACTGTGGGCAGGTTTTGTCCCTTCGCCTGCCAGTGTGCTCTGATGCTCCTTGTGAAAGGAAGGCCTTTACAGAACTGTGCTTGGCGCTGGTGAGTGACCGTCTTTCCCAGGGACCTCCAGCCTGGCTGCATGGCCGCCAGATCTGATTGGGAAACAAGGGGTGCTGAAGGAACTCTGCCATGGCCAACTTACATCATCTTCTGTAAGCACAGCGCCTCAGTGAGGCATTGGCAGGACCGTACTTCTGGCTGTTGACCAAAAAAGTGTGGAAACTGTGAGTGACAGGGTTGAGAAGCTGGTAGGAGAAAGAGGAGTGGACACAGACACAGGAACATTTAACATCCAAGAGCTGACATGGGGTCCGTCAGTGTCCTGCATAGCAAAGCGGCTTCCATTGCAATCTCTCTGTTCAGACACATGGGCAGATAGACCCCGTCAGAATTTCTAGATCCTCAGGATTCCCTTCAGGAGTCTTCCTCTCAAGTCTCCTGGGAACTTCTTGTCCATTAAGATTTTATATGCTGAATCTTTTTCGTTTGTTTGCTTTCAGGGAGAGGTTGGGTACACTATAGATGAGAAGATGCAGGTAGATAAAAGTAATTACTTAAACATATATGGGGCAAGACTTACAGGTTTGGAGGCCCAGATTAAGATGCAGAGGAGCATGTGAGGTTGATGATTATATTTCGGGGAGAGTTAATTGATGGAAGGTGAAGGCAGACAAAGAACCGCTGCTTACTGCCTTCTTGAATCCCAATCAGGAATTATGATTAAAGTCGCGGCGAGACAACAGAGGGCTGATGAATTGGTGTCTTTTTTTTTTTTTTTCTTTTTTGCCGTCATTCACACTTGATTGACTTCAACCTTTCAAGTGCAAAAGTCTCTCTTTTCCATTATTATTCATAGCCATCTGAGTTTTTCTAATTAAAGTGTATGAAAACAATTACTGATCCGTCGTACTGAGTCTGTTAGAGGGGATGTCTGCCTTACTGTAATGCGTATAAAGAGCCCACAGTTTTCTATAATGATGTGCAGCTGAGGTGTTAGATAATTTTATTCTTTTTTACTCTGTAGGGCTTTTTTTTATTTCTCATGATTCATTTTTCATAATTCCTAAAGATCCCAGGAAAGGACTGATCCTGCAGCTACAACTGAGAAAGGTGGTGGTGGGGAGTCTTTTTTTCCTTTCCCTTTCTCCCCATCTTGCCCCCAACCTCGTGCTCCCCCTCGGTTGAGGACTATAAATTAATCGGTGACCTTTCACTTCTTGGATTCCCGCTGGACTCCCCAACCACACTGGTCAGACATGCTTTCTATTAAAAAGAAAATAGATGGAATGAGTTTGGCAATCTCTGCTCCATTCCTAACGATTCATCAACAGCTAGCCTTAACCAGCTGCTGGCAAGCTTTGTGTGAGGGTGCAATGTCTGTGCAAGAGGGGTTCTGTGTCACTCACGTGCACCTACCATGCACCTGCTGTTCATAAACACAGGGCTCCTCAGAGTCCTTCTCCACAGTGCCTGTTGCTTAATTTCTGCACCTTTGGGCATCTGGGTTGCTGAGATTATCCTAACACCCTGAAACGTAAGGGGGAGTTACCTTTTTGGTATTTATGGGGACAGCTGTCCCGAGTTTCCCCTTGAGGTGGAACCTACCACTGATGATTCTAGTGAATGCATGGGCAGTGATTTTGAACAAGGCCAGAATCCTCAAACCATTAAGAATAGTAAAATTTATTTTAAATATTTAATTTTGAACAGTAATCTAGATGTTCCAGTCTTTGCAACAGCAAGAGAAGATACTATCTCAGTGGTATGTTTGATGAGGAAACAATGTCTCCACGTGGGCTGGGTGCCTCATAGAAAGGCTAGTGGTGACTGTACGTTTCTGTTCCTGTTACCTCGGGGTCAGTTTATGTCTCAGGCTGCATTCAAACGGGACGATTTCTGATTCATCTGGGCATATCCTCAACTACCTTGCTGTCCTGTAGCAGGCAAAGGGGCGCTGCTTCTTTTTAAATGAGGAGGCTTTTAAGCCTTATGTTGCATACTGAGGACTTCTTATCATATTAATGGAAGGCAAATGATAATGTGTTTGGACAAGTTTCTGGCCAGATGGCAGGACAGCCTGGAGAAATAAATCCCTAAAATCTGACCTTAAATTGTAGCTCTTTTGACCCAGGTTGCTATATTGGGCAGCAATAGCCATGGCCAAGGTGGGGCTGCCCTGTTGTAGGATGCAGGACACCCTCTGGGCTACCACACAGGTGGAAGTTCCCTCCGATGCTGTGTACCTCAGGCAGAGACCCTGGGAGAAATCCTGACTGAAGTCAGTCATAAGAAATGCTCATTTGCACTTGATCTCAGTTTATAAAGGGTTACACAATGTTGTTTCCTAGAAAATCTGCCAGTGTGTCTGCATGTCCTTAGCCTTCCCTTTGTTCTCCTCTCTTCTTCTTACCCTTTCTCTCGCTCATTCCCCTCCTCTTCTTGCCTGAATACATTTTGAAAATAGTACTACAATGCTCCCTGCTTCAAGATTACAGTGTACTTTACTAGGTATGATTTAATTAGGGCCCTTATTATGTTTTCAGCAGCTTAAGGTGGGCCTTTCAACTTATCTACCTAATTGGTTGCACAAGAAGTTTCACAGCCCATGACAAAACATTGTCAGTGATCAAAGTCAAAATTCTGCATAAAGGAAAAATATTAATAATAAGATTATTCTTCAAGTGTGCACTGCTAATTATGTCCAGAATGTAACCGTAGAAACACTTTTGACTGATGTGAGCTTTGTCTAATAAACATGAATCTTCAGTGAGCTATGGAAAGTGACACCTCCAGCCTTAACACTGGTGAAGGCTAATTTTGCTTATTAAATAATTTCTACACATTTTCCTATTTGGGTCTCTTTCCTCTCCTTTTGACTTGCCTCATGTCTCTGCCGCTTGCTCTTCAGGTGACCACCCCTGAGATGGTGATGCCCAGCAGCATGTTCCTCCCAGCGGCTGTTCCAGATCGAGACGGGAGCTCCAGTGTGGAGGAGGCAGGAAAGCAACCTGGTTAGTGTCATACTCTTGACCTTGAGAAGAGAAACAGAACGTTCATAGGGCAAGAGTGCCGCAGACTCTTTACTGTACTCCTAAGCTGGATGTGCCTTTTCAAGGGGCGAGGGGCGCTGTTGTCAGCACTGGATACTCGGGCTCTTAGTGGGTATCTGTTGCTCTTCATGTGGTTTGAAGTGAGAAAAGCTCAGGTGAGAACCAGTGAGGTTCCGGTGGACACATGTCCCCTTAGACTGTACAGTGAGGAAGTTAATGACCAGACACTCAGTCAGTACACTCATAACTTACCATCTTAAGCCATTACATATTCCCTCTCTGAGGACTTAAACATGAGGGACTTGTGGAGCACACGGGTGATCTCAGGGCACTGGATTAGGTATCTTTCTAGGCACTGTATCTGCACAGAACTCTTCTCTGAGACTTCCAGGACTGTCTCATAGGAGGCAGCAGAAAGGAGCATTTGGAAGGGACGCTGTTGTAGATATAGATGCTGGTGGTGCCCTGGGGTGAGTCCTCGCTGGGTGGGACCTCTGTTTTTGAGTTTCTCCTCCATCACTGACATCTTGTCAGCAGCTAAGACTTAAGTTGGGAAGAGCTCTGCCCCACCTTCTCCCTTGTGATGTCTCCATACTAGGCAGTGTACCACTGACCTGAAAAAGGGTTAGAATATTTATGGGTGTGATGATCTCATTGTAGAAAAAAATTTTAATGTATTTTATTTTCATAATTGGCCACTTGAACATTCATTGCTTATCGAATAGAGAGGACAGTCAGAAGTCACACTGTAACAGGAAATTTAATGCCGAAGAAATATATCCAAAATTTGTTACAACGGACAGCAGTCCTTACAAATGCCCCACATCTTAGCAGGGCACTAAATCACATATTCTACAGTTTAGATCCATGTAAAAGGGGTATCCTTTAATTTCTTGAGAAACTGAAACGAATATTGTTTAAAAGACAGATCTGTGTGATGGTATAGGCCTACTAAGAGTTGAGACTCTCTGTATTTCCTTTTCTTCCTGTGTGTCTGCTCGTATAGCATGTGCTCTCTGGGCGGGTGGGGCTCCATGGAGAGTGTGTGTCTGCAGGTTGGGTATTTCCCTCATCATCAGATTCTGTGATCACGAGGCCCTGTTAGGTAGGCAGCTCGAAGCCCTCTTTATCATTGGGCTTGATTTCTATTTTCTTTACAGAAACCTCAGAGGATCTGGGAAAGAACATCTTACCCTCTGCGAGCACAGAACACAGTGGAGATTTGAAACCTTCTCCTGTGGACTCGGGCTCTGTGAGAGAAGACTCAGGCTTCCTGTGCTGGAAGAAGGGGTGCAACCAGGTTTTCAAAACTTCCGCCACCCTCCAGACACACTTCAATGAGGTTCACGCCAAGAGGCCTCAGCTGCCAGTGTCAGATCGCCATGTGTACAAGTACCGCTGCAACCAGTGCAGTCTGGCTTTCAAGACGGTGGAGAAGCTGCAGCTCCACTCTCAGTACCACGTGATCAGAGCTGCCACCATGTGCTGTCTTTGCCAGCGCAGCTTCCGAACTTTCCAGGCTCTGAAAAAACACCTTGAGACAAGCCACCTGGAGTTGAGTGAGGCCGACATCCAGCAGCTTTATGGTGGCCTTCTGGCCAATGGGGACCTCCTGGCAATGGGGGACCCCACCCTGGCCGAGGACCACACCATAATTGTGGAGGAAGACAAGGAGGAAGAGAGTGACTTGGAGGATAAACAGAGCCCGACGGGCAGTGACTCTGGGTCGGTACAAGAGGACTCGGGCTCTGAGCCAAAGAGAGCCCTACCTTTCCGCAAAGGCCCCAACTTCACCATGGAAAAATTCCTGGACCCTTCTCGCCCTTACAAGTGCACCGTCTGCAAGGAATCTTTCACTCAAAAGAACATCCTGCTCGTGCACTACAATTCTGTCTCCCACCTACACAAGTTAAAGAGAGCCCTTCAAGAGTCGGCCACCGGTCAGCCAGAACCCACCAGCAGCCCTGACAACAAACCTTTTAAGTGCAACACTTGCAACGTGGCCTACAGCCAGAGTTCCACCCTGGAGATCCATATGCGCTCTGTGCTGCATCAGACCAAGGCCCGGGCAGCCAAGCTGGAGGCTGCTAGCAGCAGCAGCAATGGCACTGGGGGCAGCAGCACAGCCCCCTTGAGCTCCTCCACCCCGAGTCCTGTGAGCACCAGTGGCAGTAACACCTTTACCACCACCAACCCGAGCAGTGCTGGCATCGCTGCGAGCTCCAGCTTATTGAGTCAAGTGCCCGCTGAAAGTGTAGGAATGCCACCCCTGGGGAATCCCATCAGTGCCAACATTGCATCCCCTGCAGAGCCCAAGGAAGCCAACCGGAAGAAGCTGGCAGACATGATTGCATCCAGGCAGCAGCAGCAGCAGCAGCAACAACAACAACAACAAGCACAGACACTGGCCCAGGCCCAGGCCCAAGTTCAAGCTCATCTGCAGCAGGAGCTGCAGCAGCAGGCAGCTCTGATCCAGTCCCAGCTGTTCAACCCCACCCTTCTGCCTCACTTCCCCATGACCACCGAGACCCTGCTCCAGCTGCAGCAACAGCAGCATCTTCTCTTCCCCTTCTACATCCCCAGTGCCGAATTCCAGCTCAACCCGGAGGTGAGCTTGCCGGTGACCAGTGGGGCTCTAACGCTGACCGGGACGGGCCCAGGCCTGCTGGAAGACCTGAAGGCCCAGGTTCAGATCCCACAGCAGGGCCACCAGCAGATGCTGCAGCAGCAGCAGCAGAGCCAGCTCCCTGTGCCCCAGAGTCACCCTGCTCTCCTACAGCCCAGCCAGCACACTGAAAAGAAAAACAAACTGGTCATCAAAGAGAAGGAGAAAGAAAGCCAGAGAGAGAGGGATGGTGCTGAGGGGGGAGAGATCAACTCGGGACCAAAGGAATCACTGCCCGATGCCTTGAAGGCCAAAGAGAAGAAAGAACTGGCCCCGGGGGTTAGTTCTGAGCCCTCCATGCTCCCTCCACGCATTGCCTCGGATGCCAGAGGGAATGCTACCAAGGCCTTGCTGGAGAACTTTGGTTTTGAGCTGGTCATCCAGTACAACGAGAACAAGCAGAAGGTGCAGAAGAAGAATGGGAAGATGGAGCAGGGCGAGAACCCAGAGAAGCTCGAGTGTGACTCCTGCGGCAAGCTGTTTTCTAACATCTTGATTTTAAAGAGTCATCAAGAGCACGTTCATCAAAATTACTTTCCATTTAAACAGCTAGAGAGATTTGCCAAACAGTACCGTGAGCACTACGACAAGCTGTACCCCCTGAGGCCTCAGACCCCTGAGCCGCCACCCCCGCCTCCACCCCCGCTGCCAGCAGCGCCGCCCCAGCCAGCATCCACCCCAGCCATCCCCACGTCGGCCCCACCCATCACTTCACCTACGATTGCCCCGGCCCAGCCGTCCGTGCCACTCACCCAGCTCTCCATGCCCATGGAGCTGCCCATCTTCTCGCCACTCATGATGCAGACGATGCCGCTGCAGACATTGCCGGCTCAGCTGCCCCCTCAGCTTGGACCCGTGGAGCCTCTGCCCGCGGACCTGGCCCAGCTGTACCAGCATCAGCTCAATCCAAGTCTGCTCCAGCAGCAGAATAAGCGGCCTCGTACCAGGATCACGGATGACCAGCTCCGAGTCCTGCGGCAGTATTTTGACATTAACAACTCCCCCAGTGAAGAGCAGATCAAAGAGATGGCAGACAAGTCCGGGTTGCCCCAGAAAGTGATCAAGCACTGGTTCAGAAACACGCTCTTCAAAGAGCGGCAGCGGAACAAGGACTCCCCTTACAACTTCAGCAATCCTCCCATCACCAGCCTGGAGGAACTCAAGATTGACTCTCGGCCCCCTTCGCCAGAACCTCAGAAGCAGGAGTACTGGGGGAGCAAGAGGTCTTCGAGAACAAGGTTTACCGACTATCAGCTGAGGGTCCTGCAGGACTTCTTTGATGCCAACGCTTACCCAAAGGACGATGAATTTGAGCAACTCTCTAATTTACTGAACCTTCCAACCCGAGTCATAGTGGTCTGGTTTCAAAACGCCCGACAGAAGGCCAGGAAAAATTATGAGAATCAGGGAGAGGGCAAAGACGGAGAGCGGCGTGAGCTTACAAATGATAGGTATATTCGAACGAGCAACTTGAACTACCAGTGCAAGAAATGCAGCCTGGTGTTCCAGCGCATCTTTGATCTCATCAAGCACCAGAAGAAGCTGTGTTACAAGGATGAAGATGAGGAAGGGCAGGATGACAGCCAGAATGAGGACTCCATGGATGCCATGGAAATTCTGACACCCACCAGTTCCTCCTGCAGCACCCCAATGCCCTCCCAGGCTTACAGCACCCCAGCACCTGCAGCCAGTACAGCATCCTCTGCGTTCTTGCAGCTTCCATCAGAGGCCGATGAGCTGGCCACCTTCAGTGCAAAACCAGAGGTGAGTGATGAAAAACCAAAGCAGGCTGAACCTCCCAGTGCACAGCCGAACCAAACCCAAGATAAGCAAGGACAACCAAAGGCAGAGCTGCAGCAGCAAGACCAGCCCGAACAGAAGATGAGCACTGCCCAGCAGAAGCTCCCACAGCTGACGTCCCCCGCACCGGTACCGACGCAGCCTCCTCCACAAGCGCCCCCACCTCAGTGCCCCTTGCCCCAGTCAAGCCCCAGCCCCTCCCAGCTCTCCCACCTACCCCTCAAGCCCCTCCATACGTCAACTCCTCAGCCGCTGGCCAACCTACCTCCTCAGCTAATCCCCTACCAGTGTGATCAGTGCAAGTTGGCCTTCCCATCATTTGAGCACTGGCAGGAGCATCAGCAGCTTCACTTCCTGAGTGCACAGAACCAGTTCATCCACCCCCAGTTCTTGGACAGGTCACTGGATATGCCTTTCATGCTGTTTGACCCTAGTAACCCACTGCTGGCAAGCCAGCTGCTCTCTGGGGCCATACCTCAGATTCCTGCAAGCTCAGCCACTTCCCCTTCAACTCCCACCTCCACGATGAACACTCTGAAGAGGAAGCTGGAGGAAAAGGCCAGTGCAAGCCCTGGAGAAAATGACAGTGGGACAGGGGGAGAAGAACCTCAGAGAGACAAGCGTCTGAGGACAACTATCACACCAGAACAGCTAGAAATTCTCTACCAAAAGTATCTCTTGGACTCCAATCCAACTCGAAAGATGTTGGATCACATCGCGCATGAGGTGGGCTTGAAGAAACGTGTAGTCCAAGTCTGGTTTCAGAACACCCGGGCCCGGGAAAGGAAAGGACAGTTCCGGGCGGTGGGCCCAGCGCAGGCCCACAGGAGGTGCCCTTTCTGCAGAGCACTCTTCAAAGCCAAGACGGCCCTGGAGGCTCATATCCGGTCCCGTCATTGGCATGAAGCCAAGAGAGCTGGCTACAACCTAACTCTGTCTGCAATGCTCTTAGACTGTGATGGGGGACTGCAGATGAAGGGAGATATTTTTGATGGAACTAGCTTTTCCCACCTACCCCCAAGCAGCAGTGATGGCCAAGGTGTTCCCCTCTCACCTGTGAGCAAAACCATGGAGTTGTCTCCCAGGACTCTTCTGAGCCCTTCTTCCATCAAGGTGGAAGGCATGGAAGATTTTGAAAGCCCCTCCATGTCCTCAGTTAATCTAAACTTTGACCAGACTAAGCTGGACAACGATGACTGTTCCTCAGTCAACACAGCGATCACAGATACCACTACTGGAGACGAGGGCAATGCAGATAATGATAGTGCGACGGGAATAGCAACTGAAACCAAATCCTCCTCTGCGCCCAGTGAAGGGTTGACCAAAGCGGCCATGATGGCAATGTCTGAGTATGAAGATCGGTTGTCATCTGGCCTGGTCAGCCCAGCTCCCAGCTTTTACAGCAAGGAATATGACAATGAAGGTACCGTGGACTACAGTGAAACCTCAAGCCTTGCAGACCCCTGCTCTCCAAGCCCTGGTGTGAGCGGGTCAGCAGGCAAATCTGGAGACAGTGGGGATCGGCCCGGGCAGAAACGTTTTCGCACTCAAATGACCAATCTGCAGCTGAAGGTCCTCAAGTCATGCTTCAATGACTACCGGACACCCACCATGCTGGAGTGTGAAGTCCTGGGCAATGACATTGGACTGCCAAAGAGAGTTGTTCAGGTCTGGTTCCAGAACGCCCGGGCAAAAGAAAAGAAGTCCAAGTTAAGCATGGCCAAGCATTTTGGTATAAACCAAACGAGTTACGAGGGACCCAAAACAGAGTGCACTTTGTGTGGCATCAAGTACAGCGCTCGGCTGTCTGTACGTGACCATATCTTTTCCCAACAGCATATCTCCAAAGTTAAAGACACCATTGGAAGCCAGCTGGACAAGGAGAAAGAATACTTTGACCCAGCCACTGTACGTCAGCTGATGGCTCAACAAGAGCTGGACCGGATTAAAAAGGCCAATGAGGTCCTTGGACTAGCAGCTCAGCAGCAAGGGATGTTCGACAACGCCCCTCTGCAGGCTCTCAACCTTCCTACAGCATACCCGGCGCTCCAGGGCATTCCTCCTGTGTTGCTCCCCGGCCTCAACAGCCCCTCCCTTCCAGGCTTCACTCCATCCAACACAGGTGGGTTCTGCTCTCAATGATTCTCCCAGTAGTAAAGAGCCACCACACAAAACCTGAGTGCTGGGCAGGTGGGAGGCTCCACATTCCTAGTTCTCTAACTGCAACAGAATTTCAGGTCCCTTCCATTGAGTCGCCCTAGAGCTGTGATGTACATGACCCTTCCACTTCCAAGAATGGGGACCCTGGAGTTCGAATGATCTCCTGAAACCATACTCCTGCCTGGTGTTCAGCACAGACCAGGGTGTATGCTGTGGGCATGAACTGGAGGGTTCTGGTGTACTAGATCCTGGGGTGTTTTTGAGACAGCAGTTTCCATTATGGACCCTTCCATTCAGTTTTTGTGGAAATGCAGATCGCATCTAGAAATCTATTGAAAATATAAAACATTTGAACATCCTAGCTAATTCTGGGTTGTGCCCTCTGGAAACAGATTCAAGAGAGTTTAAATAAACTGTTTGCTGTCCCCTGAGGTCCTGCCTCCTGTTTCAGAGACCTGCTCTGGCAGGAGAGATGCTACCAGGAAGTAGCTCTCACAAGGTGGAGGCTTACTCCTGGGGTTCCCTTTGAGTCAGAAACACAGTGGTGTGTTAGTTTGGGGTTTTGGCTGCACCATGTGGCATGTGGGATCGTAGTTCCCTGTCTAGGGACTGAACCCACACGCCCTGCAGTGGAAGCATGGAGTCTTAACCACTGGACCGCCCTCTAGTTTCTAATTAGACTACCTCTATACTGGAATGCATTGACCAGGAACTTGAATCGGGCAACGTGGTTCTGAATTATGATGTGTTTTATAGTCGTCTGAACTGAAAATGTTTATTTTTAGGGGTGTTCAATCACCTCTTCATTTCCTTCTGCCCATTTCCCTTTCTAATGCAGAGTCACATACTTGGTACTCATTTTTCTACCTCATAGGGAGTTCCACAGTTCTTCCTGTGTGCCTCTCTTATTCCTCCTCCTCCTCATTCCTCACCTGTCTTCTCTGGATCCAGCTGTCTTTCCTAAATAGGACCCTCACCTCTAGGATCCTGTGAGGCTTAGCATGAGTTAGTAAGTCCCCCACAGCCTGTATTGACCAGTGCACATTCACCAAAGCAGAGCCCCTCAGTGTGCCTCCTTCAAAATGTCCCAGTTCCCAGGGGCTCTAGTGGTTCAGCTGCTTCCCAGAGCGGCCCTGCTTTCTGGTTGAATTAAATCCAAGTTTATAATTTTGGCAGTGGTTTTACAGGACATGAAGCTACCTCATTCCTGATCCCACTTTCTTATCCTAAGAGAAGAAAGCATTCAGAGGTAGAAGTCGCTGCTTACCTGGGTTGACAAGTAGTGTCACAGGATGCTAAGAGTCAGCTAGATAGAGTCACCAGGAAACAGGCGATGGGAAGTGGCTGAGTACTGAACTACTCCCGCAGCCTGGGACCTTGGCAGAGGGGCTTGGGAAGGCCCAACATTTCATAGTAATGAGAAAGAATTAGAATGTCTGATCTGTTCCCCTTGTTTTACAGATGAGAAAACTGAGGCCCAGAGAGGTCAAGACCATTCAGCAAGCTAGGGCAGGAGCCAGAGCTCCCGCCCAGGCCTCCAGGCTCCCAGTGCTATGTACTGTACTCCTTCCACAGCACCCAGTAGGAGCCAGTCAGTCAACGGGTATATGCTTAGTGCTCCTCAGGTTCTGATCACTTACAGTGGACTCCAGGTAGGAAGATATGCTCTTAATCATTCAAGGCAGCCAGGCATGCCCCAGTTACCACCACCGACTGAACCACAGCTCCCAGGAGTACTGCATCTGGAATTAGGAAAGAAAGGAGTATGTCAGGCCCAATGGTAAGCTCCTTCCATGACCTTCCATTTCTTCCCCACACCCATCTACTGTGGAAAGCCGAGGTTCCAAGCATCACATGGCAGACGTGTCAGCCATAGTCCACACCGCGTCAGGAGTGGACTCAGCCACTCCAGGAGTGCATGACTCAGCCTCAGGGGGGTGAAGTGGCTTGTTTGGTTCTGACCTTACAGATGAGAAAAGCCACAGGATTATTGTGAGAATGTGCTGAGCTACTTTACTGAGTGAACATGCCTAGTGCAGAGCCTGGTAATTAGCAGAGGTTCAGTACATGTTCCTTAAAATTGAATCTCTTTTGTCTTGTCAGTTCTTCTCTGGGAGCCTGATGCCATAGGGACAGGGCAATCAGGAGGCATTTCTTCTCTGCCCTGCTGAGCACCTGGCTCTGGCTGCAGCTCCAACCTAAAACCTAGAGCAAGCGTGTTGCCTCGAAGTAGACAGAGCCATGTCCCAAGTGTGAAATTCATTATCTGGTCTGTCCCTGCCTTATTTGTGCTACCTTAACTAACTAACCTTTACTGGGTTTTTCTAGTGAGACACATCTTTTCCTCTGATTTTGGTCCCTTAACTGCATTCAGGAAACTGGATGACTTAATCTCAGCTGTCCCTTTCTGTAATTTTAGAAGTGTCAGTTAATGATGTCATGTGATGCTGAGGGAAGCATCCTCCTCCCTGTCCCGAAGTTAATGCATGTTTTTTTCTGCGTGGTAACTGGAGGCAACCTTGTTCTCCTCACCTGAAATTTGAGGGTTTTTAATGCAGTGTGATAGCCCAGGGAACTGTATACCACTGGAGCCAGAAATCAACATTGTCTTCACCTGGGTCTGGCCTTGGGGAATGTTTACTCTCATGAAGACAGTGACTTCTTTGGAACCCCCCCCCGCCCCAACTTTCTTGCTGAAGGTGGTCCGGATGAAGAGAAGGGATGCCTGCTGTCTAGTGTCTGGGATGCGGTCAGTGCTGTCCTCCAGCACTTCGCTAGTCTACATGAACCAGCAGCAGCCTTCCATCACCCTGGAACAGAAGAGTCAAACCAGGAGATGACTAAGGGTCAGGGAGGATGGCAATCTCTGGGCCTGATGAAGGCTTTGCAGGTGTGGTAGATTAGGCCTGAGTGTGACTGAGAATGCAGCTCTACCCTACATGGGCCTAGTGCCATGGCCTGCCACCCATAAGCAGTGGAGCCTAGGTTGTGATGTGTCAGGAACTGCTGGTGCCAGCACTTTGGGTTGTTCCATTTCTGACATTGCTTTTCCCTCATTCTGTGTCTGGTTTCCAAACCTTCCTGTCAACCAAGTAGGGGCAGGAGAAGAAAATGCTCATTTTTCCACTGGACTCCAGAGTCCTACTCCTAGATGGTCATATTTTTCAACAGATTTGTTAAAGCAGGCCAGCTGAGTCAAAGCAGTGGCTCTGTTTACCTTGAATGGATGGATTGTTTTCATTTCTTCCCCGCCCTCCTCCTCTCTCTGCCTCCTAACATGTCCATTCAGTGGCATCAGTGGAGGTCAGAGGCACATGTGTAGAGCCTGTTGTGTTTATTCATGTGGTCTTGGTGCCTAACTGGGTTCCTTGCTTTTGTTCTCTTCTCCATACTGTACGTACTGTATTACTTCTACAGGGATTTTGTTGAATGCCATTGGTTCAAATGGGTCCCAGCTGGCAACAGCTAGTCTGAGGGCCTCCAGACTAATTGCCTTGGGTAGAGTGAATGGAAAGGCTTCCCTGGTGGCTCAGTCATAAAGAATCTGCCTGCCAATGCAGGAGACGCAGGTTCGATCCCTGGGTCTGGAAGATCCCCTGGATAAGGAAATGGCAACCCACTCCAGTATTCTGGCCTGGGAAATCCCATGAACAAAGGAACTTGGTGGGCTACAGTCCATGGGGTTGCAAAGAATCAGACACAACTTAGCAGCTAAACAACAGAGTGAATGGTAGCTGGGAGCGTGGCAAAGAAAATATGACCCAGTGGGATGGGTATGGCACACTGGGCAGGAAGGTGTTAGGAGTTGTTTCGCTAATAGGGACAGTATGGGAGTTAACCCAGGGTGGGGTCCGGTTTAAAATACAGGTTGGCCAACCCTGGGCCTGCTGAGAAAGCTCTGCTGAAAACGTTAAATCAACAGAGAGGATCCTTTAAGTTCAAGCTCTGAGCTCTTAGACCCTGTGCCAGTGACACAGATGAAACCTCCTGAGCAAAACCTCCCAAGCTTCAGCCTCGCCACCCAGACTGACATATGACTTCTGTCTCCATTCCTTTCAGCTTTAACGTCTCCTAAACCGAACTTGATGGGTCTGCCCAGCACAACAGTTCCTTCCCCTGGCCTCCCCACATCTGGATTACCAAATAAACCGTCCTCAGCATCGCTGAGCTCCCCAACCCCAGCACAAGCCACCATGGCGATGGCCCCTCAGCCAGCCCCCCAACCCCAGCAGCAGCAGCCACAGGTGCAGCCGCCGCCGCCAGCAGCCCAGCCACCACCTGCACCACAGCTCCCGCCGCAGCAGCAGCCTCAGCAGCGCAAGGACAAAGATGGTGAGAAGGTCAAGGAGAAGGAGAAGGCACACAAAGGGAAAGGGGAACCCCTGCCTGTCCCCAAGAAGGAGAAAGGAGAGGCCCCCACGGTGGCCGCAGCCACACTCTCAGCGCCACTGCCCGCCATGGAGTATGCGGTGGACCCCGCGCAGCTGCAGGCCCTGCAGGCGGCCTTGACTTCAGACCCCACGGCATTGCTCACGAGCCAGTTCCTCCCTTACTTTGTACCAGGCTTCTCTCCTTACTACGCCCCCCAGATCCCCGGCGCCCTGCAGAGCGGGTACCTGCAGCCGATGTATGGCATGGAAGGCCTGTTCCCCTACAGCCCTGCGCTATCGCAGGCCCTGATGGGGCTGTCCCCGGGCTCCCTGCTGCAGCAGTACCAGCAATACCAGCAGAGTCTGCAGGAGGCCCTCCAGCAGCAGCAGCAACGGCAACTACAGCAGCAGCAGCAAAAAGTGCAGCAGCAGCAGCCCAAAGCAAGCCAAACCCCAGTCCCCCCGGGGGCTGCTTCCCCAGACAAAGACCCTGCCAAAGAATCCCCCAAACCAGAAGAGCAGAAAAACGCACCCCGTGAGGTGTCCCCCCTCCTGCCGAAACCCCCCGAAGAGCCAGAAGCAGAAAGCAAAAGTGCGGACTCCCTCTCCGACCCCTTCATTGTTCCAAAGGTGCAGTACAAGTTGGTCTGCCGCAAGTGCCAGGCGGGCTTCGGTGACGAGGAGGCGGCGAGGAGCCACCTGAAGTCCCTCTGCTTCTTCGGCCAGTCTGTGGTGAACCTGCAAGAGATGGTGCTTCACGTCCCCACGGGCGGCGGCGGCGGTGGCAGCGGCGGCGGCGGCGGTGGCGGCTCGTACCACTGCCTGGCGTGCGAGAGCGCGCTGTGTGGGGAGGAAGCTCTGAGTCAACATCTCGAGTCGGCCTTGCACAAACACAGAACAATCACGAGAGCAGCAAGAAACGCCAAAGAGCACCCTAGTTTATTACCTCACTCTGCCTGCTTCCCCGATCCTAGCACCGCATCTACCTCGCAGTCTGCCGCTCACTCAAACGACAGCCCCCCTCCCCCGTCGGCCGCCGCCCCCTCCTCGTCCTCCGCTTCCCCCCACGCCTCCAGGAAGTCTTGGCCGCAAGTGGTCTCCCGGGCTTCGGCCGCGAAGCCCCCTTCTTTTCCTCCTCTCTCCTCATCTTCAACGGTTACCTCAAGTTCATGCAGCACCTCAGGGGTTCAGCCCTCGATGCCAACAGACGACTATTCGGAGGAGTCTGACACGGATCTCAGCCAAAAGTCCGACGGACCGGCGAGCCCGGTGGAGGGTCCCAAAGACCCCAGCTGCCCCAAGGACAGTGGTCTGACCAGTGTAGGAACGGACACCTTCAGATTGTAAGCTTTGAAGATGAACAATACACACAAATGAATTTAAATAAAAAAAATTAATAACAAACCAATTTCAAAAATAGACTAACTGCAATTCCAAAGCTTCTAACCAAAAAAAAAAAAAAAAAAAAAAAGGAAAAAAAAGAAAAAGCGTGGGTTGTTTTCCCATATACCTATCTATGCCGGTGATTTTACATTGTTGTCTTTTCTTTTTCTCTTTTAATATTAAAAAGAAAAAAACCCTTATCCCTGTTACATTGTGTCCTTTTGAAGGTACTATTGGTCTGGGAAACAGAAGTCCACAGGGCCTCCCTATGTCTTTGGAGCTTAAACCCCTTGTATATTTGCCCCTTTCCAATAAACGCCCCACGTTGATAGCACAGAGGAGCCCGGCATGCACTGTATGGGAAAGCAGTCCACCTGGTTACAGTTTTAAAAAATTTCTTGCTATCTTAGCATTCAGATACCAATGGCTTGCTAAAAGAAAAAAAGAAATGTAATGTCTTTTTATTCTCAGGTCAATCGCTCACACTTTGTTCTGTTTTCAGAATCATTGTTTTATATATATTATTTTTTGTTTTTGTTTTTTTTTTTTGGTTTGTTTTTATTTTCGTTCCAGAAAAGATTTTTTGTTTTGTTAATTTAAAAACGGGCAGAAAGTATTTGAGAAAAACAATGTGAACTGCTTTAGCTTTCTGGGGATTTTAAGGATAGCTTTTTTGCTGAAGCCAATTTCAAGGGGAAAAGTTAAGCACTCCCACTTTCAGAGAGAAAAAAAAAAAAGAAACCCACACAGAGTGTTGAGGACTTGTAGCTTAAAAAAAAATAAGTTTTAAAAACTGACTTTCTGTATTTATGATAGATATGACCATTTTCGGTGTTGAGTAGATTGTTGCATTGGAAATGAACTGAAGCAGTATGGTAGATTTAAAAGGAAAAAAAAAAAACCTTTTGTGTACATTTAGCTTTTTGTATGGTCCAGCTGACAGCTCCTCATTTGATGTTGTCTTGTTCATTCCTAGCAGATAGATTGCAATCCGTTGATTCGCCTAAGCTTTTCTCCCCTTTGCCCCTTAATTCCACTTTCTCTTTCCTCCTCCCACCCTATAATCTCCCATTAAGGTAGCTGCCTTCATTTCTTAGAAGGTAGCTGCAAAATTATTTTATAAAACTAAAGAAAGAATTTCAAAGGGTTCTAGGGGTCATTAGGATCCTCACAGATTATTTTTGGTTGGGGAGTTGAAACTTTTTAAAGGCATATAATTCTAGTTATCTACGTCTGTTAGCCTTGTACATTTAGTTTTTATTTATCCTTCTTTTGGTTTTTCTTTTCACCCGATTTTCCCCCTCCTTGTTTGGTAGATGCTTCAAATATTCTTTTCCTAAACTAAAGCATTCGTTTCGGTTTGTGTAATTGGGCTGTGTGCTTTTCTTTTCTAAAAAAGTTTTTGGTTAGGGGTTTGGTTTCTGTGTTTTTGTTTTGTTTTCTTTCCTCTCTCAGAAAAAGAAATTTCATGCTTTAAATAAAATCCAAAGACACACCCTTTCACTGCTGAGGCAGAAAAAAGGGAAAGGGTTCTTGTTACTTGAGAATTTGTTTCTGATTTAAACAAACAAGACTTAGTTTAATAAAAGAAAGAGTAAAACAAAAGATTCCCAGGTTGTTATGTGCTTCTTCTGCAAGCAGAGAGGCAACTGTTAATGAAATTCCATATACCAAAAGACACATTTTTCACTTCAAAGTTTTGTCCTTGTGTTAGGCAGTCTGAGCGGTGAGTGATCCAGAGCGCAGCCAACAAAGAAGCAGATAGCACTTGTACGTACAGAGAGCAAAAAAGGAACCGTGTGTGAGGCACTTGTGTTTATGTTAATATCCATATTCCTGTAACACGCAACACAACGCAACATACACCCTTTCTCATCTTACAAAAAAAAGCGGTCTGAACTTTGAAAGGAAAACTTTGTGCTGCTATAACGTAGATTTTGGAGACAAATAGATGCTTTGCTGTTTCACTTTCATAGCCAAACATCAACCGAAAGAATCTCCCCTTACCCCGAAAGTTGAAGTCCTTCTCCCTTTCATTCTCTTCCTTATGTTTCAAAAGGGAACTTTGAAGACTGTGAATGCAGGTTCCATCTGGTCACCTTTTGGGCTTCTTTCCCCAGTGCAGAAGCCACTCATCGACTTTGCAAAAAGACTGGAGCATTCCAAGATCTGAAAATGGATTTCTTTTTTTCTCTTTTTCTTTTTTAGCCGGGACTATTTTATTTTTATGAATTTGTTTTTAGTTTAATGAAAGAGTAGATCCTGAACTGTTGTATATATTTCTAACTAGGCTGATTGATGCACAGTGCAAATTCCTTTTTTAATTTTTTAAGTAGAAATACTAAAGAATACCATCTAACTATTCATACCAGTATCCAGTTGTAGCATAAGGTGTCAAAAACAAGTACGCAAAATATTTGCTGTTTTAGCAAGCTGTTTGACAAGAATTCTTGTATTTCTCCCTGTGTTTGAGATGAACATTTTTAAATTTTGAAGTTGTACAGTTTTGTTTTCCATTATTTTATCTTGTTTGTAACTCTATGAAATATATATATATTTTTTGCCATTTAACTGTTGTATGTTACTCTGTGTCTGTATCATATAGAAAAGGAAATTGTTTTTGTTTTTGGTTCTCTATGTGATACCAATTAACAATTTAATACTAGCTTTACCTATCAAATTCTGCTAGGTCTTTTCTGAAAACTTTGTTTTTAAATATGATAACTGCTTGGTAATAGTGCAATTTCTACCCCTTTTCCTCCCCCCTCAACTTTAAGTTCATTTCCTTGTAATTTTGCCACCTTCTCCCCAATGGCTTTTTTTTTTTTTTTTTTTGTCTGTTTGTTTTTTTTTTGAGCTACTATGCCATCCTCCCTCTGTGAGGCAGAGTGACTGTCAGTGTTTTGGTATGCCATGCCTCGACTTGTGGGTGTGTTTGGCAACAGCAAGGTGGTTGGGTAGAGTGGCTAAGCCTGCTTCTGCCCACCAGTGTTCCCCAGAGGGGTTATGTGAGTGTTTTAGCCTGGAGTGGGTTGCATGCTTAATGCTTTCCTCTACAACTGTACCACCCACGTGTATGTTCATTCAGAAAGAAAAAATAATAATTCTCCACATTAACCCAGAAGTAGCAAAGCAGTCAGTGATGGTGAAGCTTAGAGGTCAGACATGAGCTAGTTGATGTTTGTGGGCTGACATCCACCATGGCTGTGACCAGAATCATTTACAAAGCATGAATTCACTACAATGCTCAACTGTTTAGACTGGTCTCACTCAGAGAATTTACTCCTGTAGGTAGCTGAATAGGATATCTCAACTCACTTTTAAAATTAGTTCTTCACCTCCATTAACACTTCATATTTTGGTTGGTTGGTTTTTTTCTGACTTTCCACAGTGTGGGTTGGTGCTGGGCACCATTCAGTCACAGCACCAAATGTGCCCACAGAATGGGAGTTATTTCTTCCATCCTCCAAAAAGAAACTTAAGAAGGAAACACACACACACGGAAAAGTTTAATAAATCTAGGAAGTTTTTTTTTTTTAATTAAAAACTATTTAAAGATATGAATGTGGCCAAAGTTTTACACAATTGAAAATAAAGTAAAACAGACGGCATGTGTTTAAACCTGAGTTTATCAGGCATGGCAGGAAGTTGCAGGAGAGAGAGGCAGTGACCCAAGCCAGTGCACTTGATGTTCATGGACATATATTTTTTTTAAATAATAAATTAAATTAAAACATTTTAAATAGAAGCATAAGTTGAGTTGGTTGGTTGTTGGCGCTGAGATACTGCCCACTGTGAAACAAAGCTTTGACTAGTTTTTTTGTTTATTTACTTCCTTCGGGGGGGAGGGGGGCAAGTTTGGGTAGGAAAGAAAGCATACATGAACGTGACCCTGAGGTGAAGAGGTATATGAGCAGCCTTTGCAATGTACAAAAAAACAAAAAACAAAAAAACAAAAAAAAAATAGAGCAAGTGAAACCAAAAATGATGTTCTTGGTGTTTTTCTATAATGTAGTCTTGTTAGCTTTTTTGTTACTGTAACAATGCTGATCTCGAACTGTACCAAAATACATGGAGACTAACAGAACCACATGGAACTTTCAAACTGAAAAAAATTTGTCACAAAAACTTTGTTGTCATAGTTAAGTTGATTGTAGATGGTAATTGAATATACTCCTTTGAAAATATTTCATCAAGTATGTTTCCTGCTCATTGTGATACATTAAAAAAATATGAGCAAAAGTTCTTGTCTCTGTCACCAGATTTTGTGTGTGTGAGAGAGGTGGATGGCTGATCCTGAGGTTGTGTGAGCAAGGACACTTACTCCAGGGCACACGGCTCTTTGATATTTCTGAGTGTCCTTGTCTCTCCTGGCACTTATGAAGGTGCAGGAAGTGTTGGTGATGGAGCTGACTGACTAGCTTATTTCCTTGAGAAGGGTAAGCCTGACAGCTTGGATGATATTTGGCCCCAGAGAGTTCTAATAGCATTGATACTTTTAATTCACAGGTTTATATGCAAATTTTAGGTACCTGGGACAACAACAAGCAAGGAAGTTTTGCTGACAGCGAGGAAAAAGGTAAGATTAACTTCTCTGAAATGGGAATCAGATCCACTGTTTACAACGCAAGGATACAAAAAGTGAGTTGAATTAAATGAATGATTGACTACATTTACCTTTCCTAGCAAAGGGCTTTTAAACTCTGTTAGAGTAGAATTTGAAATAAGAACAGTCTTCAAAACAGCAATAGCACTAGTAATTCCTATATACAAGAGGAAATTTCGTCCTCTTATCAAAAACCCTCCCTTCCAGCAGAAAAGGTGTGAAATTCATTAATAAGGACTACATCCAAGATCAGACCCAAAGGCTCTTCCACCCATCTCTAATTTATAGCCAAAGCCCATAAATAAGTTACAGAACTCCAGCAGTAGGCCTGGATGGCACTGCAAAAGAGCTGTCTTCTTGCAAGGTTTGCACCATCTGTCCTCAGCCAACAAGGGTTTTTTTTCTACACCAGGAGTTGAACTATGAAACCTGCTTCTATTGGCTCAGACAGCCATTGTCTACCAAGTCTTTTTTCTTAGTTCCTACCACAGGCATTCAAGAAGCATCAGTGACCCTATTAACTCAACATCTCAAAGAATCCTACAGTGGGTACAGGCATCACTAGAAGCTGGTTCCCTCACTGGTAGCTGGAACCTCTGTGCCAAGCAGGTAGTGTCACTGTCCCTTAGGAAACCCTGCTTTTTCTCCAGGCACTGTACTTTCTCCTGGGTGTTCCTGCAGAGGCACGTGGCTTCCATCTTAGTACGTGTTCCAGGCACACAGTTAGGTCACTGATCTTTCTTCTGACCCCACAGAAAGGTACATACAGCATGATAAAAACTGTTCAAACCCAAAGCCACCTTTGCCTTCCTAGGCTATAATTATTTTAAGATATGACATGATCACACTGAAATGTTTTAAATGGAACTAGTTTTGCAGTGAGGTTTTTGCTGCTTCAGCTCTTTGCAGGAAGGTGACTACAATTCAAATTCTTAAATTTTTAATAAGAAAATAAGACAAAACCTTGGTGATGGTTAGGGCCTTTGTATCAGAAAAACCTCTAAGCACCTAAATTACATTAAGAGAGGGCTGGGTAAGGAGGGACTCCTCCTGTTACTAGAAAAGTTTTACACAAAAGGGAAAAGAGGTCTTCCAATCTGGCTTCAATATCATGCTCATGTGGATATTAATCTACTTGGCATTAACATTTTTCCCCCAGAAAATGTGAAATGGCAACATCTTAGAATGGCTGATATGTGTTAGTCGGGTAGCTGTTTCTAATTTTGCTTTAAAGAAATGTCTGTAGTGCCTAGCTCCTGTTATAGACTAATGATCTTACAAATCTCACTTTTAACAAGTTTAGAGTTTAAGTTACAAGAGCACAAGCAGTTTAAGAGTTGAGCTGAAGGATGAGAAGTTTGCACCTGCTGCTCTGCTCTGTATCCTTAATTACAGGACAGGCATGCCCGCTCAGTCTCTGTATATTACTGCTGGGTGCAGACCAGCAAGGCTCTGGCAAAAATTGCAAAATTAGTGCTCTCAGGGCCATTGAAGTAGCCAAAGCTTTCCATTACCTTTATTTCATAGCAAAGATGGTGGGTATCTTCCTTCCTTCTTTGTTCTCTTCTTTCTTCTTCTTCTTCTTTTTTTTTTTTTTTTTTTTCAGAGAGAGGCATATGTTTTTTAAATGTCTTAGCCAATTACCCTAGATTCCTCTCAAGCTATCTTCTGGAGTTTTTAAATTCCAGATACAAAAAAGTTGTTCTTTATCCTTTATGACTGTTTCATTTCTTATCTATATGGAACAAAGAGGCTGTTTAATCGAATTTACGGATCTCGTACTAATATAAGAATGAAAGCTTTCAGATAAACTGTTTTACTCTTGGGGCAAGATCCTCTGGCCTGAGAAATGAGTGCTAAGAAACAACAAAGCCCAGCGTATGAGAATGGCAGACACTCTCCGTCTCTGTAACACTGAAAGCTGCTTAGGACACTCACACTGCCTTGCCCTCCAGCACAGCCCCCTGGTGCATCATCACTGCCTCTTGACCCCCTCTGTAACCCTTTCTGTTAGCATGGCACTTAAAATACACTGTGAAGGTTTGCAAAATTACTTCCTGCTTATTCTTCAAAATGATCTATAAAGAAGGCAAAGTGGGTGACATCGATGCCAGGTGTTCAGGATGGTGAAGTAATGAGTGAGGGGAGAAGGCACTGACCATGTGTTCAGTCTCTGTCCGGTGTTCCTCCTCCCTCCACAGTTCGGAGAGAGGGGTTGAGAGAGCAGGAGTCAGTCTGACGGGCTTCACCACCGTGACCTGGACAGCATCACTTACTCCCTAATATGAGGATAAGGGTACCTGCTTCATAGGCTTCTTGTGAAGACTAGATAAGTTAATATCCATAAAATGCTTCAAACCCTGCCTGGTGCATACTTGGTGCTGAGTATCTGTTGCTCCTATCATTGTCAGTATTAACTCTCCACTTATTTGCTGTAGATCCCTTGGAATCACAGCTCTCTTAACTCTTGCTTTACTTCAAGAGTGGAGGGACTGCAATCCCATCAAGCCTTTGCTTGATGAATGTTTACAGCTGATATGTCCCTGTCTGTACATATCTCAGAGGGCACAGAGACTCTTCAGGGTGTTTCTGCCCATGAGTTGTACAGGAGGACTGTACTGAGTCTGTGCGTCATTCTCTCCATATCCAGCTTCTAGTGATTAATGTGGTCACAGAAAAGGATGGCTTATAATTGGCTTCTGTTTGCCAGAATAGGCATTCCTGCCTCGCCATGCTGGTGGGTCAACAGCTTAAATGTCTGGGGTTGTTACAGAGACAGACTAGAAGCAAAGGAATAGGTTGTCACAACTTGCCCACTGCCATTGCCTTTTTTGAGGTGGTTTGAATACACAGGTTGGGAGCAGTAGTATCTAAAATGAGATTGTAAGGGTAAATGAATTGTACATGAAACAAAACTGAAAAAGGAAAGCACCAAAGGAATGCAGCAAGATCTTTCCAGCCCAAAACACTGAAAGAGCTTTAAAAAAATACTATTATTCTAGTAACCAGCAAAATAAACATCAGGAAGAGGCATGGGAACAACTGAGTAAAAACTACACTAACACAGAGAAAAGGCTTGAGTAGGCTATTTCTTTGATAGCCTCTGCATATATGAACTCGGGGACACAGGTTTTAGGAGGCTATGGCTCTGTGAACTTTCTCCATTTTTAGTCAGAAACAGTGACGGTATTGGAAATAAGATTGCTGATATTGGTATGAGAGGGCTGGTAAAGGCTATGGTGGATGGCTGGTGAGCCATTTTTCCTTTTCTTTGAAGATCAGATCAGATCAGTCATTCAGTCGTGTCTGACTCTTTGCGACCCCATGAATCGCAGCATGCCAGGCCTCCCTGTCCATCACCAACTCCTGGAGTTCACTCAGACTCATGTCCATCGGGTCAGTGATGCCATCCAGCCATCTCATCCTCTGTCGTCCCCTTCTCCTCCTGCCCCCCAATCCCTCTCAGCATCAGAGTCTTTTCCAATGAGTCAACTCTTCGCATGAGGTGGCCGAAGTACTGGAGTTTCAGCTTTAGCATCATTCCTTCCAAAGAAATCCCAGGGCTGATCTCCTTCAGAATGGACTGGTTGGATTCTTTGAGGATAACAACATATAAATGAAGCTTTGGTATACTGCCTGTAGATAGGACACTATTATATAGTATCTGCTTTGATTTCTTTGTTATATGGTTCTAAGTTTGATTTTTGAGTAGTTTTCAAAGTCTGATTTGTAATCAGTTGAACTTATTTGTTTCTTTCAAATAGTGTAAAGATGGTGTTCCACTGTTGCCTGATTTGAATTGTTGCCAGTAGGAAATCTGCTGCCATCCTTATTTTTAATGTATTTTTTTTTCTCTAGATGAACCCTCTACAGGGCAGGAATAGACACAGACGTTGAGAATGGACTTGTGGACACAGGAGGGGAAGAAGAGGGTGAGATGAAGTGAGAGAGAGTAGCACTGACATATACACACTATCGTGTGTAAAAGAGACAGCTAAGTGGGAAGATTTTTCTCTGTACCGCTGGTTTCATCACATCATGTCCTGATGTGCTTTGGTGTAGTTTTAGTTATGTGGGATTTGTGGGAGCTTCATGCATCTGTGAAATACTACTTTTTGTCAAAATTGGAAATTCTTCAAACATTTTTCAAATCTTTTTTCCATCTCTTTCCCTCCTTCTCTCCTTCACCTTCAGGGATTCCAATTATATATGTATTAGGTCATTTGAAGTTAACTCATAGCTTACTGAGGCTCTGGTCTGGGGAGGTTACTTTTTCATCGGCAAGGTGTGGGGGCAGGGTACTCTTTACTCTGTGTGCTTCCCACCCCTCTATGGTGGCTCCTACAGGGAACAAATGTGCTTCATTTTTGATCTTTCATATCTAAACTTCAACTTCTGAACATATCAGTAACAATAATTGCTTTACTATCATCCTCAGCTAATCCTAAGATGTGTGTAAGTTCTAAGTTGGTTTGATTACTTTCCTCATTATGAATTGTGTTTTCTTGCCTCTTTACAAGACTAGTAATCTTTGATTGGATACCAGTTGTAAATTTTACCTTGTTGGGTGCTGGATATTTTTATATTCCTATAAACTTCCAGTTTGTTCTGGGATGCACTTATGGTATATAAAACAAGTTTGAGGGACTTCCCGGTGGTCCAGTGTCTAAGACTGTAAACTCCCATTGCAGGGGCCCAGGGTGGATCCCCCATCAGAGAGCTAGATCCCACATGCTGCAACTAAAGGTTTACACGCCACAACCAAAGATCCCACATGCCGCAACAAAGATCTATGATCCTCATGCTGCAACTAAGACCTGGCAGAGCCAAATAATTATTACAGAAAAACAAACCAGTCCGATCCCTTCAAATCTTACATGTAAGTTTTGTTGGGCAGGACCAGAACACTAATCAAGGGCTAATTATTCCCCATTACTGAAGAAGGATGCTTCTGAGATCTCTGCTCAAATGTTCCATGAACTTTTCCCCACCCTGTATGTGTACCAGGTGCTCTTCTCTCTTTTGAGCTGGTTCTTTCCCAACCTGAAGTAGTTTGCTAACATGCATGCATAATGAGGACCCAGTGAAGATCTCCAGAGCTCGCTTCTCTGGTACTCTGTCCTGCAAATTCTAGCTGCCTTGGTTTCCCCAGACTTCCCTTTCTCTCAGCTCAGGGCATCTGCTGGGTTCCACCTATGTTCCTCACCCTGTGTTGCAGGCTGGAAACTCTCTTAAGGTGGTAAGGTGAGATAATCAAAGGGCTTACCTTGTTTCTCCTCTCCCGGGGATCGCTGTTCTTCACTGTGTGATGTCCGGTGTCTCAAGAACCATTCTTTGATCTATTTTGT
Source organism: Bubalus bubalis (assembly GCF_019923935.1). Classification (NCBI taxonomy): domain Eukaryota; kingdom Metazoa; phylum Chordata; class Mammalia; order Artiodactyla; family Bovidae; genus Bubalus; species Bubalus bubalis. The sequence continues at coordinate 37,979,382 of NC_059174.1, forward strand.
CTTTTTAGTTGTTTCAGCTGGGAAAGGTACATCTGGTTGCTACTGCTCCATCTCAGCTGAAAGCAGAAGTCAAGTTTAGTTTTTAGATAGTGTGTAAGAGTTCTGTGTAACTTTCTAAGTTGTTACCTTTGTTTATGAAGTTTCCCAAAAGGTCTGAATTAACTTAGGAGTCTGATCTCCCCAACAGACTTCCCTGGACATGATAGATGCTGACTCACTCTTAGAATCAAAGGTTGCAACTACTTTATCCTTTTGCTTAATTATGTGATGGGAGTTACAAGAAAGGTAGGTAAATGCATAATTGTAGCCACTTTTTACCTTGCCATAATGCCATGGAGAGTGGAAAAACCACTTCCTAGGTTTTGAAGTTGTAAGTCAGCCCATGGAGCAGAGGTATGACTGACAGTAGAAACACTATTTCTGCTCTTCCCCCTTGATATAAGGGTTATCACTATTCATAAAGTTATTTCCAGTCTTAGAAAAAAAAATCACTTTCATTTCAATGACATCCTTCACACAGATAATTTTTCAGGCTAACCAAATGTGGCTCAAGGAAATCCATTAATGTGGAAGTATGATTCGCACTCTGACATGAATTCATTGCACTAAGTAATACAGAAGAATGATAAAAATCAGGCTTCAGCAGACACTAGTCATTCTTGCTAAAGTCAAATCATGTTTTTGTTTACTGTTTTGACAGAAATTTGATCCTACTTAAATTGGGAATACAGTAATACATCCATGATAAATGAAAAGCTTCAAGTGTTAACTCATTACCTGCTTTTAAAAATTCAAGATTTGTTTCAGGGTACTTTTCCCACTATACTGATCTGCAGATCTGCTCCACTAACCAGTCCACCTTCAAAGCACACCCTATACTCTTCCCTCTATATTTAAAGGCTTAGCTAGTGTCATTCACTCCATGACATCTATGTTATCACATCTGTCCAGTCCCTTTTCTGACCCCTCACAGCAGCACATGCGTTTGTGTAGGTATAAATGTAGATGGCCTGCTATCCTACATTTACAATTTGAATGACCAACTAAATGAATTAAAGAATGAAGCAAAGGGTATTCATCCTCATCTTCATCCTCATTCTTCATCTTCATGGGAGGCAAGGTCTCAAATGAGTGAGTACAGATATTAATAGAATTTTATAAAATGAGGATGGAAAAATTCAAAATTTTTTCAGTTCCCAAACTTCCTGCAAAGTAAAGGGAGAGGGACATTTTTCAGCACAGAGAAATGGAAAATAGAAATCAATTTTTTTAAAAAAAATTAGGTTGGACAGGATAAAAACTATACTAGACAAATGGTTTTTCTAGGAGAGAAAATAATTGCAGTTAAAAAAACAGTCTAGGAATTTGGAAGTACTAGTTGAAACCCTTTGTATCTTTGTCTCCAAACTGAAGGGTGGTATTAAACAGTTGTTTGAAAGGAGTTACAAGGTTTTTTTTTTTTTTTAAGTAAATGCAAATGTTTATAGAATATTTGAAAGCTAGGCCTCACCCCAAACCTGGGGAAAAAAATCAGAATATAATCCTAATAGAGTTAGATAATTATGAAGTTTCAAATTTGTTTTCAGTTTTTGCTACCTGGTTTCTTTGGTTGATTCATTAGAAAAAAGATGCATAGAATATTTTTTATGATTTTTTATCTGTAAAAATCTCATACTAGTACAGATATTTCCATGTGTCATTCATGTATAAGTGCAACAGAAAGAAGTTGAGTACAGAAAAAAGAAATGCAGACTTCCAGAATTCCATTTAATGAGCTGAGCTATATAAGGCACCCCTCTAACTTTGAAGACTATTTTGTTATCAAAGAGCTAACCATGAGTGCTTGCTCAGTTGCCTCAGTCGTGTCCAGCTCTCTGTGACCCCATGGACTATAGCCCACCAGGCTCCTCTGTCCTTGGAATTCTCCAGGCAAGAATACTAGAGTGGGTTGCCGTTCCCTTCTCCAGGGGGTCTTCCATCAAAGAGCTATACAAATAAATATTCTCCCTTTCCCCAGGAGAAGGAGCAGGTCCAGAATGTTTCATGGATAACTTTTACCAAGTCATTAAGGCCAGTGCAGAGGCAATTTCAAAGCCACTAGAGAAGAATAATAGACTATAAAGATTTGGTGGGGGCTGGGGGGGGGGGGGGAGTGGAAACCTTTCACATAAGCTCCAAAATTAAAATTCCCAATCACATGAAAAATAAAATTTACAAAGATAATTAACAACTTAATAATCAGATGGATTTACTTAAAATCTAATGGCCTATGATATTAATGACTACTCTTTATGAAACAGAAACAGGTTAAGTATGACTGAAGAAAATAATCTAATTAAAAATCTTATATATGGGACTTGCCTGGTGGTCCAGTGGTTAAGACTCTGAACCCTTAATGTAGAGGGGGAGGGTTTGATCCCTGGTCAGGGAACTAAGATGCTACATGGTATGGCCAGAAAAAACAAAATCCTGTATGTGAAAAACAGAGTAACAGAATTTAATTCAATAATAAGTGATAATCAGTAATACAATGATATGGTCGTTCTCCAGAATGGAAAAATATTGTCAGATTGAAAGTGCACATGACATACCAAGAAAGATAAACGAACTAACCCCACACTAAGATGTACCCCAGTGAAATTACATGTACTCTGTAAGCTACTTTTCTCCCTGATGGCTTTTAAGATTTCCTCTTTACATTTGGCAAAGATAAAACAATTTGACTGTGAGAAGTTTGTTTTTTTTTTTTTAATCATTAAGAACAGGCACAGGAGACAATGGCGTATAGCCACAAGGTACTGAGAGAAAAGAACTAACAATGTAGGTTTCTATATCCTGCTAAACTATCATTCAAGAGTAAGGATAAAGAAATTCTAGAAAAATTGTAATGGAAGATAACTTAGAATCTCTCAAAATCACCCCATGAAAACAGAATGATTAGAATAACAAAACCAAAATCCATAAACACAGTATCTTCACAAACCCCAAATATGAGTAGAAAGGGACAAACCATCAAAGCTACATGCCCTGCATAGCATCAACAAGTATCTGAGAAGAGGAATCAGATTAGCCTGAGAAAAGGGAAACACTAAAATAGCCAACCAGTACTCATGAGAATGGCTAAAACAAGGAGAGGTTTTACATGTTCTCCTTATGGGGTCAGGGAGCTGGGGAGCAAGGCAAGGTAAGACCTGAAAGGGCTGCAATTAAAATGCCACATTTAGGAGAAACTAATCAAAAGGATTAAAAGTAAGCAAGACATGGATGGGCTTCCCTGGTGGCTCAGATGGTGAAGAATCTGCCTACAATGTGCAAAACCTGGGTTCGATCCCTGTGTTGGGAAGATGCCCTGGAGGAGGGTATGGTAACCCACTCTAGTATTCTTACCTAGATTTTCACCATGGACAGGGAAGCCTGGCGGGCTATGGTCCATGGGGTCGCAAAGAGTCAGACACTACTGAACAACTAAACAAAGCACACACAGCAAGACATGGTGAATAGGGAGTGTAAGGAGAAAGGAAGAAAGAGACAGAGAAAGCATATGGGAGAGAGCTAGCATAAGGGCAATTGAGAGTACCCACTGAATATTGAGGGAGTGATGTACTTGATTCAGCAGCACATATACTAAAATTAGAATGATACACAGGATGCCCACACTCATCACTTCTCATCAGCATAGTGTTGGAAGATATAGCCATAATAATCAAATAAGGAAAAGAAAATGTATCCAAATTGGAAAGGAGGAGGTAAAATTATCATTATATGTAGATGACATGATAATCTAATAGAAAACCCTAAACACTCTACACAAAAAATACTAGAACTGATAAATGAAATTTAGCAAGGTAGCAGGATATAAGATTAAGTACAAAAATCTGTTGGGTTACTTTATATTGATTATGAAATACCAAAAAGATCAAGTAAAAAAATGATCCCATTTAAAAATCACATCAAACCACACCGCCCCCAAGAAAAAAGATCCTAGGAATAAACCTAGCTAAGGAGGTGAAAGACGTATATACTGAGAAATAGAAAACAATGATAAAGGAAACTGAATATGATTCAAAGAAATGAAAGGATATCCTATGTTCTTGGAGTGGAGGAATTAATATTGTTAAATTGGCCATACTACCCAAAGCAATATACAAATTTAATGCAATCCCTATCAAATTACCCATGACATTTTCCACAGAACTTTAGAAAAAAATTCCACAGAATCTTAGAACAAATAATCCTAAAACTTATATGGAAGCAAAAAAAAGGTCCAGAATTATATACAGATGGCAAATAAAACAAATGAAAAGGTGCTTAACATCACTAAAGTTCAAAGTGAAGTCACTCAGTCATGTCCAAGTCTTTGAGACCCATGGACTATATAGCCTGCCAGGCTCCTCTATCCATGGGATTTTCCAAGCTTGAATACTGGAGTGGGTTGCCTTTTCCTTCTCTAGGGGATCTCCCTGACCCAGAGATCAAACCCAGGTCTTCCGCACTGCAGGCAGACTCTTTACCATCTGAGCCGCCAGGGACGCCCTAACTAATTAATTAGAGAAATGCAAATCTAAACTACAATCACCTCACACTGGTCAGAATGGCCATCATCAGAAACTACAAATAATAAATACTGGAGAGGAACCCTCCTACACTGTTGCTGGGGGTATAAATTGATACAGCCACTATGGAAAACAGTATGGAGACTCCTCAAAGAACCAAAAATAGAGTTGTCATATAATCCAGCAATCTCACTCCTGGGCATATATCCAACAAAAACCATAATTCGAAAAGATACATGCACCCCAATTTCAATGCAGCACTATTTACAATAGCCAAGGCATGGAAGAAATCTAAATGTTCATCAACAGATGACTGGATGAAAGACGTGGTGTGTGTACACATACACACAGTGGAATGTTAGACATAAAAAAGAATGAAATAATGCCATTTGTAGCAACATGGATGGACCTGGAGATTATCATAACAAGTGCAGTGAGAGAAAGACAAATATCATATGCTATCACTTATATGTGAAATCTTAAAAAGAATGATACAAATGAACTTATATACAAAACAGAAATAGACCCACAGACACAGAAAACAAACTTATGATTACCAAAGGGGAAAGGGGGTGAGGAATAGATTAGGAGTTTGGGATTAACATAGACAGACTACTATATATATTGGACAGCAAGGAGATCCAACCAGTCCATTCTAAAGAAGATCAGCCCTGGGTATTCTTTGGAAGGACTGATGCTAAAGCTGAAACTCCAATACTTTGGCCACCTCATGCGAAGAGGTGACTCATTGGAAAAGACCCTGATGCTGGGAGGGATTGGGGGCAGGAAGAGAAGGGGATGACAGAAGGTGAGATGGCTGGATGGCATCACCGACTCGATGGACATGAGTTTGGGTGAACTCCGGGAGTTGGTGATGGACAGGGAAGCCTGGCATGCTGCGATTCATGGGGTTGCAGAGTTGGACACAACTGAGCGACTGAACTGATATATAAAATAACCAACAAGGAACTACCATATAGTACAGAGAACTATACTCAATATTTTGTAATAACCTATAAGGAAAAATAATCTGAAAAAGAATTTATATAATATATACATACTTTACATACATCATATATGCATGTATAACTGAATTATTATGCTCTATCCCCGAAAGTAACACAACATTGTATATCAACCATACTTTAATTTTTTTAAAAAAGTAGAGGAAAAAAAGAATTGAGAATTGCCAAAGCAATCTTGAGGTAAAAGAACAAAGCTAGAAGCATAAGCTTTCCAGATTTCAGATCATATTACAAAGCTACAGTAATCAAACCAACATGAAACTGGCACAAAAACATTATCAACTGAACAGAATAGAGAGCCCAGAAATAAACCCATACACCTATAGTCAATTAATCTTTTGACAAAGGAAGCAAAAATCTACAATGGGAAAAAAAAGTCTCTTCAATAAGTGGTTCTGGGAAACTAAACAACCACATATAAAAGAACAACATTAGAATATTCTCTAACACCATACACAAAAATAAACTCAAAGTGGATTAAAGACCTAGATGTCAATTGAGATACTATAAAATTCTTAGAGGAAAACATAGGCAGAACACTCTCTGACACAAACTGCAGCAATATCCTTTTGGATCCACTTCCTAAAGTAACGAAAATAAAAACAAAAATAAATGGGACCTAATTAAACATAAAAGCTGCACAATGAAGGAAACCATAAGCAAACAAAAAGACAAGTCACAGAAAGGGAGAAAATATTTGCAAACGAAGTGACTGACAAGGGATTTCTTTCTAAAATATACAAACAGCTCGTGCAGCTCTACGTAAAACAAACAAACAAAAAAAACCAGCAACCCAATCAGAAAATGGGCAGAAGATTTAAACAGACATTTGTCCAGAGAGGACACAGATGGCTGAAAAACACCCGAAAAGATGCTCATCACCACTATCTATCAGAGAAATGAAAATCAAAACTTCAATGAGGTATCACCTCAGATTGGTCAGAAGGGCCATCATTAAGAAGTCTACAAACAATAAAAGCTTGAGAGGGTGTGGAGAAAATGGAACCCTCTTATACTGTCAGTAGAAACGTAAATTAGTACAACCATTATGGAAAACAGTATGGATGTTCCTTAAAAAACCAAAAATAGAATTACCATATGATCCAGCAATCTTACTCCTGGGCATATATCCAGAGAAAATTATCACTAGAAATGAGGGACTTCCCTGACAGTACACTGGTTAAGACTTCACATTCAATACAGGGGGTGCGGGTTCAATTCCTGGTCTGGGACCTAAGATCCTCTGGGACCTAAGATCCCACATGTCTCAGGGCCAAGAACCAAAACATAACAGAATCAATACTATAAAAAATGCAATAAAGACTTTAAAAAATAATCCACATTAAAAAAATCTTTTAAAAAAGAAATGATACATGCACCCCAATGCTCATTGTAGCACTGTGTACAGCCAAGACATGGAAGCAACCTAAATGTCCATCAACAGAGAAGCAGATAAAGAAGACTGTGATACAAATATACAAAGGAATATTAGCCATTAAAAATTACAAAATAATGCCATTTGCAGCAACATGAATGTACCTAGAGATTATCATGCTAGGTTAATAAGTAAAACAGGGAAAGACAAGTATCATATGACATCATTCATATGTAGAATCTGGTTTTAAAAAATGTTACAAATGTACTTACTTACAAAATAAAAACAGATTTACAGATATGGAAAACAAACTTATGGTTACCAAAAGGGAAATGCAGTGTGAGGGGGAGGCAGGGGGGAGGTTAAAATCAGGAATTTGGGATTGACATATGCACACAGCTATATATGTGCTTGTCTGTGTAGTCACATCTGAGACTCTGTGGCCCCCTGGATAGTAACCCACCAGGTTCTTCTGTCCATGGAATTCTTCCAGGCAAGAATACTGGAGTGGGTTGCCAATTCCTTTTCCAGGGGATCTTCCCGACCCAGGGATTGAACCCCTGTCCCTTGTGTCTCCTTGGCCCATGGAGAGTAACCAACAAGGATGTACTGTATATCACAGGGAACTCTACTCAATATTCTATGATAATCTATATGAGAAAAGAATCTAAAAAAAAATGTATATATGTATAACTGAATCACTTTGCTTTATATCCGAAACTAACACAACATTGTTAATCAACTATATTCTAATGATTTTTTTTTAATTGGTGCAGCTACTATGGAAAACAGTATGGAAGTTCCTCAAAATATTAAAAACAGAACTACCATATGAGTCAGCAGTTCCACTTCTGGGTATTTATCCAAAGGAAATGAAATCACTACCTCAAAGAGATATCTGCACCCCATATTTACTGCAGCATTGCCAAAGACATGAAAACAATCTAAATGTTCCTCAGTGGGTGAATGAAAAACAAAAATGTGATGTATATATACAATGGAATATTACTCAGTTTTAAGAAAGGAAATCTATTTGCAACATGTTCGGTAACCTTGAGGGCATTATACTAAGTAAGCTGAAGAAGGACAAATAAAATTAAGCTCAAACTTATAGGTGGAATAAAAAAAAAAAACGAACTTAGAGATACAGAGAACAGATTGGTGATTGCTAGAGACTGGGCAAGTGGGTGAAATAAGTGAACTAAGTGAAGGTGGTAAAAAGGAACAATCTTCCAGCTAGAAGATAATTACATCCTAGGGATGTAATGTATAGCATAGTGACTACAGTTCTATTAACAACACCGTGTTGTAAATGTTCAAGTTGCTAAGACAGTAGATCTTAAAAGTTCTTATCACAAGACAAAATCTGTAACTATGTGAGGTGGTGGCAGTTTGGTCATTAAATCATGTCCAACTCTTGTGACCCCATGGACTATATAGCCCACCAGACTCCTCTGTCCATGGGATTTCCCAGGCAAGAATACTGGAGCTGATTGCCATTTCTTTCTCCACAGAACCTTCCCAACCCAGGGACTGAATCTGTGTCTCCTGCATTGCAAGCAGGTTCTTCAGTGACTCAGCCACCAGGGAAGCCCTAGCTATGTGTGGTGATGGATTTCTTTTATACTATCAGTATTCATTTATTTATTTTTATTATTGAAATGTAATTGACATAATGTATTAGTTTTAGATGGACATAATGATTTGCTGTTTGGATATACTGCAAGTGAATGCCACAGGAGTTCAGTTAAAAACCATGTGGTGACGGATTTTAACTAAACTTTCTGTGACATTCACTTGCAATCTATCCATATATCAAATCATTATGCACATCTAAAACTAATACATTATATATCAATTACATTTCAATAAAATAAATACTGATGGTATAAAAAACAGATGTGTAGTTTTTAAAAAATACATAGAATTTAAATATACAACATTAGCATTTAGGTTAGGAGAAAGTAAATGGAGTTAAAATCCTTTATACTTCTTACACTGTCCATGGAGCAAGTGAAGAGTACTAATTCCCTTTAGCTTTTTATAGGTTAAGAATGATGGGTTTAATATTTCTTTTTTGGTCGCTCCATGAGGCATGTGGGATCTTAGTTCCTTGACTAGGGATTGAATGCCTGCCCTTGGTATTGGAAGCATGGAGTCTTAACTATGGCACCACCAGTGAACCCGGGTCTCCTGAATTGTAGGCAGATGCTTAGACCTGGGTTCAATCTCTGGGTTGGGAAGATCGCCTGGAGAAGGTAATGGCTACCCACTGCGGTATTCTGCCCTGAAGAATTCCATGGACTGTATAGTCCATGGAGTCACAAAGAGTCGGACACAACTGAGCAACTTTCACTTTCACTTTCATACAGTATGTAGGTCCGTCTAGTCAAGGCTATGGTTTTTCCAGTAGTCATGTGTGGATGTGAGTTGAACTATAAAGAAAGCTGAGTGCCAAAAAATTGATGCTTTTGAACTGTGGTGTTGGAGAAGATTCTTGCGAGTCGCTTGGACTGCAAGGAGATCCAACCAGAACATCCTAAAGGAAATCAGTCTTGAATATTCATTGGAAGGACTGACGTTGAAGCTGAAACTCCAATACTCTGGCCACCTATTGCGAAGAACTGACTCATTTGAAAAGACCCTGATGCTGGGAAAGATTGAGGGCAGGAGGAGAAGGAGATGACAAATGATGAGATGGTTGGATGGCATCACCGACTCAATGGACATGAGTGAGTAAACTCTGGGAGCTGGTGATGGACAGGGAGGCCTGGCGTGCTGCAGTCCATGGGGATGACAAAGAGTCAGACACAACTGAGTGACTGAACTGAACAGTATATACACTTTTGCATCTGGTGTCTTTCACTAAGCATAAGGCTTTGGAAATTCATCTATGTTGCTAAATATGTCAAGAGTTCCATCTCTTTTTTTCATAGAATAGTGTTCCACTGTGGCTATACCCTCGGAGAAGGCAATGGCACCCCACTCCAGTACTCTTGCCTGGAAAATCCCATGGATGAAGGAGCCTGGTAGGCTGCAGTCCATGGTGTCACTAAGGGTCGGACACAATTGAGCAACTTCCCTTTCACTTTTCACTTTCATGCATTGGAGAAGGAAATGGCAACTCACTCCAGTGTTCTTGCCTGGAGAATCCTAGGGACAGGGGAGCCTGGTGGGCTGCCATGTATGGGGTCACACAGAGTCGGACACGACTGAAGTGACTTAGCAGCAGCAGCAGCAGTGGCTATACCATGATGTAGTTACCCATTCACCAGGTGATGGGTATTTGAGTTTTTTCCAGTTTGGGACAATTTTTGATAAAGTTGCTATTAACATTCTTGTGTAGATTTTTATGTGGACATATGTTTTATATTCTCTTGAGTAAATACCTAGGCATAGGATTGCTGGGTTATATGGTAAATGTTTTATGAAGACCTACCTATAAGACCTTCTAGAACTAATACCAAAAAAAGTTGTCCTTTTCATCAGAGGGGACTGGAATGCAAAAGTAGGAAGTCAACAGATACCTGGAGTAACAGGCAAGTTTAGCCCTGGAGTACAAAATGAAGCAGGGCAAAGGCTAACAGAGTTTTGCCAAGAGAATACACTGGTCATAGCAAAACCCCTCATCTAACAACACAAGAGACGACTCTACACACAGACATCACCAGATGGTCAATACCGAAATCAGACTGATTATATTCTTTGCAGCTCAAGATGGAGAAGCTCTATACAGTTAGAAAAAACAAGACCAGGAGCTGACTGTAACTCAGATCATGAGCCCCTGGTTGCAAAGTTCAGACTTATATTGAATAATGTAGGGAAAACCACTAGGCCATTCAGGTATGACCTGAATCAAATCCCTTATGATTATACAGTGAAAGTGACAAACAGAATCAAGGGATTGGATCTGACAGAAAGAGTGCCTGAAGAACTATGGACAGAGGTTTGTAACATTGTACAGGAAGCAGTGACCAAAAGCATCCTCAGGAAAAAGAATTGCAACAAGGCAAAATGGTTGTCTGAGAAGGCCTTACAAAATAGCTGAGAAAAGAAGGGAAAGGAAAAGGAGAAAAGGAAAGATCTAAATGCAGAGTTCCAAAGAACAGTGAGGAGAGATAAGAAATACTAAATCTAAATGCAGAGTTCCAAAGACAGCGAGGAGAGATAAGAAACCCTTCTTAAGTGAGGAATACAAAGAAAAAGGAAAACAACAGAATGGGAAAGACTAGAGATCTCTTCAAGAAAATTAGAGATACCAAGGGAACATTTCATGCAACAAAAGGCACAATAAAGGACAGAAATGGTATGGACCTAACAGAAGCAGAAGATATTAAGAAGAGGTGGCAAGAATAAACAGAAGAACTGTACAAAAAAGGCTACTGTCCATAGGGTCCCAAAGAGTTGGATGTGACTGAAGTGACTCAGCATGCACACACGTTTGATGATAGAAAAAGCAAGGGAATTCCAGAAAAACATCTGCTTCATTGGCTACACACACCAAAGCCTTTGACTGTGGATCACAACAAACTGGAAAATTCTTAAAGAGATGGCAATGCTAGACCACCTTTCCTGCCTCCTGAGAAAGCTGTATGCACAACAAGAAGCAACAGTTAGAAGTGGATATGAAACAATGGACTGGTTCCAAATGGGGAAAGGAATATGTCAAGGCTGTATACTGTCACCCTGCTTATTTAACATATGCAGAGTACACCATGCAAAATGCCAGGGTGGATGAATCACTAGCTGGAATCAAGATTGCTGGGAGGAATATCAATAACTTCAGATATGCAGATGATACCACCCTAATGGCAGAAAGCAAAGAGGAACAAAGCCTCTTGATGAAAGTGAAAGAGGAGAATGAAAAAGCTGGCTTAAAACTCAACATTCAAAAACCTAAGGTCATGGCATCCAGTCCCATCACTTCATGGCAAATAGAAGGGGAAACAATGCAAACAGTGACAGACTTTATTTTCTTGGGCTCCAAAATCACTGCAGACACTGACTGCAGCCATGAAATTAAGATGCTTGCTCCTTGGAAGAAAAGCTGTGACAAACCTAGACAGCATATTAAAAAACAGAGATGTTACTTTGCAGACAAAAGTCCGTACAGTCAAAGCTATGGTTTTTCCAGTAGTCATGTATGGATGTAAGAGCCAGACCATAAAGAAGGCTGAGCACTGAAGAATTAATGCTTTTGAACTGTGGTGCTGGAGAAGATTCTTGCGAGTCCCGTGGGCAGCAAGGAGATCAAACCAATCAATCCCAAAGGAAATCAACCCTGAATATTCATTGGAAGGACTGATGTTTAAGTTCCAATAGTGTGGTCACCTGATGCAAAGTGCCAACTCATTGGAAAAGACTGATGCTGGGAGAGATTGAGGGCAGAAGGAGAAAGGGATGACAGAGGACGAGATGGTTGGATGGCATCAACCAACTTGATGGATATGAGTTTGAGCAAACTCTGGGAGATAGTGAAGGACAGGGAAGCCTGGTGTGCTGCAGTCCATGGGGTCTCAAAGAGTCAGACATGACTTACCAACTAAACAAAAACAACAAAAATGGTAAGTGTAATATACAATTTTATAAGAAGACACTTCAGGTAGACAGAGTCTAAGATACCTCCAGTTATCCCAGCCTCTTAGTATGCATGCCCTGTGTAATATGCTTTCCTTAGGTGTAGGTGGAACCTGTTTCTAACCAACAAAACACATCAAAAGTGACAGAATGTCACTTCCATGATTACATTACATAAAATTTTAACTTTTGTCTTATTAGAAGACTTCCTCTATTCTCTCTCTTCTTGGTTCTGATGAAGTAAGATACCATATGATTTAGCCCATTAGCAAGAAACTGAGAGCAACCAACAGCCGACAATGAATTGAGGCTCTCAATCTGATGGCCCGCAAGGAACTGAATTCTCCCAACCACCACATGAGCTTGAGATCAGATCTTCCCTCAACTGAGCCTCAGATGCAGTCTTGTTAAGAGACCTAAACAGAGGATTCAGTAAAGCCCAGCATCCTGACTCATAGAAACTGTGAGATCACACATGTGTGTTGTTTTAAACTGCTAAATATGTATAATCTATGTAGCAACTGGTGACTAACACACTGCCTGTTTCCTAAAATGATAATACCAATTTACACTCCCACCAGAAACAGGAGTTCGGATTGCTTTGCATAGCCACAAGTACTCAGTAGTATCCATTTTTCTAAATTATAACCATTCTAAAATGTGTATTGGTATCTCATTTCAATTTTGTATTTTCCTTACGACTAATGACTTGCACAATCTATTCATTTGCTTATTTGCCACCCATGTTTTTATTTTATTAACATTGTATTTTGAATACCAGAGCTTTAAATTTCAAGTTAAATTTGTCAACTTTTCCTCCATAATATGTACCTTCTGTGAGCTAAGAAATCTGTGCTAAGGTCACTTTAGACTTTTCAAGATTTTCCCCTACATCTTCTCGAAGTCTTATAATGTTAGATTTTACATTGAAATCTATGATTCATTCTGAGTTACTATTTTTGTATACTATGTGAAGCATGGGTGGGGATTCTCTTTTTTTTTTTTTTTTGCATACAGATGTCCAGTTGTTCCAGTACCATTTGTTGGAAAGACTATCATTACTCCATTGAATAACCTCGGCATCTTTGTTGAAACTCAAGTGACCATATATGTATGGCACTATTTCTGAACATCCTATTCTGCATCATTTATCTCTACTTCTATCCAAATCAGCAGCTCTACATTGTCTTGATTAGTACAGCTTCATAGTCCTGAGTCCTGAGATCAGGTACCAGAAGTCCTCTAGCTTTCTTCTATTTCAAAATTGTCAGTTCTCTCTAATTTGATGTATATGATTCAATATCATACCCACCAAAAACTGAAAAGGCTGCACTGTGTAGCCAATTCAATAAGCTAATTCTACAATTCATGTGGTGTTATGGTCTAAATCTTTGTCTTCTCCCAAAGTCCATATGTTGACAACCTAATGCCCAAGGTGGCCGTATTAGCAAGTGGAGGTCTTTGGGAGGTGCTTAGGTCATGAAAGCACAATGCTCATGAACTGGATTAGTGTCCTTTATAAAAGAGACCCCAGGGAGCTAGTTCACTCTTTGCCACATGCAGATACGACAAGAAGTCTGCAACATGGAAGAGGGCCCTCACTTGACCAAAAGGGCTTTCTAATCTCAGATTTCTAGCATCCCAAACTAGGAGAAATAAATTTCTCCTTGTAAGCTATCTAGTCTGTGGTATTTTGCTATAGCAGCCTGAGAAGACTAAGACATATGGAAATCCAAAAGACCAAGAAGAACCATAACACTCTTGAATAATAAACATATAGAATATCTCATTCTATCAATATAAAGGCTTATTATAGAGCTATAAGGTTAAAGCGTCTGCCTCCAATGTGGGAGACCTGGGTTCGATCCCTGGGTCAGGAATATCCCCTGGAGAAGGAAATGGTAACCCACTCCAGTATTCTTGCCTAGAGAATCCCATGGATGGAGAAGCCTGGTAGCCTACAGTCCACGGGGTCGCAGAGTTGAACACGACTGAGCAACTTCACTTTCAATGAAAACTGTGTGAACAGGTGCATAGATGGACAAAGAGAACAAAGAAGAGAGAGCCCAGAAGCAAACCCACACATATTTGGATACTTAATTTATGACAAAATTCAGAGTAGGAAAATAATGGTCCTTTCAATAAAAGGTACCAGAAAAACTAGCTATCCAAGGGTAAAAAATATGAAACTGCACCCCTCTGTAGCATCATTTTCTGATGGATAATTGACCTAAAATCTCTTTTAGCGAATATTAAAATTTTAGAATACGGAAAAATATTTTCATGAACTTGGAGATTCCTTTTTTAAAAAATAATTTATGAGAAAGGGAGATGCTGACAAATTTGACTGTATTAACGTTAAGAACTTCTTGGCATATCAAAAGACACTAGGCAGAATATGAAATGTAAGCCATGGAGGAAGAGAAAGCAACATGTATAACGAAGCAGAGTACTAGTATTCCAATATGCAAAGAACTCCCACTCAAGTCATTAATAAAACAACAGGAAGTGGATAAATGGGCAAAAACCTCAACAGGCACTTCACAAAAGAAGAAATTCAAAAGGCTGATTAACATGTGAAAACATAATCTCAGGGGAATAGAGATTAAAGGCAAAAAATGATGCTGATGTCACATATCCACAAGATTAGCTACAAATCTGACAATACCAAGTGTTGCTATAGATTTTGAATTCTCTTAAAAACTAATGTGGGCATGTGAACTGGACAACACTCTGGCATTATACAGTAAAGATGGAGATATGCAGGACATATAACTCAGCAATTCCACTCATATTTGTATACCCTAAAGAAACTCATCCATACGCACTCACTTGCAACACAAAAGCATTCTTCTAGCAGCCCTTTTTGTGAAGACCCCAAACTGGAAATTCTTTTATTTATATATCTATACTTACAAAGGGGAGAAGGCAATGGCACCCCACTCCAGTACTCTTGCCTGGAAAATCCCATGGACAGAGGAGCCTGGTAGGCTGCAGTCCATAGGGTCGCTAATAGTCGGACACGACTGAGCGACTTCATTTTCACTTTTCACTTTCATGCATTGGAGAAGGAAATGGCAACCCACTCCAGTGTTCTTGCCTGGAGAATCCCAGGGAGAGGGAGCCTGCTGGGCTGCCGTCTATGGGGTCACACAGAGTTGGACACGACTGAAGCGACTTAGCAGCAGCATACTTACAAAGTAAAACTTTAGAGAAAACAAAGAATGGAATTTCCATGAAAGCCAGGACAGTGATTATGTTAAGGGTGTGATGAGAAAGGGGCATGTGGAAAAAAGAAGGTGCTTATGGATTTCTGGGGTTTTATTTCTTAACCTGGGTGATAAGATTTTCCTTTATATGATTCAGTTAAACTCGACTTCTAAGTTCTTTAAGCCCTTTTCTGCTTGTGTGTTTTTCACAGTAAATATACAAGATGGGTTTTTAAATATTCAAGATGCAACACAGGTTATATAATAAGCTGCTGCTGCTGCTAACTCACTTCAGTCGTATCCAACTCTGTGTGACCCCAGAGACGGCAGCCCACCAGGCTCCCCCGTCCCTGGGATTCTCCAGGCAAGAACACTGGAGTGGGTTGCCATTTCCTTCTCCAATGCATGAAAGTGAAAAGTGAAAAGTGAAAGGGAAGTCGCTCAGTCCTGTCCGACTCTTCGTGACCCCATGGACTGCAGCCTACCAGGCTCCTCCGTCCATGGGATTTTCCAGGCAAGAGTACTGGAGTGGGGGTGCCATTGCCTTCTTACTTTATACATATATAAATCTATATGTACAAAAATGTGAGTATGTGCACAATGAGTATCTGATGGATTCAAAAGATACTAATAACAGTGCTTGCTTTTGAGGAAAGTGGGAGTCAGGGTGGGAGAGAGAGAATTTTCATTGTATTCCCTTTTAACTGTTTGAATTTTATCCCAAATATACTACTTTTACAAAATGTGTTTTACATGTTATTTAAAACATAACAAACAACAAAAGAAAAATCACACCTTATACCAAATGAGCTTAGTATTACAGTGGGCCAAGAAAAGTGGGTCCATGTCAGGTGCACCCCAATGGAGAAGAGGCTCAGATGCAAACACTGTCTCGTGCAGCCACACTGTGCCTCTGTCGGCCTAAAGCCAGCTCACAGCCCTGGTTTTGCATGTTCTGGCACAGTGACACCGTGATGAGCTGCATCACACATCACGCTAGTGATGAAAAAGTCACTGTGGTTCTGGGAACAATGGACCCTGAACCTGTATCATTGTTAAGAACTTTGAGGCTTAAAATTGTGTCACTGACCTATTTTGGGTTTGATCTTGATATTCTGGGGGATGAAGGTATCTCTCTCCCATAAGCCTGGCGATTTACTCCCACCCTTATCACTTGGACATCACAGCAAAGCAAATCCACTGAAGCAAGTACCCAGAATCAGGAGGTGCCTGGCACACTTACAGAACTTAAAACAGTTCAAAATTTTTCTTAGAATGTTCTGTTCTTTCAGACTACTGTAAGTGAATTATGATGCGCTTTTTAAACACTCAGAAAAACTTTTCTGGATGACAATAGGCACAGGAGGAAAAACTGAAAAAAATGAGACTCTTTTGTTTGGGAATTTAGTAAAAATTTAATAATTTCAGGAAGGTTTTAATGCAAGGAATATGAAAGAAAATTTTAAACAATTGTTAAAGCTGATATAGCTGAGAATACTTCACTTAATCCTCTTTCTAAAGGCCCATTATATCTTATGTTTCCATCCAGCTCCATTCTCTTGCCTACTCCTTAACTTCCTGTCTGAAATCTTTTCATAAGGACTATGGAAAAAGAAGAGTAACAAAAAGCAAAGGAGAAAAGGAAAGATATACCCATTTGAATGCAGAGTTCCAAAGAATAGCAGAGATAAGAAAGCCTTCCTCAGTGATCAATGCAAACAAATAGAGGAAAACAATAGAATAGGAAAGACTAGAGATCTCTTCAAGAAAACTAGAGATACCAAGGGAACATTTCATGCAAAGATGGGCTCAATAAAGGACAGAAGTGGTATAGACCTGACAGAAGCAGAAGATATTAAGAAAAGGTGGCAGGAATACACAGAAGAACTATACAAAAAAGATCTTCACGACCCAGATAATCACGATGGTGTGATCCCTCACCTAGAGCCAGACATCCTGGAATGTGAAGTCAAGTGGGCCTTTGAAAGCATCACTATGAACAAAGCTAGTGGAGGTGATGGAATTCCAGTTGAGCTCTTTCAAATCCTGAAAGATGATGCTGTGAAAGTGCTGCACTCAATATGCCAGCAAATTTGGAAAACTCAGCAGCGGCAAGGCTGTATATTGTCACCCTGCTTATTTAACTTCTATGCAGAGAACATCATGAGAAATGCTGGGCTGGAAGAAGCACAAGCTGGAATCAAGATTGCCGGGAGATATGCAGATGACACCACCCTTATGGCAGAAAGTGAAGAACTAAAGAGCCTCTTGATGAAAGTGAAAGAGGAGAGTGAAAAAGTTGGATTAAAGCTCAACATTCAGAAAATGAAGATCATGGCATCCAGTCCCATCACTTCATGGCAAATAGATGGGGAAACACAGTGGAAAGAGTGGCTGACTTTATTTTGTGGGCTCCAAAATCACTGCAGATGGTGACTGCAGCCAGGAAATTAAAAGACGCTTACTCCTTGGAAGGAAAGTTATGACCAACCTAGATAGCATATTTAAAAGCAGAGACATTACTTTGCCAACAAAGGTCCATCTAGTCAAGGCTATGGTTTTTCCAGTAGTCATGTATGGATATGAGAGTTGGACTGTGAAGAAAGCTCAGTGCTGAAGAATTGATGCTTTTGAACTGTGGTGTTGGAGAAGACTCTTGAGAGTCCCTTGGACTGCAAGGACATCCAACCAGTCAATCCTAAAGGAGATCAGTCCTGGGTGCTCATTGGAAGGACTGATGTTGAAGCTGAAACTCCAATACTTTGGCCATCTGATGTGAAGAGCTGACTCATTTGAAAAGACCCTGATGCTGGGAAAGATTGAGGGCAGGAGGAGAAGGGGACAACAGAGGATGAGATAGTCGGATGGCATCACTGACTCAATGGACACGAGTTTGGGTAAATTTCGGGAGTCGGAGCATGCCAGGGAGGCCTGGCGTGCTGCAGTTCATGGGGTTGCAAAGAGTCGGACACAACTGAGCGACTGAACTGAACTGATGTGTACACACTCCTCAGCTTACATGCTTTCTTTTTACTTTTCTTTCTTTTCCTCTCCCCTCCCTCTCTACCCACTCCTTCTCACCCTCTTCTCTTTCTCTCCCTCCTTCCTTTCCTTCCATGTATGTGCACTGGGATCCCATTTATAGTGACTGGTTATAATGGCTTTGCTTACAATACACTGAGGGATACTCATTTCTTTTTCTATATTTTAAAAATTCAAGTAAAGTAGTCATGCTGCTCAACCCTTTTAGTAAATGTTCTTTTGGTAAAACATACTATATCATAGTGTGATAAAGATAAATGAAAGAAATCTACAAAAGGAAATGAAATATTTTCTGAAACCTCACTTTCTTTCTAAAGAATAATTTATATTGTAGTTTTTTTTTAAATCTAAAGGTCCATTAGATATAAAGACTGCCTATAATAACTTCTTGCATGTGAATCTCTAACAAGAATTTACAAATGATTTCCTACATTTTGGTACCTAATTACAACCATTGCAGCTACAATTTATAAAGATAAGCACTCAAGATCAAAGCATCCCCGTTTATTCAGTTGGGTTTGGACTCAGCACTTTAAAACCATGTTCTTCTTTACTGAGTGCCAAGAAGTGAATCACTGCAGATTCTTGGCTCATGTGGTTGAGAATTTCATCAGTAGTCATTCCTTGTTTAGAGAAAAGCGAGATTGAAAGGCCACGTGTATTTTTTTAAGTAAACACCTTGTTCTTGTCTTCTCTACCATAACTATAAGAAATTATGAACAGTGTTAATCTAGAAGATGGCCTCCTCTGATTGCCCAAGAAAAAGAGAAAATAAATCCCATGCTAATGAGATATTCTGATCTATAAGCAACAGATCTTTCAGGACTCTAGGAGACAGCTGGAGGGCTGTTAAGAGGAGCACTGAACCCAGGCAAGGTATCCAGAACATCCACTCTGGGTTAGTCCTCTAGCTTTCACAATAGGAGAACATATCAAAAGAAGAAAAGGAAGCCAGCAGACATACCAGGGACAATGGAATAGCATGTCTATTTATGCTTATCCAGTGGTCCATTCAGATAAAACCTCAAGTTTTTAATATGTTTTGACAGGACATTTGCCTGAAGTTATAGGACATCACTGAAAAGGACCTTGGTCCTTATTAGCAAATAATTTTCTAGTTGCCGAACACAAACAGAAAATGACTAGCTTAGACCACTTCTGCCCTTTCTTTACTTCTTGTTTGTCTAGGGTGTTGCTGGACTCTCTTAAGGATATAGCAACTGCTCCACACCTTAGAGTTTGTGCAAACATAAGGACAGAGCCCTACAAGAAATCCTTCTTATAAAACATATTTCTTCCCAGAGAAGTCTGTGCTTCTTTATGTTTATAATTGTAGGCAAAGGAGCTTGGGATTTGAGAGACTGTAAAACTTGACAGAGTCTGCAATCTGCCACATTCTAGTGCTTGAGGCTCCCAAAGCAGCCATGTAGCTCATCTGCCTATCTTCCACCAAGAACTGTCCTCTGATGTGTTGGAAAGAAAGGTGGCCATCGTGTGCAGACCCTTTGTGGACTGGCCCTCTATTTGGACAGCTGCACAATATTGCAATCTTTGATACTCTGTCTAGGGACAAAATTTTCTCAGCTGTGCAGGTACCAGGTTATCCTGTAATACAGTGAAATAAACCATGAAGTATTTCTTTTTGCTTATTGGACAGAAAAAAATGACACTGCTTCCTTAAAATATGGTTTGTTTCCCATTTCTGTTACCTAACCAATTCTTCAACATGGGGCTGGAACTGATTGAGACTTCAAAATGCTTTGTTAGTTGTTGTTTTCCTAAGCAGCACAATGGTTCACTCCCTTTGGAGGCAGGGGCCCCATGTAATGAGCTGATGCTTCTGTTAACTCTAAGAACCCTTAATTATTTCCACCATTTTCTCCATGTGATTCCTTCGCTGTGTGAATCAGAGGCAGGCCTGCTGGTTGTCAGAGACTGAAAAAGTCACTGGCCTTCCTTGTTGGCAAGGAACTGAATTCTGCAGCGTCTGAATTCATGGCCAGAGCATCCTGTCTCAGAGTTAGTGCAGCACCTTCTGTTTTCAGTTTACTGGTGATCAGGGCACATCACAAGAACTTGGAGTATAGCTAAAGCCAAATCAGACTTGACAGAAAATTATTAGCAGGGTACAGAAGGAAAAAAGAGCCCCCTTCCTTTCTGTAATCAGGTTAATATGTGCATGGAATGTTTCACTTTAAAAGGTAGTGTGTTTTGGCAAAGCCGGTTTCTTAAGTAGAATTTCAGTTCCCATTATGCGAGGCTATCCATTGCTACTCTGGCAGGGCCTTTGATCAGTGAACTCGGTGGGGGAGAAGGGCATAGGCATATTAATAACTTCAACATGTGGCCCTTCAGCCCAGCTGTACCCTTGTCTTGGAAAAAGGCCAACTGGAAAGGGTTTTCTTAACACGACCTATGTATGCATATTTTGGAAAGGGGTAAAGGGAAGATAGGGGTTCAAAGAAGAAATAAAATCTGGTTTTATGGTGGTTTGTTCTTTTGTCCCAGTTCCCTTGTTGGGGCATTTTGCTACTACCTATTTGAATCCTATGGATTCTGGCTCCATCCTCGATTTTTACTATCTTCATTTTTTCTGCTATAATGTTATAAAGATTAAAGCTGTTGGTTTAATTTACATACCAGCTCAGGCAAAGTTAGGGACAGGCAGAAGGCTCTGTAAGTCTATAGGGATGAGAGATTAATGGGAACCAGGTGCCTGAAATGGGAGCCCAGGGTCCATTTTGCCAGAACCATATCTTTTGCCCTTTCCCTATTGCATTGGTACTTTTGACTTTCATTTTAACAATCATAGGCTTTAGGCCTCATTAATTTATGGCCACAGACTAGAGCCTAGCCTACGCTTTTAGTGTGTTTCCTTGTATTATTTCATACAATCTTCCTTTCATCTTCTGGGATGCCCATTTGGTCCTGAAAAGGTTCATGAGTGACTCTACATCACAGCCATGGAGAGCAGGCTTATCTCCTCACAAGCGGCTTTTCAACAATGACCTCTGCTGACAATCATCTCTTGTTCCCTCTCTCCTCCTCTTCCTCTTTCAATTTATAATACTGTTACCATTTCCTTGATCCAAACCATCCACATTGCTAATTCCCTAACTGCCTGATACCGATTTGTCACACAGGATTAGCAAGGAGTAATCCCAGGGATGGGACGTGATACCCAAGGGCACTGTATTACCCTAGGATACAAACATGACTTCTGTAACAAAGGCCAAAATAACAATGATTTAAACAAGGTAGTAGTTACTTTTTGTGTCATGTCACAGTCCAAGCATGAGCAGCATGGGGCTGAAAAGGAGGCACCATCATCTCAGACACCCTGACTCCCTCTCTCCTACTGCTTTTTTATTCTCAACACAGTTTCCATCATTTAGTCTAGGATTGCTTCTCCAGTTCCTGTCCTCACATTTCCACTCCTGCTAGCAGGAAAGGCAAAAAGTGAGGGGAGGGCATGCATTTCCCTTTTTAAAAGTATTAAGTTGTACTTAGTACTTCTCCTATTTTACTGGCCAGAACCTAATCACCTGGCCACAGTTAGCTGTCATGGAGACTAGGACACAAATTCTTCAGCCGCTGGTCTTCTTTGCCACAGAAACCTGCTTAGCATTTTGTTTCAGATAACTATGGGCATTGTGAAACTGTGAGAGTTATAAACTGTACTAGCACAACTACGCTGTTTTCTTGGAAACTTGAAAATTAGAAGAACAGGTAATAGAATTAGGGTTATATTTTGTTTTTGAACTATTGTTCTCTGATCACCTCAATCATTTTTTTTTATTTTATTTTTAAACTTTACAATATTGTATTGGTTCTGCCATATATCGAAATGAATCCACCAAAGGCATACACGTGTTCCCCATCCTGAACCCTCCTCCCTCCTCCCTCCCCATACCATCCCTCTGGGTCATCCCAGTGCACCAGCCCCAAGCATCCAGTACCGTGCATCGAACCTGGACTGGCGACTCGTTTCATATATAATATTATACATATTTCAATGCCATTCTCCCAAATCATCTCACCCTCTCCCTCTCCCACAGAATCCAAAAGACTGTTCTATACATCAGTGTCTCTTTTGCTGTCTCGTACACAGGGTTATTGTTACCATCTTTCTAAATTACATATATATGCATTAGTATACTGTATTGGTGTTTTTTTTTTCTGGCTTACTTCACTCTGTATAATAGGCTCCAGTTTCATCCACCTCATTAGAACTGATTTAAATGTATTCTTTTTAATGGCTGTGTAATACTCCATTGTGTATATGTACCACAGCTTTCTTATCCATTCACCAGCTGATGGACATCTAGGTTGCTTCCATGTCCTGGCTATTATAAACAGTGCTGCGATGAACATTGGGGTACACGTGTCTCTTTCAATTCTGGTTTTCTCAGTGTGTATGCCCAGCAGTGGGATTGCTGGATCATAAGGCAGTTCTATTTCCAGTTTTTTAAGGAATCTCCACACTGTTCTCCATAGTGGCTGTACTAGTTTGCATTCCCACCAACAGTGTAAGAGGGTTCCCTTTTCTCCACATCCTCTCCAGCATTTATTACTGATAGACTTTTGGATCACAGCCATTCTGACCAGCATGAAATGGTACCTCATAGTGGTTTTAATTTGCATTTCTCTGATAATGAGTGATGTTGAGCATCTTTTCATGTGTTTGTTAGCCATCTGTATGTCTTCTTTGCAGAAATGTCTATTTAGTTCTTTGGCCCATTTTTTGATTGGGTCATTTATTTTTCTGGAATTGAGCTGTAGGACTTGCTTGTATATTCTCGAGATTAGTTGTTTGTCAGTTGCTTCATTTGCTATTCTTTTCTCCCATTCTGAAGGCTGTCTTTTCACCTTGCTTATAGTTTCCTTTGTTGTGCAGAAGCTTTTAAGTTTAATTAGGTCCCATTTATTTTTGCTTTTATTTCCAATATTCTGGGAGGTGGGTCATAGAGGATCCTGCTGTGATGTATGTCAGAGAGTGTTTTGCCTATGTTCTCCTCTAGGAGTTTTATAGTTTCTGGTCTTATGTTGAGATCTTTAATCCATTTTGAGTTTATTTTTGTGTATGGTGTTAGAAAGTGGTCTAGTTTCATTCTTTTACAAGTGGCTGACCAGATTTCCCAGCACCACTTGTTAAAGACATTGTCTTTTCTCCATTGTATATTCTTGCCTCCTTTGTCAAAGATAAGGTATACATAGGTGTGTGGATTTATCTCTGGGCTTTCCATTTTGTTCCATTGATCTATATTTGTGTCTTTGTGCCAGTTCCATACTGTCTTGATGACTGTGGCTTTGAGTAGAGCCTGAAGTCAGGCAGGTTGATTCCTCCAGTTCCATTCTTCTTTCTCAAGATAGCTTTGGCTATTCGAGGTTTTTTTGTATTTCCATACAAATTGTGAAATTATTTGTTCTAGCTCTGTGAAGAATACCGTTGGTAGCTTGATAGGGATTGCATTGAATCTATAGATTGCTTTGGGTAGTATACACATTTTCACTATATTGATTCTTCCAATGCATGAACATGCTATATTTCTCCATCTATTAGTGTCCTCTTTGATTTCTTTCACCAGTGTTTTATAGTTTTCTATATATAGGTCTTTACTTTCTTTAGGTAGATATATTCCTAAGTATTTTATTCTTTTCGTTGCAATGGTGAATGGAATTGTTTCCTTAATTTCTCTTTCTGTTTTCTCATTATTAGTGTATAGGAATGCAAGAGATTTCTGGGTGTTGATTTTATATCCTGCAACTTTACTGTAATCATTGATTAGCTCTAGTAATTTTCTGGTGGAGTCTTTAGGGTTTTCTATGGAGAGGATCATGTCATCTGCAAACAGTGAGAGTTTTACTTCTTCTTTTCCAATTTGGAGTCCTTTTATTTCTTTTTCTGCTCTGATTGCTGTGGCCAAAACTTCCAAAACTATGTTGAATAGTAATGGTGAAAGTGGGCACCCTTGTCTTGTTCCTGACTTTAGAGGAAATGCTTTCAATTTTTCACCATTGAGGATCATGTTTGCTGTGGGTTTGTCATATATAGCTTTCATTATGTTGAGGTAAGTTCCTTCTATTCCTGCTTTCTGGATGGTTTTTATCATAAATGGATGTTGAATTTTGTCAAAGGCTTTCTCTGCATCTATTGAGATAATCATATGGCTTTTATTTTTCAATTTGTAAATGTGGTGTATTACATTGATTGATTTGCGGATATTGAAGAATCCTTGCATCCCTGGGATAAAGCCCACTTGGTCATGGTGTATGATCTTTTTAATGTGTTGTTGGATTCTGATTGCTAGAATTTTGTTAAGGATTTTTGCATCTATGTTCATCAGTGATATTGGCCTGTAGTTTTCTTTTTTTGTGGGATCTTTGTCAGGTTTTGGTATTAGGGTGATGGTGGCCTCATAGAATGAGTTTGGAAGTTTACCTTCCTCTGCAATTTTCTGGAAGAGTTTGAGTAGGATAGGTGTTAGCTCTTCTCTAAATTTTTGGTAGAATTCAGCTGTGAAGCCGTCTGGTCCTGGGCTTTTGTTTGCTGGAAGATTTTTGATTACAGTTTCAATCTCCATGCTTGTGATGGGTCTGTTAAGATTTTCTATTTCTTCCTGGTTCAGTTTTGGAAAGTTGTACTTTTCTAAGAATTTGTCCATTTCTTCCACGTTGTCCATTTTATTGGCATATACTTGCTGATAGTAGTCTCTTATGATCCTTTGTATTTCTGTGTTGTCTGTTGTGATCTCTCCATTTTCATTTCTAATTTTATTGATTTGATTTTTCTCCCTTTGTTTCTTGATGAGTCTGGCTAATGGTTTGTCAATTTTATTTATCCTTTCAAAGAACCAGCTTTTGGCTTTGTTGATTTTTGCTATAGTCTCTTTTGTTTCTTTTGCATTTATTTCTGCCCTAATTTTTAAGATTTCTTTCCTTCTACTAACCCTGGACTTCTTCATTTCTTCCTTTTCTAGTTGCTTTAGGTGTAGAGTTAGGTTATTTCTTTGACTTTTTTCTTGTTTCTTGAGGTATGCCTGTATTGCTATGAACTTTCCCCTTAGCACTGCTTTTACAGTGTCCCACAGGTTTAGGGTTGTTGTGTTTTCATTTTCATTTGTTTCTATGCAAATTTTGATTTCTTTTTTTATTTCTTCTGTGATTTGTTGGTTATTCAGCAGCGTGTTGTTCAGCCTCCATATGTTGGAATTTTTAATAGTTTTTCTCCTGTTATTAAGATCTAATCTTACTGCATTGTGGTCAGAAAAGATGCTTGGAATGATTTCAATTTTTTTGAATTTACCAAGGCTAGATTTATGGCCCAGGATGTGATCTATCCTGGAGAAGGTTCCATGTGCACTTGAGAAAAAGGTGAAACTCATTATTTTGGGATGAAATGTCCTATAGATACCAATTAGGTCTAACTGGTCTATTGTATCATTTAAAGTTTGTGTTTCCTTGTTAATTTTCTGTTTAGTTGATCTATCCATAGGTGTGAGTGGGGTATTAAAGTCTCCCACTATTATTGTGTTATTGTTAATTTCTCCTTTCATACTTGTTAGCATTTGCCTTACATATTGCAGTGCTCCCGTGTTGGGTGCATATATATTTATAATTGTTATATCTTCTTCTTGGATTGATCCTTTGATCATTATGTAGTGACCGTCTTTGTCTCTTTTCACAGCCTTTGTTTTAAAGTCTATTTTGTCTGATATGAGTATTGCTACTCATACTCCTATTTGCATGGAAAATCTTTTTCCAGCCCTTCACTTTCAGTCTGTTTGTGTCCCCTGTTTTGAGGTGGGTCTCTTGTAGACAGCATATGTAGGGGTCTTGTTTTTGTATCCATTCAGCCAGTCTTTGTCTTTTGGTTGGGGCATTCAACCCATTTACGTTTAAGGTAATTATTGATAAGTATGATCCCATTGCCATTTACTTTATTGTTTTGGGTTCGAATTTATACACCGGTTTTGTGTTTCCTGTCTAGAGAATATCCTTTAGTATTTGTTGGAGAACTGGTTTGGTGGTGCAGAATTCTCTCAGCTTTTGCTTGTCTGTAAAGCTTTTGATTTCTCCTTCATACTTGAATGAGATCCTTGCTGGGTACAATAATCTGGGATGTAGGTTATTTTCTTTCATTGCTTTAAGTATGTCTTGCCATTCCCTCCTGGCTTGGAGAGTTTCTATTGAAAGATCAGCTGTTATCCTTATGGGAATTCCCTTGTGTGTTATTTGTTGTTTTTCCCTTGCTGCTTTTAATATTTGTTCTTTGTGTTTGATCTTTGTTAATTTGATTAGTATGTGTCTTGGGGTGTTTCACCTTGGGTTTATCCCTGTTTGGGACTCTCTGGGTTTCTTGGACTTGAGTGATTATTTCTTTTGCCATTTTAGGGAAGTTTTCAACTATTATCTCCTCAAGTATTTTCTCATGGTCTTTCTTTTTGTCTTCTTCTTCTGGGACCTGTATGATTCGAATGTTGTAGCGTTTAATATTGTCCTGGAGGTCTCTGAGATTGTCCTCATTTCTTTTGTTTTTCTTTTTTCCTCTCTGATTCATTCATTTCTACCATTCTATCTTCTGATTCACTAATCCTATCTTCTGCCTCTGTTATTCTACTATTTGTTGCCTCCAGAGTGTTTTTGATTTCATTTATTGCATTATTCATTATATATTGACCTTTTTTTATTTCTTCTAGGTCCTTGTTAAACCTTTCTTGCATCTTCTCAATCCTTGTCTCCAGGCTATTAATCTGTGATTCCATTTTGATTTCAAGATTTTGGATCAATTTCACTATCATTATTCAGAATTCTTTATCAGGTAGATTCCCTCTCTTCCTCTTTTGTTTGGTTTGGTGGGCATTTATCCTGTTGCTTTACCTGCTGGGTATTCTTCTGTCTCTTCATCTTGTTTAAATTGCTGAGTTTGGGGTGTCCTTTCTGTATTCTGGCAGTTTGTGGAGTTCTCTTTATTGTGGCATTTCCTTGCTGTATGTGGGTTTGTACAGGTGGCTTGTCAAGGTTTCTTGGTTAGGGAAGCTTGTGTTGGTGTTCTGGTGGGTGGAGCTGTATTTATTCTCTCTGGAGTGCAATGAAGTATCCAGTAATGAGTTATGAGATGTCTATGGTTTTGGGGTGACTTTGGGCAGCCTGTATCTTGGAGCTCAGGGCTGTGTTCCTGTGTTGCTGGAGAATTTGCTTGGTATGTCTTGCCCTGGAACTTGTTGGCCCTTGTGTGGTGCTTGGTTTCAGTGTAGGTATGGAGGCATTTGATGAGCTTCTGTCAATTAATGTTCCCTGGAGTCAGGAGTTCCCTGGAGTTAGCAGTTGGACTTAAGCCTCCTGCTTCCAGTTATCAGTCTTATTTTTACAGTAGTTTCAAAACTTCTCCTTCTATACAGCACCATTGATGAAACATCTACGTTAAAGATGAGAAGTTTCTCCACCGTGAGGGCCACCCAGAGAGGTTCACAGCGTTACATGGAGAAGAGAAGAGGGAAGAGGGAGTTAGAGGTGACCTGAATGAGATGAGGTGGAATCAATAGAGCAAAGAGCGGGCTAGCCAGTAATCACTTCCTTATGTGCACTCCACAACTGGACCGCTCAGGATGTTCACGGAATTATACAGAGAAGAGAAGAAGGAGGAAGGAGACAGAGGTGGCCAGGAGGATACAAGGGGGAATGAAAAGGAGGGAGACAGATCCAGCCAGTAATCAGTTCCCTAAGTGTTCTCCACCGTCTGGAACACACAGAAATTCACAGAGTTAGATAGAGTAGAGAGGGGTTAGGGAGGAGACACAGGTGACCTGGTGGAGAAAAAGGAGAGTCCAAAGAGAGAGAGAATAGTCAAGCCAGTAATCTCGCTCCCTAGTGAAAAATGAGTACTGAAGATTGGGTTCTTAAAGGTCAAAATTGGTAACAAATACATAAAAGCAAAAATTAAAAATCTAGAGTAGAGTTTGGAATTTCAAAAATACAATGTTAAAGAAAAGAAGAAGGAAAAGAAAGAGAGAAAAAAAAAGTCGCAAAAATTATAATGAAAATATAGGTACAAAATTGATAACAAATACCAAAAAGCAAAAGTTAAAAATCTAGAGTAGAGTCTGGAATTTCAAAAATACAATGTTAAAAAAAAGAAGAAGAAAAAGAAAAGAGAGAGAAAAACAAACAAACAAACAAACAAAAACAAACCAAGTCGCATAAATTATAAAGAAAATATAGGTACAAAATTGATAACAAATACCAAAAAGCAAAAGTTAAAAATCTAGAGTCTGGAGTTTCAAAAATACAATGTTAAAAAAAAGGAAGAAGAAAAAGAGAGAAATACAAACAAATACAAACCACGTTGCAAAAATTATAAAGAAAATATAGGTACAAAATTGATAACAAATACCAAAAAACATAAATTAAAAATCTAGAGTAGAGTTTGGAGTTTCAGATATAGAATGTTATATAAAAGAAGAAGAGAAAGAGAGAGAGAAAAAAAAGTCACAAAAATTATAAAAAAAAATATATATATATATATAGGTATAAAATTGATAACAAATACCAAAAAGCTAAAATTAAAAATCTAGAGTAGAGTTTGGAATTTCAAAAATACAATGTTAAAGAAAAGAAGAAAAAAAAACAAGGTCACAAAAATTATGAAAAATATATATATGAAGTTTGCTTTCTAAAAAAAAAAATAGGGTCTTTTTTTTTTTTTTTTTGCAAAGTAATAGTAGGTTATAAAAGTGAAAATTAAAGGAATAATAGAGGATTAAAAATTTTTTTAATTAAAAAAAATAAAGAAAGAATGATCATAAAAATAGTAAAAATATATCTAGGACTTTCTCTGGTTTTGTTTTGGGTATTGTGGGGTCAGTTCATTTTCCGCTAGTTCCTTGGTCCGACTTATATTTCTCAAGATCTATAGGCCCCTTCCTATGTATTCAGTCCTAACCACAGGGTTTTAATCTATTGCCTGTAGCTTCCAAGGTGGTTCCCTCTGTTATAGCTTCTTCTGTTTGCTGGTCTCTTCAGTGTCTGGTTTCCGCCCTGACACAAAGGGGATGGTGGTGGACACTTATTTTTTTTTTAGGCTCACTTGTTCAGTCGCGCTGTGGGGAGGGAGGGACACTGCAAACAAATAACACTGGCGTGTGCTCACAGTGCCTCAGCCACACTGGGCCTGCCTCCATTCACGGCAGGTGTAGCCTCCCTGCTCACACTGCTCAGGCTCTAGGTTGCTCCGCCAGGAACCATCTGTGGCCGGCCCTGGGCTGCTTGCACATCCCAGGTCTAAGCCGCTCAGGTTCAGTCACTCGGGTAGTCCTCAGAGGCACAGACTCGGTTGGGCCAGTGTTTTGTGCCCTTCCCAGGTCCGAGCAGCTCAGGTGATGAGGTGTTTGGCGAGCGTGATTGCTGCGACTAATTGCCTCCCCGCCGCTTGGTTATCTAGGTGTACAACTGGCACACCTTCTCAGGCGGATGTTGACCGTCCAGACCCCTAAGAAGTTTTAGTTAGCAAAAAAGCCTGCTTACAGTTTTGTAGATAATGTCTCTCTGGGGCTGCGATTGCCCCCTTCTGGCTCTGGCTGCCTGTCACCAGAGGAGGACGGTCTGCAGCCGGCTATCTCTGTACAGTCCTTTGTTCCCTGCACGGGCCTGGCGGTGTCTTAGGTTAGGGCTGGCTTTTCGCGTGGTAGATATCCCACAGTCTGGTCTGCTAGCCCAAATTATTTCGCTCAGATAGTGCTCAGGGGTATTCAGGCCAGATCCTTATTCTAAGCGATGCAGCCTGCGCTGCACCTCCCTGCCAAGCCCCCGCTTGCTAATGGAGGATGCAGGCGTCTGTGCTACTTCTCCGCTGGGGGAGTTACCATAGGGCTCCTAATCTGCGGGTTTTAATTATTTATTTTTCCTCCCTGTTATGTTGCCCTCTGTGCTTCCAAGGCTCGGCACAGATTCGGCAGTGAGAAGGTTTCCTGGTGTTTGGAAACTTCTCTCTTTTTAAGACTCCCTTCCCCGGACGGAGCTCTGTCCCTCCCTCTTTTGTCTCTTTTTTTGTCTTATATATTTTTTCCTACCTCCTTTCGAAGACATGGGTTGCTTTTCTGGGTGCCTGATGTCCTCTGCCGGCATTCAGAAGTTGTTTTGTGGAATTTATTCGGCGTTTAAATGTTCTTTTGATGAATTTGTGGGGGAAAAAGTGTTCTCCCCGTCCTACTCCTCCACCATCTTAGCTCCTCCCTCCAATCATTTATTTAATCAACAAAATAACCATGTCAGATACTGTACAAGACTCTGGACTTACAAAATCACCTTTAACAGAGGACTTGTCTTTGTGTATCTTCCCATGTGAAGCAGTCAGACAAAAACACCAATATGCATGAACATGGAACTTCAGGGAGACTTTCAAAAGGAGTTTGTTTGGCAGACAAAAGGAGAAAAGTGAAGTAGAAAAGGGGTAAAAAAAAATCTTATATGTCAGAATAAGAAGATTCAAATTTAACCAGTAAAAGGCAATAGTGAAATACCAAAGATAAATTAAGAAATAACATAAATAGATTTCATTTTTAAGGCTATGATCCTTCTTTAAAAGAGATGCTTCATCAATTTGACCATATGAAAATATTTTTGAAAATCTACTTGGTGAATAGATTGCATCAAGATGATGGAGGAATAAGACATGGAGCTTACCTTCTCCCACAAAATACATCAAAAATACTTGAAATGTGGACTGATTCTCACAGAACACCTACTAAACGCTAGCAGAAAATCTCAGACTGCCAGAGGGGTGAGAAAAATCTCTACATAACTCGGTAGGACAAAATTAAAAAAAAAGAAAAGGAAGAGGGGAATTGGGAGGGCTTCCTTGGTGGCTCAGTGGTGAAGAATACGCCTACCAATGCAGGAGAAATGGGTTTCATCCCTGACCCGGGAAGATCCCACGTGCCACAGAGCAACTAAGCCCATGCATCAAAACTGCTGAGCCTGTGCTCTAGAGCCTGGAAGCTGTGACTACTGAAGCCCTCATGCCATAGAGCCTGTTCTCCATCCAGCAACAACAGAAACCACCGCAATGAGAAGCTTGCATACTGCAATTAGAGAAAAAGTTCATGCAACAACAAAGACCCAACACAGACATTAAATAAGTAAATAAAAATAAATAAAATGGGTGATTTTAAAAAAAAGAAGGGAATTGGGATGGGAGCTGCGCCCCTGTGAGGGAACTGTGAAAGAGGAAAGCTTTCCACATGCTGGGAAGTTCCCTCACTGGCAGGGAGATCAACCAGAACAGAGGGGGAACTTCGGAGAAGAGCGCAACAACCAGTTTGCAGGGGGCAAAGCGAAGAGAGACCTGCATAGTTGGTCTGTCCGTGCTGCCACCTGACACTCCCCAGTCTGAGACACTCCCCAGCCTGAGACACTCCCTGGCTGGGGTGGGCAGGAGCTGGTGCTGAGGCTCGAGCTTTGGAGGTCAGGCACAGGGTAAGGACTGGGATTGGTTGCCTGGAGACAGCCTGAGGGGCTAGGGTATGGTGCGCCACAACCAACGGAATAAGGAAAGAAGCTTGGGTCCACCAGAGAGGCAAGGTGACATTGTTGCGGGGCACAGGAGGAGACAGACAGGACTGCTATAGGAGTTCCTTTCTCTTCATGTGCTCTCAGGAGGCAGGATACTACCTACATAGGCTCCAGTGGCAGGCATGAGATGCCACTGCCATCTCAATCTCCAAAGGCAGGCACAGACCACTGCCACCACTGAGGATCCCACAACTGGGTGGCAACCACAGGCCCTGCCTCCCTGGGAGCGTGCAAAGGCTGGACACCTGCACACCACCTATCAAGGGGATAAAGCCCAGCACAAGCTAAGGAAACAGATGGCAAGCATCCAAACCAAAAACTGCCTCAAACCAAAAAAAATTATTAAACCCACATGAGCTATGCAGGAATACTAACACACATAGCTCTCTTTAAGCCTATGGTAGATAATTCTTTCTCCTAGACCTACAGAGTAAGAGAAATAAAACCAAAATGAAGCAGCAGAGGGGGCACTCCCAGTTAAAAGACCAAGAAAATTCTGTTGAGAGAACAAACAATGAAACAGACCTCTTCAGTATAACAGACACCAAGTTCAAAAAGTAGGCAATGAAAATACTGAAGGCATTAAGAAGGGCTATCAACAGAAATGCAGATTAATGTAAAAAGGAACTATAAACTATGAGGAGCCAAGAAAAATTAGAAAACTCATTTGCCGAGATGAAAGCTGAGCTAAAGGCTCAGAATGAATAAGCAGAAGAAAGGATAAGTGATCTGGAAGACAGAATAATGGAAATTACTCAATCACAACAGTAGACAGAAAACCAAACGAAGAAAAAAGGAAAGCAATATAAGAGACCTATGGGATAATATAAAGCATGCCAATCTATGCTTAATAGAGATTCCAGAAGAAGAAGAAAAGAGAATTGAAAATGTATTTGAAGAAATTCTGGCTGAAAACTTCCCAAACCTATATAAGGAAACAGATATCCAGATACAAGAAACACAGACTGTCCCAAACAAGTGAACCCAAACAGACCTACACCAAGACTTATTATAATAAAAATGGCAAAAGTTAAAGGGAGAATTCTAGAAGCAGCTTGAGAAAAACAAAGTGTTAATTACAAGAGAATTCCCGTAAGGCTATCATATGATTTCTCTACAGAAATGCTGCAGGCCAGACAAAGTGGCAAAGTATATTCAAAGTCTTGAAAGGGTAAAGTCTGAAACCTAGAATACTCCACCCAGCCAGATTATCATTTAGAACAGGAGAGGAAATAAAGAATTTCTCAGATAAGCAAAACTAAAAGAATACAGCAATATTAAACTACCCTAAGGGAAATATTGAAAGGTTTTCTCTAAATAGAAAAGCAGCAGGAACATAAAGGAATGGGAAAATCACAATTGGAAACTAAATCACTTAAATTAGCCAGTATACAGATCAAAAAGGGAAAAAAAAATATTTGTGAAAGTGATGATAAAGACGAGAACAGCTAAAGGATAAGCACGAAGACGTGAAAAAGGAAATCAACATCATAAAATGTGGGGAAGGACAGTAAGAAAATTCTTCTTTTTTTAGGACACATTTGAGCCTATATGACTATCAGTCTAAATAAAACAAGCAGATATATTTAATATGAAGGAGTTAACATACTTGAAAAGCACAAACTAAAACATACGATAGATCTACAAAAACAAACAAAAATCCAACTCAAGCATAAAAGGAAATCATCAAAGCACACACAAAAAAAGTAAAAAGAAAAACCACAGAATCAACTAGAAAACATTTAAAATGGCAATACATAGGACTACCCTGTAGCTCAAATAGTAAAGAATCTGCCTTCGATGCAGGAGACCAGGGTTCAATCCCTGGGTTGGGAAGTTCCTCTGGAGAAGGAAATGGCAACCCACTCCAGTATTCTTGCCTGGAGAATTCCAAGGATAGAGAAGTCTGGTGGGCTACAGTCCGTGGGGTCATAAAGAGTCAGACACGACTGAACAACTAACACACATAACACACAGGTAACTAAGAGTAATATTGGGCTTTTCCAGGCAGTGCTAGTGGTAAAGAACCCTCCTGCCAATGGAGGAGACATAAGAGACGTGGGTTTGATCCCTGGGTTGGGAAGAGCCCCTGGAGGAGGGCATGGCAACCTACTCCAGTATTCTTGCCTGGAGAATCCCACGGACAGAGGAGCCTGTGGGCTACAGTCCATGGGCTCGCAAATAGTTGGACATGACCGAGTATGTATATACACATGAACCTCAATCTGAAAAACAGAAATTTTCAGGCCTGAATTTATCTAAGAGGTTAGAGAAAAGGAAAAAGCTTGGTATGATGACTCAAATATGTCTGGTTTGGGCCACAGAGTATGTGATCATGATTAGTGAAATCAGGAGAAACATATATATCAGTTACCTTAAATGTCAATGGACTGAATGCTCCAATCAAAATACAGAGTGGCAGACTGGATAAAAAACCAAAAGCCTACACACAGCATGCCGCCTCCAAGAGACCCACCTTGGAGGGACAAAGGACACAACACAGATTGAAAGGAAGGAGATAGAAAAAGATATTTCATGCAAACAGAAATGACACAAAAGTGGGAGCTGCAATACTTGTATGAGTCAAAACAGACTTTGAAACAAAGGCCATAAAGGAGGCCCACCAAAACTGAGTCAAGAAGAAATAGATAATTTGAACAAACCAATCACTAGAAGTGAAATAAAATCTGTAATCTAAAAAACAAAAATACTTCCTATAAACAAAAATCCAGGACCAAATGGCTTCAAAGGCAAATTCTGCCAATAACACAAAAAATTATACCAATCCTTCTCAGCTTCTCCCAACATACTGAAGAGGACACTCCCAAAGTCATTCTACAAAGCCACCATAACCCTGATACCAAAACCAGATAAAAATACCACCAAAACAGAAAATTACAGGCCAATAGCTTTGATGAATATAAATACAAACATTCTCAAGATACTAGCAAACCAAACCAACAGTACATATAAGAGATTGTACACGACAACCAAGTTGGGATTTATCCCAAGTTCACAAAGAAGTTCAACATATGCAAATCAATCAATGTAATATAGCACATTAACAAAAGAGAAGTCAAAAACCACAATAAAACTGTCAATATATGTAGGTGACATGATACTATATATAAAAAACCACAAGGACTCCATACAAAAACTACTAGATCTAATAAGTGAATTTAGCAAAGTAGCAAGATACAAGATTAACATTCAGAAGTCAGTTGTATTTCTTTATAGTACAACGAAACATCATAAAGGAACATTAAAAAAAAAAAAAAAACCTTTTAAAATCACACTCCCCCACCAAAAATACTAAGGAATACACCTGACCAAGGAAGAGAAAGACTTATTCACTGAGAGCTATAAAACACTAATACAGGAAATTAAAGAGGATTCAAACAAATGGATAGTTTATGCTCTTGGATTGGAAGAATTAACATTGTAAAAAGAGCAATACCACTCAGAGTGATCTACAGATTTAATGTGACCCCTATCAAATTGCCCATGACATTTTTCACAGAAATAAAATAATCCAAAAATTTATATGGAACCATGAAAGACTGCTTTGGCCACCTGATACCAAGAGCTGACTCATTTGAAAAGACCCTGATGCTGGGAAAGATTGAGGGCAGGAGGAGAAAGGGATGACAGAGGATGAGATGGTTGGATGGCATCACCAACTCAATGGACATGGGTTTGGGTAGACTCCGGGAGTTGGTGATGGACAGGGAGGCCTGGTGTGCTGCAGTTCTTGGGGTTGCAGAAAGTCGGACACGACTGAGCGACTGAACTGAACTGATAAAAGACCAAGAACTGCCAAAGCAAGCATGGTTTGGGGGATGGGGAGTGAAGCAGGAGGCATAACTCTCCCAGACTCCAGACAGCACTACAAAAGCTACAGTAATTAAAACAGTGTGGTACTGGCACAAAAACAGATATACGGATCAATGAAACAGAATAGAGAGTCCAGAAATAAACCCATACACCTGCGGTCAATTAATCTTTGACAAAGGAGGTAAGAAATAAAAAGGGGAAAAAGTCTTTTCAGCAAATGCTGCTGGGAAAGTTGTACAGCTGCATGTAAATCAATGCACAAAAATAAACTCAAAATGGCTTAAAGATTTAAGTATAAGGCATGACACCATAAAAATCCTAGAAGAGACCATATGCAAAACATTCTCTGACAGAAATCAAGGTAATGTTTTCTTTGGTCAGTGTTCCAAGGCAACAGCAATAAAAACAAACAAAAATAAACAAATGGGACCTAATCAAAGTTACAAGCTTTGGCACAGCAAAAGAAATCATAAAAAAGACAACCTACAGGATGGAAGAAAATATTTGCAAACGATGCAACAGACAAAGACTTAATTTCCAAAATATACAAAGTTTATACAACTCAACAAGAAACCTAACAACCCAATCAGAAAATGAGCAGAAGACCTTAATAGACATTTCTTCAAAGAAGACACATGGATGGCCAGTAGGCAAATGAAAAGATGCTCAACATCACTAATTATTAGAGAAATGCAAATCAAAACTACAAAAAGGTACTGCCGCACACTGGTCAGAATAGTCATCATTAAAAAATCGACAAATAACAAATACTGGAGAGCATGTGGCAAAAAGGGAATCCTCCTACACTGCTGGTGGGGATGTAAGTTGTGCAGCCACTATGGAGAACAGTATGGAGGGTCCTCAGATAACTAAATATAGAATTGCCATGTGATTCAGCAATCCAATTCCTGGGCATATATATGGACAAAACTATTATTCCAAAAGACACATGCATCCCTATGTTCATAACAGCATTATTCACAACAGCCAAGACATGCAAGCAACCTAAATATCAATTGACAGATGAATGGAAAAAGATGAGGTACACGTATAATGGAATACTACTTGGCCATTAAAAATTACAAAATGCCATTTGTAGTAATATGGATGCAAATAGAGATTACCACACTAAGTGAAATAAGACATTAAGAGACAGATGAATACTGTATGATATCACTTCTTTGTTGAACTTAAAATATGGCACAAATGAACCTATCTACAAAACAGAAACACATTCACAGACATAGAGAACAGAGCCGTGGTTGCCAAGGGGTACAGGGGAAGAATAAGGATAGGCTGGGAGCTTAGGTTAGCAGATGCAAACCATGACATTTAGAATGGATAAACAACAAGTTCCTACGGTATACTACGGGGAACTATGTCCAATCTCCTGGGATAAACCACAAGGAGAAGAATATAGAAAAAGAAGGTATGTATGTGCATAAGGTATATGAGTCCCTTTGCTGTACAGCAGAGACTGACACAACATTGTAAATCAACTATACTTCAATAAAAAAAATTTACCTGGCACCATCATAAACAAAATCAAAAGATGAATGACAATGTGAGAAAGATATTAACCACATATATTACAGACAACAGAACAAACCAGTCAATCCTAAAGGATATCAGTCCTAAATATTCATTGGAAGGACTGATGCTGAACTGAAACTCTAAAACTTTGCCCACCTGATGTGAAGAACTGACTCATTGGGAAAAACCCTGATGCTGGAAAAGATGAGATGGTTGGATGGCATCACTAACTCAATGGACATGAGTCTGAGCAAGCTCCAGGAGTTGGTGATGGACAGGGAAGCCTGGTGTGCTGCAGTTCATGGGGTCACAAAGCATTGGACATGACTGAGTGAGTGAACTGATGGCAGACAAGGGGTTAATTTCCTCACATAATACAAAAAACAAAAACAATCTAAAAGCCAATAACATAAAATAATCCAAAGATATGTACAGAAAAAATAAATTACTAATGGAATTTACATATTGCTGAAGCCTGGCTTGGAGAATTTTGAGCATTACTTTACTAGCGTGTGAGATCTGTGCAATTGTGCGGTAGTTTGAGCATTCTTTAGCATTGCCTTCCTTTGGGACTGGAATGAAAACTGACATTTTCCAGTTCTGTGGCCACTGCTGAGTTTTCCAAATTTGCTGGCATACTAAGTGTAGCCCTTTCACAGCATCATCTTTTAGGATTTGAAATAGCTCAACTGGGATTACATCACCTCCACTAGCTTTGTTCATAGTGATACTTCCTAAGGCCCATTTGACTTCACATTCCAGGATGTCTGGCTCTAGGTGAGTGATCACACCATTGTGATTATCTTGGTCGTGAAGATCTTTTTTGTACAGTTCTTCTGTGTAATCTTGCCACCTCTTCTTAGTATCTTCTGCTTCTGTTAGGTCCATATCATTTCTGTCCTTTATCGAACCCATCATTGCATGAAATGTTCCCTTGGTACCTCTAATTTTCCTGAAGAGATCTCTACTCTTTCACTATTCTATTGTTTTCCTCTATTTCTTTGCATTGATCGCTAAGGAAGGCTTTCTTATCTCTCCTTGCTATTCTTTGGAACTCTGCATTCAGATGCTTACATCTTTCCTTTTCTCCTTTGCTTTTTGCTTCCCTTCTTTTCTCAGCTATTTGTAAGGCTTCCTCAGCCAGCCATTTTGCTTTTTTGCATTTCTTTTTCTTGGGGATAGTCTTGATCCCTGTCTCCTGTACAATGTCACGAACCTCCGTCCATAGTTCATCAGGCACTCTATCAGATCTAGTCCCTTAAATCTACTTTTCACTTCCACTATATAGTCATAAGGAATTTGATTTAGGTCATACCTGAATGGTCTAGTGGTTTTCCTCACTTTCTACAATTTAAGTCTGAATTTGCCAATAAGGAGTTCATGATCTGAGCCACAGTCATCTCTCAGTCTTGTTTTGGCTGATTGTATAGAGCTTCTCCATCTTTGGCTGCAAAGAATATAATCAATCTGATTTCGGTGTTGACCATCTGGTAATGTCCATGTGTAGAGTCTTCTCTTGTGTTGTTGGAAGAAGGTGCTTGCTATGACCAGTGCGTTCTCATGGCAAAACTCTGTTAGCCTTTTTCCTGCTTCATTCTGTACTCCAAGGCCAAATTTGCCTGTTACTCCAGGTATCTCTTGACTTCCTACTTTTGCATTCCAGTCCCCTATAAGAAAAAGCACATCTTTTTTGGTTGTTAGTTCTAAAAGGTCTTGCAGGTCTTCATAGAACTGTTCAACTTCAGCTTCTTCAGCGTTCCTGCTCAGGTCATAGACTTGGATTATTGTGATACTGAATGCTTTGGCTTGGAAACGAACAGAGATCATTCTGTTGTTTTTGAGATTGCATCCAAGTACTGCATTTCGGACTCTTTTCTTGACTATGATGGCTACTCCATTTCTTCTAAGGGATTCCTGCCCACAGTAGTAGATATAATGGTCATCTCAGTTAAATTCAACCATTCTGGTCCATCTTAGTTTGCTGACAACTAGAATGTTGATGTTCACTCTTGCCATCTCCTGTTTGACCACTTCCAATTTGCCTTGATTCACGGACCTAATATTCCAGGTTCCTATGCAATATTGCTCTTTATAGCATTGGACCTTGCTTCTATCACCAGTTATATCCACAACTGGGTGTTGTTTTTGCTTTGGCTCCATCCCTTCATTCTTTCTGGAGTTATTTCTCCACTGACCACCAGTAGCATATTGGGTACCTACTGACCTGTGGAGTTCATCTTTCAGTGTCCTATCTTTTTGCCTTTTCATACTATTCATGGGGTTCTCAAGGCAAGAATACTGAAGTGGTTTGCCATTCTCTTCTCCAGGGGACCACATTCTGTCAGACCTCTCCACCATGACCCGTCCTTCTTGGGTGGCCCCACACGGCATGGCTTAGTCTCATTGAGTTAGACAAGCTATGTTCTGTGTGATCTTCTGATTTTAGAAAAGGCAGAGGAACCAGAGATCAAACTGCCAACATCCATTGGATCATCAAGAAAGCAAGAGAGTTCCAGAAAAAACATCTATTTCTGCTTTATTGACTATGCCAAAGCCTTTGACTGTGTGGATCACAATAAACTGTGGAAAATTCTAAAAGAGATAGGAATATCAGACTACCCAATCTGCCTCTTGAGAAACCTATATGCAGGTCAGGAAGCAACAATTAGAACTGGACATGGAACAACAGACAGGTTCCAAATAGGAAAAGGAGTACATCAAGGCTGTATATTGTCACCCTGCTTATTTAACTTATATGCAGAGTACATCATGAGAAACGCTGGGCTGGAAGAAGCACAAGCTGGAATCAAGATTGCCAGGAGAAATATCAATAACCTCAGATATGCAGATGACACCACCCTTATGGCAGAAAGTGAAGAAGAACTAAAGAGCCTCTTGATGAAAGTGAAAGAGGAGAGTGAAAAAGTTGGCTTAAAGTTCAACATTCAGAAAACGAAGATCATGGCATCTGGTCCCATCACTTCATGGCAATAGATGGGGAAACAGTAGAAAGAGTGGCTGACTTTATTTTGGGGAGCTCCAAAATCACCGCAGATGATGACTGCAGCCATGAAATTAAAAGACACTTGCTCCTTGGAGGGAAAGTTATGACCAACCTAGACAGCATATTAAAAAGCAGAGACATTACTTTGCCAACAAAGGTTCATCTAGTCAAGGCTATGGTTTTTCTAGTAGTCATGTATGGATGTGAGAGTTGGACTATAAAGAAAGCTGAGCACCGAAGAATGGATGCTTTTTAACTGTGGTGTTGAAGAAGACTCTTGAGAGTCCCCTGGATTTAGGACCAGTCCATCCTAAAGGAGATCAGTCCTAGGTGTTTATTGGAAGGACTAATGTTGAAGTTGAAACTCCAATATTTTGGCCACCTGATGTGAAGAGCTGACTCATTTGACCCTGATTTGGGAAAGATTGAGGGCAGGAGGAGAAGGGGACTACAGAGGATGAAATGGTTAGATAGCATCACCGACTCAATG
Organism: Bubalus bubalis; assembly: GCF_019923935.1. Taxonomy (NCBI): domain Eukaryota; kingdom Metazoa; phylum Chordata; class Mammalia; order Artiodactyla; family Bovidae; genus Bubalus; species Bubalus bubalis. The sequence continues at coordinate 38,020,593 of NC_059174.1, forward strand.
GTCATGAGTTTGGGTAAACTCCGGGTGTTGGTAATGGACAAGAAGTCCTGGCATGCTGCAGTTCATGGGGTAGCAAAGAGTGTGACATGACTGAGAGATTGAACTGAACTAAATTTATTCATCAGTAGTATGCTATAGGAAATATACATAACCTCTCTTAAAGGAAAATAAAAATTTGACATATTATGTTCAAATTTGCTAATACACCTTATGTATGGTGTATTATGTGAAGATTGTGGGACAGAGGCACTCAGAGAAAAAAGTATTAAATTAAAAGGAGCACTTTATAATAAAGAAAGGTAAATAAACTCTAAAATAGCTCCTAATGATCCCTACTTCCTGGTATTGATGCTCTTTTGTAATCCTCCCCATTTAAATGTGGGCAGGACCTAATGACTCTCTTTAAACCAAAAGAATATGGCAAAAGTGATGAGATATTATTTCTCAGATTTGATTACAAATAACTGTAAATTCCATCTTGTTCACTCTTTTGATTTTTCCCTCAGTCACTCTGAGAAACTCACTATAAGCTGCTCTTTGGAGAAGCCCACAAGGCAAGGAGCTGGAATTTCTAGCCCAAAGGACCTGAGGCCTGCCAACATCATGGGAGTGAGCCTGGAAGTAGATCTTTCCAGTGAGTTCCACTGAGCCTTAAGATAAGCGCAGCACTGAGCCAACAATTTCATTGCAACCTTATGACAGATTCTGAGCCTGAGGACTTAGCTTGGCCACAGCTGATTCCCAACATACAAAACCTGGAAGATGATAAATGTTTGTTAAAAAGACATTGAGCTTTAAGCCACTCTGTTACATGGCAATAGATGACTAACATGCATTTCCATAACTGGAAGTGGGGTGCTGTTTTATCTTTAGAAGTTGGCATGAGTAGAAGTTGGAAGGATTTTGAGAAGCATGTTAGAGAAGACATAATTTGCCTTGAGTAGACTATTAGTAGAAATATGGACTTTAAGGATACTGCCATTAAGGACACAAAAAGAAGTGAAGAACATGTTAGTGATTATGTAGAAAAAGACGGATCATTGTTATGCAGTGGTGGAAAGCTTAGCAACACTATTGCCTTCATTAACATGGAAAGCAGGATATGCGTTGAATGAACTGGGTGATCTACCTAAGATTTTCAAACAATCTGCTGAGATTACTAATTTCTTCTTGCTTATTTATAACAAAATGAGAGAACAGAGAGATATGTGAAAAGTACAATCGTTAAACAAAGACAAATCAGAACTGGATGTGAGAGTTGGACTTTAAAGAACTGAGTGCCGAAGAATTCATGCTTTTAAACAGTGGTACTGGAGAAGACTCTTGAGAGTAGCTTGGACTGCAAGGCGATCCAACCAGCCCATTCTAAAGGAGATCAGTCCTGGGTGTTCATTGGAAGGACTGATGTTGAAGCTGAAACTCCAATACTTTGGCCACCTGATGCAGAGAACTGACTCATTGGAAAAGACCCTGATGCTGGGAAAGACTAAAGGTGGGAGGAGAAGCGGGTAAGATGATAGAGTAGGAAGCACCAGGAATTCATCTCCATACCTAGACAACATTTGTCCTGGAAGAATCTGCTTGGTATAACTGTTTTGGAACTCTGGAGTCTATTCAAAGGCTTACAACTTCCACAGGAAGACTCGCCAGTAAATTAATTTAGGCCAACTTCAATTCTTAGCTCACAAGCAAACCTAGTGGCAGACAGCCATGAACATATTCCAGGAACAGCTTGCAGAAGCTTGCAAGAGTCAATGTACACAATAAGAACCCCGTCCTCCAACTATCAGGGATCTACGCTCTGATCACTGATTTCTATTTTTACATGCAAGGGTATAGACAAAGAAATGTGTAGTCATTGTTGCAACCTCCACAACCACTGCTGCAAGCCCATCCTCTCCAGCTGAAGTGGCTTCTAGGAGATTTAAAGGGTGGGCCCATTTCCCCACTTTCATTTTTCTTTCCCTGCTTATGAAGCCAAACTAGACTATTCATAAGGCTCAGCTACCTCCAAGTCGGATAAACTCAAAGAGGATCATACACTAATCAAATAGTTAAAATCAAAAGACAAAATCTTGAAAGCAGCAAGAGTGAAGTAACTCATGACACATAAAGGATCCTCAGTAAGATTATAAGCAGATTTAGCATCAGAAATTTTGGAGGCCAGAGGACTGATATATTCAAAGGTCTGAAAGAAGAAAACTGTCGATCAAGAATCCTATGTCCAGTAACTCTGTCCTTCAAAACTGAGAGAAAAATAAGACATTCCCAAATAAACAAACAGCAGTTTGCTACCACTATATCTGCCCTAAGAAATATTAAAAGGATTCTTTCAGTATGGAATGAACTGACACTAGACAGAAATATGAAATGTTATAAAGAATAATAAATGTCTCTACAATACTAAAACACAAGCAATTATAAAATCTAGCATTATTTTAACTATGGTTTGAAATTCCACTTATTTTCGATGTAATTTAAGAGACTAACACTTTTTATATTAACTTAAAATTTTTTTATTCTATTAATTTAAACTAAAACAAAAGACAAAAATAATTAACCTATTTTAAGAAAACAATTACTAGTCTAAAAGTTGGCATTATTATAATTTTGGTTTATAAATCCACCTTTTCTTTCTTTCCTGGTTTAATAAACTAAGGCATAAAATCATTAGTCAATGTTTTCAACAGAATGTATTAAGATATAATATCGTAACATCAGTAAGTAAAAGAGGATGGGAATAAAGTTGTACAGAAGCAGTTTTTATATGTTATTGAAATTCAGTTCAGTTCAGTTACTGAATTGTGTCCAACTCTGAAACTCCATGGACTTGCAGCATGCCAGGCTTCCCTGTCCATCACCAACTCCTGGAGCTTACTCAAATTCATGCCCATTGAGTCAGTGATGCCATCCAACCATCTCATCTTCTGTCGTCCCCTTCTCCCCTCACCTTCAATCTTTCCCAGCATCACGGTCTTTTCCAATGAGTTAGTTCTCGCATCAGGTGACCAAAATATGGGAGTTTCAGCTTCAGCATGAGTCCTTCCAATGAATATTCAGGACTGATTTCCTTTAGGATGGACTGGTTTGGATCTCCTTGCAGTTCGAGGGACTCTCAAGAGTCTTTTCCAACATCACAATTCAAAAGCATCAATTCTTCGGCGCTCAGTTATTTATAGTCCAACTCTCACATCCATACATGACTACTGGAAAAACCATAGCCTTGACTAGATGGACCTTTGTTGGCAAAGTAATGTCTCTGCTTTTGAATATGCTGTCAAGGTTGGTCATAACTTTCCTTCCAAGGAGTAAGCGTCTTTTAATTTCATGGCTGCAGTCATCATCTGCAGTGATTTTGGAGCCCCCAAAAGTAAGGTCTCTCACTGTTTCCATTGTTTCCCCACCTATTTGCCATGCAGTGATGTGAGCAGATACCATGATCTTAGTTTTCTGAATGCTGAGTTTTAAGCCAACTTTTTGTCTCTCCTCTTTCACTTTCATAGAAAGACTCTTTAGTTCTTCACTTTCTTCCATAATGGTGGTGTCATCTGCATATCTGAGGTTATTGATATTAACCTCATTAATCATATTGGAGTCAGTGACTCCAGCTTGTGCTTCAGACAACATGGCATTTCAAACATGATATACTCTGCATATAAGTTAAATAAGCAGGGTGACAATATACAGCCTTGACGTACTCCTTTTCCTATTTGGAACCAGTCTGTTGTTCCATGTCCAGTTCTAACTGTTGCTTCCTGACCTGCATATAGGTTTCTCAAGAGGCAGGTCAGGTGGTCTGGTATTCCCATCTCTTTCAGAATTTTCCAGTTTATTTTGATCCACAAGGTCAAAATCAAAACACCTTTGATTGATGTAGCCAATAAAGCAGAAATAGATGTTCTTCTAGAACTCCTGTGCTTTCTCGATGATCCAATGGACGTTGGCAATGTGATCTCTGGTTCCTCTGCCTTTTCTAAGTCCAGCTTGAACATCTGGAAGTTTATGGTTCATGTACTGTTGAAGCCTGGCTTGGAGAATTTTGAGCATTACTTTACTAGCTTGTGAGATGAGTGCAATTGTGCAGTAGCTTGAACATTCTTTGGCATTGCCTTTCTTTGGGATTGGAATGAAAACGGACCTTTTCGGTCCTGTTGCCACTGCTGAGTTTTCCAAATTTGCTGGCATATTGAGTGCAGCCCTTTCTTAGCATCATCTTTTAGGATTTGAAATAGCTCAACTGGAATTCCATCACCTCCACTAGCTTTGTTCATAGTGATGCTTCCTAAGGTCCATTTGACTTCACATTCCAGGATGTCTGGCTCTAGGTGAGTGATCACACCATCATGGTTATCTGGGTCATGAAGACCTTTTTTGTATAGTTCTTCTGTGTATTCCTGCCACCTTTTCTTAATATCTTCTGCTTCTGTTAGGTCCATACCATTTCTGTCCTTTATTGAGCCCATCTTTGCATGAAATGTTCCTTTAGTATCTCTGATTTTCTTGAAGAGATCTCTAGTCTTTCCCATTCTATTGTTTTCCTCTATTTCTTTGCATTGATCGCGGAGGAAGGCTTTTTTATCTCTCCTTGCTATTCTTTGGAACTCTGCATTCAAATGGGTATATCTCTCCTTTTCTCCTTTGCCTTTTGCTTCTCTTCTTTTCTCAGCTATTTTAAGGCCTCTTCAGACAACTATTTTGCCTTTTTGCATTGCTTTTTCTTGGAGATGGTCTTGACCACTGCCTGCTGTACAATGTCATGAACCATCATCCATAGTTCTTCAGGAACTCTATCAGATCTAATACCTTGAATCTATTTGTCACTTCCACTGTATAATCATAAGGGATTTGATTTAGGTCATACCTGAATGGTCTAGTGGTTTTCCCTACTTTCTTCAGTTTAAGTCTGAATTTGATAATAAGGAGTTCATGATCTGAGCCACAGTCAGCCCCTGGTCTTGTTTTTGCTGACTGTATAGAGCTTCTCCATTTTTGGCTGCAAAGAATATAATCAATCTGATTTCAGTTTGAACATCTGGTGATATCCATGTGTAGAGTCTTCTCTTGTGTTGTTGGGAGAGGGTGTTTGCTGTGACCAGTGAGTTCTCTTGGCAAAACTCTGTTAGCCTTCGACCTACTTTGTTTTGTACTCCAAGGCCAAATTTGCCTGTTACTCGAGGTATCTCTTGACTTCTTACTTGTGCCTTCCTACGCTTGACTTTCCTTCTAAGTTAGGCTGGTGTAAATTCAAATTAGAGTGTTATAATTTAAGAATGTTAAATTTAACTCTCATGGTAACCATAAAGAAAACAGCTATAAAACATACACAAAAAGAAATGAGAAGGAAATTTTACTTTAAATAATACAGAGAAGATGACAGAGAAACGAGGGATGACATAGCTATAAGGCATATGATAACAAACAAAATGACAGGAGGTGGATATCAAATACAGTATATTCTCCAAACACAACAGGAAGATTTAGAAATCAATGTAAAACTGGAATATTCACAAATTTGTGGAAATTAAACAACACACTCTTAACCAATGGGTCAGAAATTACAAAGAAAATCAGAAAATACTTGGAGATGAATGAAAACCCAAACATATCATACCAAAATTTATGTCACAAAGTGAAAGCAGTGCTAGAGGGACACTGGTAGCTACAAATGTGTCTATTAAAAAATATCTCCGATCAATGACTTTACAGTTTAAACAAAAACAAACTAAAACCCAAAGCTACCAGAAGGAGGGACATAATAAAGACTAGTACAGAGATAAACAAATTAGAATAGAAAAATAGAGAAAAATGAATGAAAAGCTGGTCCTCTGAAGAGGTTACAAAACAGAAAAACCTTTAGCTAAAGAGAAAAAAAGAGAGAAGACTGAAATCAGACATGTAAGTGGGGACATTACTACCAATCCTACAGAAATAAAAACAGTTATATGAGAATACTATGAACTACTGGATGTCAACGTATGGGATATCCTAGATAAAAAGGACAAATTCCTAAAAACACAAAACCTATCAAGAACAAGTCATGAATGAATAGAATATCTAAATAGATCTATAACTAGTAAGGAGAGTCAATCTATAACTAGTAAGGAGAGTCAATCAGTAATGAAAACTTCCAGATTAAGAAAAGCCCTGCATCTGATTATACCACCAGTGAATTCATCCAAACATTATTAAAAGATTTAATACAATTCTTCTCAAACTTTTACAAAAATTAAAGAGGAAGGAACATGTTCTAACACATTCTATGAGGCCAACATTGCCCTGATACCAAAGCCAAAAAAGGCACTACAAAAAAGCTAAAAATTAAAACTCTGTATGAACACTGATGCAAATATTTTCAACAAAATACCAGCAAATCTAACTCAGGGTATTAAAAGGCTTATACCCCAAGATGAAGTGGAAATTATCCCTGGAATCTAACTTAATATGAAAATTAATCAATATTCCACACTAACAGAATAAAGGGAAAAACCCACATGATGATCTCAATTGATACAGAAAAAATATCTGACAAAATTCAACATCCTGTATTGTTAAGAAACATTTATCAAACCTGGAATAGAAAGAAACTATCACAATAAATATCATACATGAAAAATCCACAGTAACATCATATTCAATTATGAACGATAGAAAGATTTTCCTATAAAATCAGGAACAAAGCAAAAAGTGCCATATTTGGGCACTTCTATTAAACACAGTGATGAAAGTTCCAGCCAGAGCAATTAAACAAGAAAAAGAAATCCAGATTAAAAGGGCAGAAGTCAAAGTATCTCTGTTCCCACGAGATGTAATCACATATGTAGAAAGCCAAAAATATTCCACCAAAAAATTGTCAGAATAAACAAATTCAGCAAAATAGCAGGATATAGAATCAAATTCAAAAATCAGTTGTGTTTCCACAGTCTAACAATGTAGAATTTGTAAAGGAAATTAACAATTCCATTTACAATAGCATCAAAAAGAATAAAACACCATGGAATTAACTAAGAAGGTTAAATGCGTACATTGAAAACTATAAAACACTGCTGAAAATAAAGAATTTACTTTTATTTTGCTGTGCAAAGCTTTTTTAGTTTCATATATTAATAGTGTTTGATATAGCAATCCTAAATAGCTGAAATAATCTTAAGAAGAACAAAGCTGGAGGCATCACATTCTTGATTACAAAATTACAACAATCAAAACAGTATGGTACTGGTATAAAGACAGACACATAGACCAGTGAGACAGAACTGAGAGTCCAGAAACAAACTGAGGTATACATGGTCAACTAATACTTGACAAGGGAACCAAGAATATTCAGTAGGGAAAGGATAATCTCTTGAAAAATTTATTGGGAAAACTGAATATTCACACATAAAAGAAACTTGACCCATATCTTATACAGCTCACAAAAACTACCACACAGTGGATGTAATAAGGCCTGAAACCACAACACTCCCAGAAGAAAACTGCTTGGAAAAAGTTCCTTAGCATTGATCTTGGAAATCATTTTTGGGGCATAACATCAAAAGAATAAGAAACAAAAGCAAAAATAAACAAGTGACACTATTAATATATCAAACTAAAAACGGTTTGGACAGCAAAAGAAACAAAATGAAAAGGAAACCTATAGAACAGGAGGAAATATTTACAAACAATATATATCTGATAAGAAGATAATACACAAAGTATACAAACAAATGCTACAACTCAACAGGAAAGAAACAATCTGATTTTTAAAATGGGTGAAGGACCTGAATAGACATTTTTCAAAAGAAGATATACAGAAGGACAATAGGTACATCAAAAGATGCTCAGCGTCACTCATCATGAGGGAGATACAAATCAAAACCACAATGAGTTATCACCTCATACCTTTAGAATGGCCACTATAAAAAAGACAAGAAATAACAAGTATTGGCAAGGATATGGAAAAAAGGCAATTCTTGTACACTGTTCTTGGAAATGTAAATTGGTTTGGAAACTATGGGAATACAGAATACAGTCAGTCAGTTCAGTCGCTCAGTCGTGTCCAACTGTTTGTGACCCCATGAATCGCAGCACACCAGGCCTCCCTGTCCATCATCAACTCCCAGAGTTCACCCAGACTCACGTCCATCGAGTCAGTGATGCCATCCAGCCATCTCATCCTCTGTCGTCCCCTTTTCCTCCTGCCCCCAATCCCTCCCAGCATCAGAATCTTTTCCAATGAGTCAACTCCTCGCATGAGGTGGCCAAAGTACTGGAGTTTCAGCTTCAGCATCATTTCCTCCAAAGAACACCCAGGGCTGATCGCCTTCAGAATGGACTGCTTGGATCTCCTTGAAGTCCAAGGGACTCTCAAGAGTCTTCTCCAACACCACAGTTCAAAAGCATCAATTCATCGGCACTCAGCCTTCTTCACACTCCAACTCTCACATCCATACATGACCACAGGAAGATCCATAGCCTTGACTAGACGGACCTTTGTTGGCAAAGTAATGTCTCTGCTTTTCAATATGCTATCTAGGTTGGTCATAACTTTTCTTCCAAGGAGTAAGCATCTTTTAAATTCATGGCTGCAGTCACCATCTGCAGTGACTTTGGAGCCCCCAAAAATAAAGTCTGACACTGTTTCCACTGTTTCCCCATCTATTTCCCATGAAGTGATGGGACCAGATGCCATGATCTTCGTTTTCTAAATGTTGAGCTTTAAGCCAACTTTTTCACTCTCCACTGTCACTTTCATCAAGAGGCTTTTTAGTTCCTCTTCACTTTCTGCCATAAGGGTGGTGTCATCTGCATATCTGAGGTTATTGATATTTCTCCCAGCAATCTTGATTCCAGCTTGTGCTTCTTCCAGCCCAGTGTTTCTCATGATGTACTCTGCATATAAGTCAAATAAGCAGGGTGACAATATACAGCCTTGATGTACTCCTTTTCCTATTTGGAACCAGTAAAAAATGCAAAATGGCTGTCTGAGGAGGCCTTACAAATAGCTGTGAAAAGAAGAAAAGCAAAAAGCAAAGGAGAAAAGGAAAGATGTAAGCATCTGAATGCAGAGTTCCAAAGAGCAAGGAGAGATAAGAAAGCCTTCCTCAGCAATCAATGCAAAGAAATAGAGGAAAACAACAGAGTGGGAAAGACTAGAGATCTCTTCAAGAAAATTCCAGATACCAAGGGAACATTTCATGCAATGATGGGCTCGATAAAGGACAGAAATGGTATGGACCTAACAGAAGCAGAAGATATTAAGAAGAGGTGGCAAGAATACACAGAACTGTACAAAAAACATCTGCACGACCCAGATAATTACGATGGTGTGATCACTCACCTAGAGCCAGACATCCTGGAATGTGAAGTCAAGTGGGCCTTAGAAAGCATCACTACATCTGTGTCTCTTTTGCTGTGTCACATACAGGGTTGTCTCAGAGGGATGGTATGGGGAGGGAGGTGGGAGGGGGGTTCAGGATGGGGAACATGTGTACACCCGTGGTGGATGCATGTTGATGTATGGCAAATCCAATACAATATTGTAAAGTAAAAAACATAATAATAATTAAAAAAAACAAATGCAAAAAAAAATAAATAAAGCATCACTACGAACAAAGCTAGTGGAGGTGATGGAATTCCAGTTGAACTATTTCAAATCCTGAAAGACGATGCTGTGAAAGTGCTGCATTCAATATGCCAGCAAATTTGGAAAACTCAGCAGTGGCCACAGGACTGGAAAAGGTCAGTTTTCATTCCAATCTGAAAGAAAGGCAATGCCAAAGAATGCTCAAACTATCGCACAATTGCACTCATCTCACAAGCTTGTAAAGTAATGCTCAAAATTCTTCAAGCCAGGCTTCAGCAATACATGAACCGTGAACTTCCTGATGTTCAAGCTGGTTTTAGACAAGGCAGAGGAACCAGAGATCAAATTGCCAACATCCGCTGGATCATCAAAAAAGCAAGAGAGTTCCAGAAAAACATCTATTTCTGTTTTATTTACTATGCCAAAGCCTTTGAACTGTGTGGATCACAATAAACTGCGGAAAATTCTGAAAGAGATGGGAATACCAGACCACCTGACCTGCCTCTTGAGCAATCTATATGCAGGTCAGGAAGCAACAGTTAGAACTGGACATGGAACAACAGACTGGTTCCAAACAGAATACAGGTTGCTCAAAAACTGAAAATAGGACTACCATCAGTTCAGTTCAGTTCAGTCACTCAGTCATGTCTGACTCTTTGCGACCCCATGAATTGCAGCATACCAGGCCTCCCTGTCCATCACTAGCTCCCGGAGTTCACCCAGACTCATGTCCATCGAATCAGTGATGCCATCCAGCCGTCTCATCCTCTGTCATCCCCTTCTCCTCCTGCCCCCAGTCCCTCCCAGCATCAGAGTCTTTTCCAATGAGTCAACTCTTCGCATGAGGTGGCCAAAGTACTGGAGTTTCAGCTTTAGCATCAGTCCTTCCAAAGAAATCCCAGGGCTGATCTCCTTCAGAATGGACTGGTTGAATCTCCTTGCAGTCCAAGGGACTCTCACGAGTCTTCTCCAACACCACAGTTCAAAAGCATCAATTCTTCAGCACTCAGCCTTCTTCACAGTCCAACTCTCACATCCATACATGACCACAGGAAGATCCATAGCCTTGACTAAACGAACCTCTGTTGGCAAAGTAATGTGTCTGCTTTTGAATATGCTATCTAGGTTGGTCATAACTTTCCATCCAAGGAGCAAGCGTCTTTTAATTTCATGGCTGCAGTCACCATCTGCAGTGACTTTGGAGCCCCCCAAAATAAAGTCTGACACTGTTTCCACTGTTTCCCCATCTATTTCCCATGAAGTGATGGGACTGGATGCCATGATCTTCGTTTTCTGAATGTTGAGCTTTAAGCCAACTTTTTCACTCTCCACTTTCACTCTCATAGAACCCAGCAATTCTACTTCTGGGTATTTAGCTGAAGGAAATACAATCCCACCCTCAAAGGGGTATTTTGTACATCCATGTTAACTGCCACATTGTTTACAATAGGCAAGATATGGTAATAACCTGTGTCCATCAACAGATGAATACATAAAGAAAATGTGATACATACAGTGGATTATTATTCAAATCATAAAAAGAAGGAAATCTTATCATGCAAGGGCCTTATACTTGGTGAAATAAGTCAGACTGAGAAAGACACTCTATGATCTCACTAATATATGGAATTTACAAGAACCAAACTTGTAGAAACAGAATAGACTGGTAGTTGCCAGGAGCAGGAAAATGACTGAAGGGTGTTAAGAGTACAAACTTCCATTTATAAGTCCTGGGGATCCAGTACAGCATAGTGACTCCAGTTCACAATACTCTATACTTGAAAACTGCTAAGAAAGTAAATCTTAAAAATTCCCACTGTACACGCAGACAATGGTAACTATGTGGAGTGATGGGCGTGTTAACTACCTCACTGTGGTAATCATTTTGCAATTATACATATATCAAATCATTGCATGTATATCTTAAATTTACATAATGATATATTTATATCGAGAAAAAATAGAAACTGAAGAAGACATAAACAAACAGAAACACATCCCAAGTTCATGGACTGGAAGACAATGTTGCTAAGATGTCCATACTATCCAAAGTGATCAATAGATTTGATCAAAATCTCAATGACTTTGGAGAAAAAAGACTCTAAAATTCATATGGAATCTCAAAATTGGAATCTCTAAAATTCATATGGGACTAAGATTAGCTACAAAAAAACAAAAACAGAAACCTTGAAACAGTACAATAAAGTTGTAAGACTCACACTTATGATCTCAAATTTTACCACAAAACTACAGTAATCAAAATAGTGTGGTGCAGACATAAAGACATAAAAATAGACCAAAGGAGTAGAATAGAGTGTCCAGAAACAAAGCCTCACATGTATGGCTGTAACAGACTGGACTGTGTCCCCTTTCCAAGTTCATATGTTGAAGGCCTACCCTTTCATATGACTGAATTAAAAATACGGCCTCTAAAGAATGATTAAGGTTAAATGAGGTCATAAATGTAAAGCCCTGAGCAGACAGAACTGGTACCCTTAAAAGAAGAGGAAGCAACACCACAGCACTCTCTCTTCCACGTGCGGACACAGCAAGAAGGCTGAGATCTGAAAGCCAGGAATAGAGCTCTCACAAGAACCTGACAAATATCATATGGTACTGCTTATATGCGGAATCTAAAAACAAGGTACAAATGAACTAATTTTCAAAACAGAGAAGGATAAATTGGGAGACTCGGATTGATATATACACACTACTACTGATAATTAATAAGAATTTACTATATAGCACAGAGAACTCTACTCAATACTTTATAATGGAAAAATAATCTAAAAAAGAATGGATATCCATATATGTATAAATGGTTCACTTTACTGTACACCTGAAAGTAAAACAACATTGTAAATCAACTATACTCCAATAAAAATCTTTTAAAGAATAGAAAATCAACAAGGACTTGCCGTATAGCACAGGGACCTCTACTCAATATTCTTTAATAACCTAAGTGAGAAAAGAATTTGGAAAAAAATGTATTCATATAACTGATTCACTTTGCTATACACCTGAAAGTAATGCTACATTGTAAGTCAACTATAATCCAATATAAAATAAAAATGAAACAATTCATTTCTGTTGCTTATCAGGATCCAATAAATCTGTATCACTGTAATCCTAAAACTTGTAATCTTTGTAGTAAAAACCTTTTAAAACTTTCCAAATCTTTGTCTTTTAGAAAATGTTAAATTTATGCTTTCCTTTCTAGTGATGGAAGTCCAATCATACAGAAGCACCAAACCTGGGCAAGTAAACATTCTTGTGATAAATAATATTACCACATTGATTTGTTCAGTTAACATATCTTATTAATATCATATTGGAGCCTAAATGGCATGCGTGGAATGTTCCATTAAAAAGCAAGTTTAGAAACAATAAAAGTTTAATTTGTGTTATATAATAACAGTAATATTCACCCTGGTGGTCTAATCAACTAATTAGGTATCCTTTTTAAAACATTTCAGGAATCCTTTTTAAAACATTGAAAAATTTTATACAGTTCCTAAGACAGAAAGAAGGTCAGTCAGTTCAGTCGCTCAGTCGTGTCCAACTCTTTGCGACCCTATGGACCGCAGCATGCCAGGCCTCCCAGTCTATCACCAACTCCCGGGGTTTACTGAAACTCATGTCCATTGAGTCGGTGGTGCCATCCATCTCATCCTCTGTTGTTCCCTTCTCCTCCTGCCTTTAATGTTTCCCAGCATCAAGGTCTTTTCAAATGAGTCAGCTCTTCGCATCAGATGGCCAAAATATTGGAGTTTCAGCTTCACCATCAGTCCTTCCAATGAATAGTCAGGACTGATCTCCTTTAAGATAGACTGGTTGGATCTCCTTGCGGTCCAAGGGACTCTCAAGAGTCTTCTCCAACACCACAGTTCAAAAGCATCTATTCTTTGGTGCTCAGCTTTGTTTATAGTCCAACTCTCACATTCATACATGACTACTGGAAAAACCACAGCCTTGACTAGACGGACCATTGTTGGCAAAGTAATGTCTCTGCTTTTTTAGATGCTGTCTAGGTTGGTCATAACTTTCCTTCCAAGGAGTAAGAGTCTTTTAATTTCATGACTGCGGTCACCACCTGCAGTGATCTTGGAGCCCAAAAAATAAAGTCTCTCACTGCTTCCCCATCTATTTGCCATGAAGTGATGGGACTGGATACCATGATCTTCGTTTTCTGAATGTTGAGCTTTAAGCCAACTTTTTTACTCTCCTCTTTAAAAGAAGGTTGTCAGTGGTAAAGAATCTGCCTGCCAATGCAGGGGATGCAAGAGACACAGGTTCGATCCCTGGGGTGGGAAGATCCCTTGGAGAAGGAAATGGCAACCCACTCCAGTATTCTTGCCTGGAAAATTCCATGGACAGAGGAGCCTGGCAGGCTACAGTCCATGGGGTCACAAAGTGTCAGACATGACTGAGCACTGATGGTAAAGAGAGAAAGAAGATTCAAATTTCAATAAAAGTACTGAATATTTCAGTTTGCTGGAACAAAGTGAAACAAAGAAATGTTCCCAGACATCAACTTTTTCCCTGGAGATCAAGAGGCTTGGACACGGATAGGAGCAAGGAGACATTTTCCTTTAAGTTCTGACTCTGTAAGAGAGCTATTTCTTGATTGATTAAAGAAGCAAATAAGGCTAAGAATTAAAGCAATCTGGACAAATGATAAAACAGGTTCATAATGACTTTTTCCTTTTCCTTAAGACATTTCATGACCATTTTGCACATGTGGGAATATACTGGCTTCTTTAGCACAACTTTCATTTCAGATTCTGAAATTAAAGAGCTCATGTATATGAAGAACATGTGATAAAATAGAAGTTAATGATGCATTACAGTAAGTCACAAATAATTTCAAAGATTCAATAATATACATTTTATATACATGCATATTATGACAGATTGCTTTTTCTCAAAGTTTGGTTCACACTGTGCCATATATCCTAATGCTCATGTTTATTTTTAAAACCTATGGCCCAATTTCCTTTGTTCCTCTTTGTTGTCTTAGTTTGCTCAGTCTGCTATAACAAAATACCATAGACTAGGTGGCTTACAAACAACAGAAATTTATTCCTCACAGTTCTGACAGCTAAAAAGTCCAAGATCAAGGCACCAGCAGATTTAGGGTCTGTTGAGAATTCACTTCCTGATTCACAGACAGCTGTCTATTCACTGCATCCTCACATGGCAGAAGGGATGAGGGACCTCTCTGGGGTCTCATTTATAAGAGCACTAATCCCATTCATGAGGACTCTGCCTTCACTACCTAATCATCTCCCAAAGGTCTCATCACCAAATACCATCACCCTGAGGATTAAGTTCCAGCACATAAACTTTGGGGGAACATAAGACTTCAGTCTACAGCAATTTAAAAAAATTGTCCTGAGGCTCAAGTTTCTTATATTTTCCTATGTTTCTAATATACTACTCTATCTCATCTGAGGGTTCTTCTTTTTGTCTCTGACCCTAAGGGCTTGGACTGTAAAGAATCTCGGGTGGTGGGGATGAGGGAGCAGGAGGGGGTTCTCCCTGGAGATTTACAGTCTGAGCCACCAGGATTACAGGTGACTCAGACTGTAAAGAATCTCCCTGCAATGCAGGAAACCCAGGTTCAATCCCTGGGTCAGGAAGACCCCCCGGAGAAGGAAATGGTAACCCACTCCAGTATTCTTGCCTGGAGAATTCCATGGACAGAGGAGTCCAGCGGGCTACAGTCCATGGGGTCTCAAACAGTAGGACACAACTGAGCAACTGACACTTTCACTGGTGTTAATGGGTAGGATGCAACCAGCCAGATGGGTCTGACTGATGACAGTGGATATAAAGTTCTGAGGTAGGACAGCACTGCCCAGTGACAGCCTCCCTGGAATCCACATTCCTCTACTTTGAGCCTGTTAGAGATCAAACTTCCAGATGAACTGGTACTAGTTTCGCCCTCACTCATTCTTACAGAACAATGGATGCTATATCTCTCTTCTTCTAAAAAGAAAAGGAAGAGAAGAGTATTTCTTGGAAGCATCATATGTACTGTATGTTATTCCCATTGTTCTCCCGATCCTCATCACAGAATTCATTTTCAGCCTTCTGTGACAGGCAAATTTCCTACAGAGCCTTCTCATAGCTCCCTGGAATTTCATTTGTCCCAAAAGGTAATTAAGTCATCTTTTTTTTTTTTTTTAATAAAAAGTAGGACAGTGGGACTTCCCTGGTGGTACAGTGGATAAGAATCTGCCTGCCAATACAGGGGACAGGGGCTCAATCTCTGATCCAGCAAGATTCCACACGTCATGGAGCTTAGTAACTAAGCCCATGTGCTGAGCCCAAGAGCCGCAGCTACTGAGGCTGCACGCCACAGCTACTAAAGCCTGCATGCTCTAGGGCCAAGAGCCACAACTACTAACCCCACATGCCTAGAGCCTGTGTCCCATAGCAACAACGGAAGTCACTGTCCTGAGAAGCCCATGCATGGCACCAGAGTACCTCCCATCAGCTGCAACTAGAGAAAGTCCTTGAGCAGCAACTAAGACCCAGTGCAACAAAATTATTTTTTAAAAAAGTAGAACAGTGAATGCCAAAAATTTATAAGAATCACTAGATAATTATTAGAAACATCAGTTTCTACCTGTGACCTATTAGAATCCATGAGAGGGACTCTGAAAATCTTTACTTTTAATAGGAACCCCAAGTGATATTTTCACTAGGTGACTTTAGGACAAACTGAAGAAAGTCATAATAATTCTGACTTAAATATGTGGTGACCATATAGTTTACCATCTAAATAGGACACTCTCAAAAGGAAAAGCAGGGCTATTAATTCATTGGCCCAACTGGCAAAAACTGGGTCATTTCTGGACCAATCAGAACATATGGTCATTCAGGATATAGATCACTATGTTCATCTCCACCTAGGTCCTTTTTTTTTTTTTTTTGTAACAGTTTTATGGAGATATATTTCATGTATCACACAATTTATCCATTTAAAATGTCCAACATACTTTTTTACTTGAACATAATCTAAGTTTTCCAATCATCACCACAATTAATTTTAGAACATTTTCATCACCCCTGAAAGAAACCCTGTGTCCTTTAGCAGTCATCCTTATCCCTCATGCTCCTTTCCAAGCTCTAAGCAGCTATTCATTTCTTTTCTGTCTCTGTAACTGCCTATTCTTGAAATTTCCTAGAAATGGTGTCATACAATATACGGTCTTTTATGACTTGCTTATGTCACTTAGTATAATGTTTTCAAGGTTCCATGTTGTACCATGTATCAGTACTTGGTTCCTTTTCCGTGTTTAATAATATTCCATGGTATGGATATACCACTTTATATTTATTTATTCATCAGCTGATGGATGTTTGGGCTGTTTCCACTTTTTTGGCTATTAAAAATAATATTGCTACAAACATTTGTGTTGAAGTTTTGTGTGGACATATATTTTGATTCCTCTCAGGTATATACCAATGCCACCTCCCTTTTTGTCACCCCTACCTTAGAAGACCTTAATGAAGAGTTTTCATAAGCCTTTGTAGAAGAGCAAGCAATAAGTAAGAAGGATTCAAAGTAGAAAACTGTGTTACTTAGAATAAGTGAAATAGTTATTATGTTTCAAAAATACATTTATTCCCTTTCTAGCAATGACCCAAGTAACTGTTCAGAAATTAAAGTGTTTGAGGAGACACTAGATAGGGAAGAACCAACATTAAGGATCAGTAAAAATCCCTGCTGGGCTACCAAGGATCCTTTCAGAGTTTAAAGTCATTCATTTAAAAGCAGATGGACTAATATATCAAAGCTAGTATAACAGCTGCAAAAAGCTCCCGGGTCTTTGTCCTTTGACCAAATATTTGCATTCCGTGTCTTGAATCAAAACTTTTAATTTCTAGTGTTAACAGTTTACTCACTGATGACTTCTTTAATTTGATCTTTTTCTTTAAAATGCATGACACAGGCAGAGTTTTCAGGAGATGTGTTTAACCTTATAAAGATCTACACATAGGTGTAATGGTCTTATGTGAGGCGAGACACAGTAAAGTTAGTTGTGTTAAAGTAAAATCAATACCTACAGAAAAGAAAATTAGAAAGGAAACTGCTGGTTTTCCTTTCCTTTTTCTTCTTTCCTGTCACTCACTAGTCTGTACAAGTTTGGAACTCTAAGAATCATTATATTATAAAAGTCTCCAGGTTTCCGTTCTAATGGGTTCCAGGTTTTCCTGCTAAGGGGATGAAACTAGCAGACTTAGTAAATCCTTATTTATTTGTCCCAAAAGGCCAGGCGGTGCTCTTTCTTCTCAGTGCTGGTTTCTATTCACTCACTGCCTCTTCTCGGGTTCTTTTGCTGCTCATCATTAATCTTTCAAGCTACAGCTGGTAGATTCAAAACAAAACCATCAGAGGAACTGAAAAATGAAATATTTACCTGCAGAAGTGGGGCAAAAGGCCTATCAAACTTGTCCTTTCAAGCAATCACATTTTTATTTTATTCACTTTCTAGATAGAAGACAATACACACATACACATGCCTGTACATATATAGTCCCTCTTTGTGTTAATATTTTTATTATTTATATACATATATTTTTTACTATCTATCCACATTTGTAATGAGGTGTAATATATAGTGCTCAGTTAGTTACCATGGAGACACTGGTCCTCTGTTTCTTATCACAGAGTCACACCATCGTCTGGTGTCAGCAAAGGAGGGATGACAAAGGCCTCCCCAAGAGCCTAGCTCTGCAATTACTGAGCAATCAAGTGCCTGTTTTAATAGAGCACATCCAGGTATACATGGCACCTCAGCACTGTCTTTTCTTCTTCCTTTTTAAACTACATAGCAGGATCCAGTTACTAAGTAGAGATAGCTTCCTCTGTTAGATGGTCTGTTTATTCAGGATTCCAATGACATTCTTTGGTTTACTTAATAAAGCTGACTAGCTACCATTCTCTATATTTTGAAATCTCCATTTTTTATAAACTTCAACAAGTATTCCCTTCTGAAGAAATACACTGATCTTCATTTTAACTGTTGATCTGTTCTTATGGTTTGCCATTAACTGATGAAATGAAGGAGTGGATAAATGAAAATCATGGCCTCTAAATCTCTTCTTACTCCAGACTTTTCCCTAACTTCTCTAACCAAATTGTTAAGGCTATTAACAAAATATTTTAAAATGGGAATGACTGGTGTTCATTTTTTATCTTCTAGTGGTGGCATAAATGAGAAGCTAGAAGAATCAAAGACATGTAACTGGAGAAACAAAAAACCTAGTTTTCCTTCAAGGATTTTTAACTTATTGGGGGGTTAGTATGAGTTCTCCAGAGGTGACTCTGATGCTCTAACTCAGATGTTCTAAACTCACTTAGAAATTTGGGAGGAGGAAGAATAAGATGGTGGAGGAGTGAGACGGGGAGATTGCCAGCCGCCCCACAAACACGTCAAAAACTCATCAAGATATGGAACAACTCCTACAAAGCAACCTCTAGGCGACTTCAGAAGACCCCAGGCCCCCCGGGGGCCAGGCTAAGCTCCCTGGAATGACATAGGAGAGAGGATGGAGACATAAAAAGGGAAAAGATGGAGAACTTCTGCATGAGAGCTTGTGCCCTGAGGGAGGGAGGGAGGGAGTCATGAAGCTGGAATAGTTCCCATGCACTGAGAAGCTCCCTAACAGGGAGCTTTTTATTTTGGGGGTCCCAAGGGGGAGTTGCAGAATGTCAAAAAGCTGGACAAAGCTAGGACTTATAGGGGAGAAAACAGAGAAAGCTGAACTTCTCAACAAAATTCTAGCAAACAGAATTCAACAACACATTAAAAAGCTTATACACCATGATCAAGCTGGGTTCATTCCATGTTTGCAAGGGTTCTTCAATATATGCAAATCAATCAATGTGATACACAAACTAAAAGATAAAAAGCATATGATCATCTCAATAGATGCAGAAAAAGCCTTTGACAAAATTCAGCACCCATTTATGATAAAAAAAAAAAAACACTTCAAAAATGGGCCCAGAAGGAACATACCTCAACACAGTAAAGGCAGTATATGATAATATACGATAAGCTCACAGCAAACATTATTCTCAATGGTGAAAAACATTCCTTCTAAGATCAGGAACAAGACAAGGGTGTCCATTCTCACCAATATTATTCAACCTAGTTTTAGAAGTACAAACTACAGCAATTAGAGAAGAAAAAGAAATAAAAGGAATCCAAATTGGAAAAGAAGTGAAACTCTATTCTCAGATGACATGATACAATACATAGAAAACCCAAAAGAAACTGTCAGAAAATTACTAGAGCTAATCAGTGAATTTAGCAAAGTTGCAGGATACAAGGTCAATACACAGAAATCACTTGCATTCCTATATACTAATAATGAAAAATCAGAGAAATTAAGTAATCAATTCCATTCACCACTGCCACAAAAAGAATAAGATATCTAGGAATAAACCTACTTAAGGAGACAAAAGAACTGTGTATGTAAAATTATAAGACATTGATGAAAGAAATTAAAGACAACATAAACAGATGGAGACATATTCCGTATTCCTGGGAAGGAAGAATCAATATTGTGAAAATAACTATACTACCAAATGCAATCTACAGATTCAATGTGATCCCTATCAATTTACCAATGACATTTTTCACAGAACTAGAACAAAAAACTTTCAAAATTCATATGGAAACATAAAAGACCTCGAATAGTCAAGGCAGTCTTGAGAAAGAAGAATGGAGCTGGAGGAATCAACCTTCCTGACCTCAGACTATACTATAAAGCTACGGTCATAAGACAGTATGGCAGTGGCACAAAAACAGAAATATAGTTCAATGGAACAAGACAGAAAGTCCAGAAATAAACCCATGCACCTATGGATACCTTATTTTTGACAAAGGAGGCAAGAATATACAATGGGGCAAAGGCAGCCTCTTCAGTAAGTGGTGTTGGGAAAACTGTACAGCTACATTTAAAGAATGAAATTAGAACACTTCCTAATGCCACACACAAAGATCAATTCAAAATGAATTAAAGACCTAAATGTTAAGACCAGAAACTATAAAACTCTTAGAGGAACACACAGGCAGAACACTTGATGACATAAATCAAAGCAAGATCCTCTATGACGCACCACCTACAGTAATGGAAATAAAAACGAAAATAAACAAGTGGGACCTAATTAAACTTAAAAGCTTTTGCACAGCAGGAAACTACAAACAAGGTGAAAAGATAACCTTCAGAATGGGAGAATATAATAGCAAGGGAAACAATTGACAAAGGATTAATTGCCAAAATATACAAGCAGCTCATACAACTCAATACCAGAAAAACAAACAACCCAATCAAAGAGTGGAAAAAAGACCTAAACAGACATTTCTCCAAAGAAGATATCAGATGGCTAGAAAACACATGAAAAGATGCTCAACATCGCTCATTATTAGAGAAATGCAAATCAAAACTACAATGAAACACCACCTCACACCAGTCAGAATGGCCATCATCAAAAAGTCTACAAACAACAAATGCTGGAGAGGGTGTAGAGAAAAGGAAACCCTCTTGCATTGCTGGTGGGAATGTAAATTGATACAGCCATTATGGAAGACGGTATGAAGATTTCTTTAAAAACCAGGAATAAAACCACCATATGACCAGCAATGCCCTAACTAGGCATATACCCTGAGGAAACCAAAATTGAAAAAGACACAAGTACTCCAATGTTCACTGCAGCACTATGGAAGCAACCTAGATGTTCACCAACAGATGAATGGATAAAGAAGCTGCAGAACATATATACAATAGAATATTACTCAGCCATAAAAAGGAATGCATTTGAGTCACTCATAATAAGGTGGACAAACCTAGAGCCTATCATACAGAGTGAAGTAAGTCAGAAAGAGAAAGTTAAATATTGTATACTAATGTATATAATCTAGAAAGATGGTACTGATGAACTTATTTGCAGGGTAGCACAGTGTTCTTGCCTGGAGAATCCCAGGGACGGGGGAGCCTGGCGGGCTGCTGTCTATGGGGTTGCACAGAGTCGGACACGACTGAAGCAACTTAGCAGCAGCAGCAATGGAGAAACACACATAGAAAACAGACTTATGGACACACAGGGAGGGAAGGAGGGAGAGGGTGAGATATATGGAAAGAGTAACATGGAAACTTATAATGCAATATGTAAAATAGATAGCCAATGGGAATTTGTTGTATGACTCAGGGAACTCAAACAGGGGCTCTGTATCAACCTAGAGGGGTGGGATGGGGAGGGAGATGGGAGGGAGGTTTGGGAAGGAGGAGACATGGGTGCACCTATGGCTGATTCTTGTTCATGTTTGACAGAAAAAAACAATATTCTGTAAAGCAATTAGCCTTCATTTAAAAAAATTAAAAAAAAAAAAAAGAAATCTGGGGTGAAACAGGATGTACATGTATGCCCTGAAGCATTCTAATTGGCCTGTCTGTTACTGTAGATAGGCTTCTTACAAGAACACCTAGGTTTTGCCTTGTGTTATCTATAAGGTTATAAACAGCTGTCTCTGATTCCATTCAGAAGGTCTAAAAGTCTGCTAACATGGCCTTTTCCTTGGAAGGAGGAATGTTCAGGTATTTTAAAAAGCATGATCATTGCTGGGTGGAAGAAAATGGAAACAATGAAAAACAAAAAATGACTATGACATGATCACTGCTCTAAAAAATAATCTTAAAATCTAACTGGGAAAACAAGCCTTTAAACTTACACGCAAGGTCCTATCATTTTTATTAAATAGCCAAAAGTATCTACCAGCCTAGTGGTGGGGGGAGAACAAAGATCAATCAAGTCCAAAGATAGTAAGATTTACTGGAAGGCATGAGATTTAAGATTGGTCTTGAAGGATGGAAGAAGAGAAGAGAAAAAAGCATCTAGGCAAGGAAATAGCAGATGCTAAAATGGGGCAGTGGGAATGGTCACAGTCTTGCCAAAGGACCATGATAATGTTAACTTCACTGAAGCAAACCATTCTTGAGTTTCAAGAAAACTTTGAATCAATTCAGATGATGATGTTAGTCTCTTCCTATTATACCATCACCTTCAACTGAACAAAGGTTCTGCTATTCTCCTTTTACTAGAAAAGAAAGAGAGAGGGAAGGAAGATGTGGGAAGATAGGAGGGGGTCAGGGGAGGATGGGAGAGGAGGAAGGGGAAAAAATTAAAAAAAGAGGAAGAGGGAGAGAGGGAGGGAAAGGAGAGAAAGAAAAGGAGAACAATTGTATTCAAAATGTCATAATAAAGAAGCAAAAAGACATTGCCAAAAAATTTTTTTTTTTTTGCAGGTACAGAACAGAGTCGGCTTTCCCAGGCAGAGTATGAACGCATTCTGTGTTATATGATCCCTGTATGCCAGGAATGTCATTAATTAGACAGAAACGAATGACTGGATACTTGCCAAATGCATCTCAGGAGATCAAGGGCTACGTACTCACACATTTTCACCTATGCTCTGGAATCCTTGGCATAGTTACACAGTATGTGTAGCTTTGTCAGGAGCTTGACAGGAGCCTGAATTAATACTAGGTTTCTAACAAAGCACTGGTTCCTAGCGTAGATGGTCTCATAAATATACAATTTCTTTCAGCTGGACACCAAATAGAAAGACATGTGATCAGCGGCATGAGTTAGGGGAAAAGCCAACATAAAAGTTTACTGGTGTTCCTTGAAAAATTTACAGCAAACGTTTACTGGGAGGTGACTGGAAGCAATGAAGATGTTCACAAATACATGATAACAGTAAACATGAGCTATTCTATGTGCCCAGTACTATTATGAACACACTGTGTGCATGACCTCATGTAATCCTCACAACCGAAGATGAAGAGTAGTTACCTCCACACATTATGTATGAGGAAATCAGAGTTCAAGTTACGTTCGTTACATAACCTGTCCAAATCCACATAGTAAGTGACATAGACCTGACGGAACACAAATGGCCTGAATCTATTAAAACAAAGGCAGAATTTACTTCAAACACATAATTACTATAGTATGGATTTTGTCCGCATTTTCCTCTCCTCCATTTCCTCTGATAAGATTATAATGAAAAGGCATATAAGAAATAATCTTCAGTTCCTGTGTAAATTTTATCAAAAAGTAACCGCTGGGGAGAATATTTCTGCATAGTCAAAGGAAGCGGAATGGAGGTATGATATTCAAAGATAAAGATTTCTTAGGACACTAAGGGAAAGTTGTAAAACAGTGAAGATAATTCTTGTTCTTCAAAATGGTTCATCTTGTCTCTTCAGCTATGAAGGGACACATAAAAATAAAAATTCATAAAAGATTTTAGCATTTCTTATCTTCTCTCAGTCATTTATCATTCTGTGACTGTAAGATTACAAGTTCCAAGGAGCTTTACTTACTTTATGACCTGGCCTGCCTGTCATTTCTTGACTAAGTCAGGCTTGTTCCTATCACCTGGAATTTTCACAATACTTGTTCTCTCCACTTGGAATTTACGGCAAACTTCTCAACACCCACGGCTCTGTTCAGCTATCAGATCCTCAGGTTGACCCTTCCTGACTGACTAACCTATTTTAAGACGTTTCTCCTTTTTCCTATCCACAACTCAATCTTCCTCACACTCTATTTCAAGAGCCTGCTTTCTTCTCCTCAGAATAGCACTTTCAGAAGGTCTTTATTAATTAATCCACTTTTAAGTTATGCTTTATTTACATGGTTATGTATAAAATTGTGTGTTTTAGTCATTAGTGCTTTTCAAGTACTTATAAAATTAGTTGGTATATACTATGTAGTTGGTAAACATTTGCTGAATGAATGAATACCACTGTATCAGTCAGTGGGAATGGGATAATCCTAAATGAGACATGTTTGGTCATGCTTCACAATTTAGAAAGTGCACCCATATTCATCAATAATCAATATCCTACAGGAAGTTATACTGCATGCCAACTAGTTATATTAAACACCTATAATGCAGGGAACTCTGTTTTCTATCAGAAGTCTTATTTGCTTGAAGGCCCTCAGCCCAACTTAAATGCTTGGCATAACTGTGTGACCAGTTACTGCTGAAATTCCTTTCAAAGCAATGGCTTAAGAAGGACAGTCAGTAGAATGTACAGAGTAACAAACTGTATTATTTCAATGAGTTTTGAAGTTTTTATTGCCATTTCCAACAGACATTAAAGTTTCTGCTTTCATTTGCCAAAAATGTCCCTGAAAAAAGTGAGGTTTTTATTTCTGTTTTTTGGACTAGTACAAGTTATACTGCCCAGAGTAGCTACAAGGTAACATCATGTACTACAGAATGAGTATTTGTGTTCCCCCCAAATTTAACTGTTGAAACCTATTCCCTCAATGTGGTAGCATCTGAAGCTGGGGCCTTTGAGAGATGATTAGGTCATGAGGGCAGAGCTTTCATGAATGGGATTAGTACCCTTATAAAAGAGACCCCAAAAAAACCCTTACTCCTCCTGACCATGTGAAGACAGAAAAGGCAGCCAGTGATGAGCTAAGAAGCAGGTTCTCATCAGACACAAAATCTGCTGATAACCTGATCCTGAACTTCCCAGTCTTGAGAAGTGTGAGAAATAAACTTCTATTGTTTATAAGCCACCTAGTCTATGGTATTTTTTTTATCAGCCCAAACAGACTAAGATGTCACAGCTAAGAAATGAAAGCTAGCCAGTCAGATCAGGTAATTTTTTGTTTATAACCCCGAGTTACTTTGGAATTTTGTGAATATTCAAGGAGAGAATGGTAACCAGGGCTGAGAATTCAGTCTTATACTTTGGATGTTCATATGTTTCCTTTGATGATTTATATAGGAATTTGCAATGTGCCCTCATGGGTTCCATCCCATTCCATTTTCACTGGCCTGATGTTATACTGAAAGATTAACAGCTTGGATCTGTCTCTTGCTTCTCAATTTCCCACTTCTGGGCTTGGAAAAACCCATATTTGGATTTGGGAGAAGATATAGGTAGCAAATCGGAGAAGGCAATGGCAACCCACTCTGGTACTCTTGCCTGGAAAATCCCATGGATGGAGGAGCCTGGTGGACTGCAGTCCATGGGGTCGCTGAGAGTCGGACACGACTGAGAGACTTCACTTTCACTTTTCACTTTCATGCGTTGGAGAAGGAAATGGCATCCCACTCCAGTGTTCTTGCCTGGAGAATCCCAGGGACGGGGGAGCCTGGTGGGCTGCTGTCTCTGGGGTTACACAGAGTCGGACATAACTGAAGCAACTTAGCAGCAGCAGCAGCATAGGTAGCAAATGGTTAACCTTAAACTGAGAAGCAATTATGTTTCAAAAACAATTACTGGCATTTTTGCTGCTACATGATTTTTTCTATGTTTTCTTGCAAATGAGGCTTAGGTAACAAGTATCAAAAGAAAATTCTATACTAGAATTGACAAAGAGAACCCAGTTCCTTCCGTTATCTCCAGTGGAAGTCTTGATGCTTTTGGTTAAACTGATACTGAAAGTTTTTTCTACTGTCTTCTCTTTTCAACCAAAGGAAGAAACCACGGTTCACAAAGACTTACATCAAGATTTCTGCTCTTTATTCATCAAGGAGTTCTGTTTCATTTTTAGGATATCACATTGTTTCAAACCTTTTTTCACTATGGAAGTGAAAACAGATGTTGAGATCCTTGGACATATCTGGTGGAAAGAAACCCCACTCCTACTGTAGTCCAGAATAGTCTCCAGTCACAAGAATGCACATTACTAATCATTCTATTTCGTGGGTTACTGTGAAAATGTATATCCTATTATGTATTCGTTAACTGATAATTTTTTAAAGATTTATAAGTTGTATGCTTATCTTGGAAACATTTCTAGTAATTTCACCTTAAAAATTTGCATTGTGGTTCATATATCTGAAAAGGATGTCTTTAGTAAAACATAATGTTCCATGCTTCATGTGAAATTCTCCTAGAAAAGCTTTTGGCACTTTATTATCATTCCAGGGCAGGTGTAAAGTGAGAAAGCTCATAGAATTAGAACATGGGGCAATATTTAGTGAAATGCATAAAGGCAAACAATATGGTAAGGAGACCCATAATAAATCCACTGTTATCAGGATTGCAATAGAATATAGAAAAATAGCAGTGTAAGAATGCTCTTTTGAATAGCTGTGCAAAACCTTTCAGATTACCTAAGTGTAATAAAAGCCCCAGCTTTAGTAGTCACTAAAGTTGACAAATCCTGGCTTGAACACTCTCCCTCCCTTTTTCCATTTTAAGTAGCTGGTATATTTTAAAAAGAATATAAAAACAAATATTAACAGAAAGAAAATCAACAAATTTTGGCAACATCCAAGAGGAACATATATTACCAGAAAATAAATAAAAGGCCAAATTTTAGTCCTTATCCTGTGAGTACTTTTACCTTAATTCATAAGAATGTCTGCAAAAAATTATAAATTAAGACTTATTTTTAAACTTTTTTTTAATTTATTTTTTATTGAAGGATAATTGCTTTACAGAATTTTGTTGTTTTCTGTCAAACCTCAATATGAATCAGCCATAGGTATACATATATCCCCTTGCTTTTGAAGCTCCCTCTCATCTCCCTCCCCTTGCCACCCCTCTAGGTTGATACAGAGCCCCTGTTTGAGTTTCCTGAGTCATACAGCAAATTCCGTTGGCTACCTATTTTACATATGGTAATGTAAGTTTCCATGTTACTTTTTCCTTACATCTCACCCTCTCCTTCCCTCTCCCCAAGCCCATAAGTCTATTCTCTTCGTCTGTTTCTCCACTGTTGTCCTGTAAGTAAATTCTTCAGCACCATTTTTCTAGATTTCATATATGTGTATTAGAATATAGTATTCATCTTTCTCTTTCTGACTCACTTTAGTCTGTATAATAGATTCCAGATTCATCCACCTCATCAGAACTTACTCAATGCAATCCTTTTTATGGCTGAGTAATATTCCATTGTATATATATACCACAACTTCTTCATCCATTCATCTGTCGATGGACATCTAAGTTGCTTCCATGTTCTAGCTATTGTAAATAGTGCTGCAATGAACAATAGGATACATGTGTCTCTTTCAATTTTGGTTTCCTTAGGTTGTATGCCTAGTTGGGTGATTGCTGGGTCACATAGTGGTTTTATTCCTAGTTTTTAAAGAAATGTCCATACCATCTTCCATAGTGGCTGTATCAATTTACATTCCCACCAACAGTGCAAGAGGGTTCCCTTTTCTCCACACCCTCTCCAGCATTCACTGTTTGTAGACCTTTCAATGATGGCCATTCTGACCAGTGTGAGGTGATATCTCACTGTAGTTTTGATTTGCATTTCTCTAACAATGAACAGTATGAAAAGGCAAAATGACAGGATACTGAAAGACGAACTCCCCAGGTCAGTAGGTGCCCAATATGCTACTGGAAATCAGTGGAGAAATAACTTCAGAAAGAATGAAGGGATGGAGCCAGAGCAAAAACAATACCCAGCTGTGGATGTGACTGGTGATAGAAGCAAGGTCTGATGCTGTAAAGAGCAATATTGCATAGGAACCTGGAACGTCAGGTCCATGAATCAAGGCAAATTGGAAGTGGTCAAACAAGAGATGGCAAGAGTGAATGTCGACATTCTAGGAATCAGTGAACTCAAATGGACTGGAATGGGTGAATTTAACTCAGATGACCATTATATCTACTACTGCAGGCAGGAATCCCTCAGAAGAAATGGAGTAGCCATCATGGTCAACAGAAGAGTCCAAAATGCAGTACTTGGATGCAATCTCAAAGAATGATCTCTGTTCATTTCCAAGGCAAACCATTCAATATCACGGTAATCCAAGTTTATGCCCCAACCAGTAATGCTGAAAAGCTGAAGTTGAACAGTTCTATGAAGACCTACAAGACCTTTTAGAACTAACACCCAAATAAGATGTCCTTTTCATAATAGGGGACTGGAATGCAAAAGTAGGAAGTCAAGAATCACCTGGAGTAACAGGCAAATTTGGCCTTGGGATACGGAATGAAGCAGGGCAAAGACTAATAGAGTTTTGCCAAGAGAATGCACTGGTCACAACAAACACCCTCCTCCAACAACACAAGAGAAGACTCCATACATGGACATCACCAGATGGTCAACACAGAAATCAGATTGATTATATTCTTTGCAGCCAAAGATGGAGAAGCTCTATACAGTCAAGAAAAACAAGACCGGGAACTGACTGTGGCTCAGATCATGAACTCCTTATTACCATTTTCAGATTTAAATTGAAGAAAGTAGGGAAAACCACTAGACCATTCAGGTATGACCTAAATCAAATCCCTTATGATTATACAGTGGAAGTGAGAAATAGATTTAAGGGACTAGATCTGACAGAGTGCCTGATGAACTATGGAATGAGGTTTGTGACACTGTACAGGAGACAGGGATCAAGACCATCCCCATGGAAAAGAAATGCAAAAAAGCAAAATGGCTGTCTGAGGAGGCCTTACAAATAGCTGTGAAAAGAAGAGAAGCAAAAAGCAAAGGAGAAAAGGAAAGATATAAACATCTGAATGCAGAGTTCCAAAGAATAGCAAGGAGAGATAAAAAAGCCTTCCTCAACAATCAATGCAAAGAAATAGAGGAAAACAACAGAATGGGAAAGACTAGAGATATCTTCAAGAAAATTAGAGATACCAAGGGGAACATTTCATGCAAAGATGGGCTCAATAAAGGACAGAAATGGTATGGACCTAACAGAAGCAGAAGATATTCACAAGAGATGGCAAGAATACAGAGAAGAACTGTACAAAAAAGATCTTCACGACCCAGATAATCACGATGGTGTGATCACTCACCTCGAGCCAGACATCCTGGAATGTGAAGTCAAGTGGGCCTTAGAAAGCATCACTACGAACAAAGCTAGTGGAGGTGATGGAATTCCAGTTGAGCTCTTTCAAATCCTGAAAGATGCTGCTGTGAAAGTGCTGCACTCAATATGCCAGCAAATTTGGAAAATTCAGCAGTGGCCACAGGACTGGAAAAGGTCAGTTTTCATTCCAACCCCAAAGAAAGGCAATGCCAAAGAATGCTCAAACGATCGCACAATTGCACTCATCTCACACGCTAGTAAAGTAATGCTCAAAATTCTCCAAGCCAGGCTTCAGCAATATGTGAACCGTGAACTTCCTGATGTTCAAGCTGGTTATAGAAAAGGCAGAGGAACCAGAGATCAAATTGCTAACATCCGCTGGATCATGGAAAAAGCAAGAGAGTTCCAGAAAAACATCTATTTCTGCTTTATTGACTATGCCAAAGCCTTTGACTGTGTGGATCACAATAATCTGTGGAAAATTCTTCAAGAGATGGGAATACCAGACCATCTGACCTGCCTCTTGGGAAATCTGTATTCAAGTCAGGAAGCAAAAGTTAGAACTGGACATGAACAACAGACTGGTTCCAAATAGGAAAAGGAGTTCATCAAGGCTGTATATTGTCACCCTGCTTATTTAACTTATATGCAGAGTACATCATGAGAAACGCTGGACTGGAAGAAACACAAACTGGAATCAAGATTGCCGGGAGAAATATCAATAACCTCAGATACACAGATGACACCACCCTTATGGCAGAAAGTGAAGAGGAACTAAAAAGCCTCTTGATGAAAATGACAGTGGAGAGTGAAAAGTTGGCTTACAGCTCAACATTCAGAAAACGAAGATCATGGCATCTGGTCCCATCACTTCATGGGACATAGATGGGGAAACAGTGTCAGACTTTATTTTTTGGGGCTCCAAAATCACTGCAGATGGTGACTGCAGTCATGAAATTAAAAGACACTTACTCCTTGGAAGGAAACTTATGACCTACCTAGATAGCATATTTAAGAGCAGAGACATTACTTTGCCAACAGAGGTCCATCTAATCAAGGATATGGTTTTCCCTGTGGTCATGTATGGATGTGAGAGTTGGATTGTGAAGAAGGCTGAGCACCAAAGAATTGATGCTTTTGAACTGTGGTGTTGGAGAAGACTCTTGAGAGTCCCTTGGACTGCAAGGAGATCCAACCAGTCCATTCTGAAGGAGATCAGCCCTGGGATTTCTTTGGAAGGAATGATGCTAAAGCTGAAACTCCAGTACTCTGGCCACCTCATGTGAAGAGTTGACTCATTGGAAAAGACTCTGATGCTGGGAGGGATTGGGGGCAGGAGGAGAAGGGGATGACAGAGGATGAGATGGCTGGATGGCACCACTGACTTGATGGATGTGAGTCTGAGTGAACTCCGGGAGTTGGTGACGGACAGGGAGGCCTGGCGTGCTGTGATTCATGGGGTCGCAGAGAGTCGGACACGACTGAGCAACTGAACTGAACTGAACAATGAGCGATGTTGAGTGTCTTTTCATATGTTCATTAGCCATCTGTAT
Source organism: Bubalus bubalis (assembly GCF_019923935.1). Taxonomy (NCBI): domain Eukaryota; kingdom Metazoa; phylum Chordata; class Mammalia; order Artiodactyla; family Bovidae; genus Bubalus; species Bubalus bubalis. The sequence goes on from NC_059174.1 coordinate 38,051,543, forward strand.
GTTTTTTTTGGATAAATGTCTGTTTACGTCTTTTTCCCACTTTTTATTGGGTTGTTTTTCTAGTATTGAGTTGTATGAGCTACTTTCATATTTTGGAAATTAATCCTTTGTCAGTTGTTTCCCTTGCTATTATTTTCTCCTGTTCTGAGGGTTGTCTTTTCACCTTGTTTATAGTTTCCTTTGCTGTGCAAAAGCTTGTCAGTTTAATCAGGTCCCACTTGTTTACTTTTGTTTTTATTTCCATTACTCCAGGGACGGAAGAGCCTGGTGGGCTGCTGTCTCTGGGGTCACACAGAGTTGGACACGATTGAAGTGACTTAGCAGCAGGAGCAACAAGAGGTAGGTCATAGAGGATCTTGCTTTGATTTATGTCATCAAGTGTTCTGCCTATGTGTTCCTCTAAGAGTTTTATAGTTTCTGGTCTTAACATTTAGGTCTTTAATTCATTTTGAGTTGATCTTTGTGTGTGGCATTAGGAAGTGTTCCAATTTCATTCTTTTACATGTAGTGGTCCAGTTTTCCCAGCACCATTTATTGAAGAGGATTTCTTTGCCCCATTGTATATTCCTGCCTAATTTGTCAAAAATAAGGTATCCATAGGTACATGGGTTTATTTCTGGGCTTTCTATCTTGTTCTATTGGTCTGTATTTCTGTTTTTGTGCCAGTACCATACTGTCTTGATAACTGTAGCTTTGTAGCAAAATCTGAAGTCAGGAAGTTTGATTCCTCCAGTTCCATTCTTCTTTCTCCAGACTGCCTTGACTATTCGAGGTCTTTTGTGTTTCCATATGAATTTTGAAATTTTTTGTTCTAGTTCTGTGAAAAATGTCATTGGTAAATTGATAGGGATCACATTGAATCTGTAGATTGCATTTGGTAGTATAGTCATTTTCACAATATTGATTCTTCTTACCCAGGAACATGGAACATCTCTCCATCTGTTTATGCCATCTTATCGTCTTAGTTAAGTTTATTCCTAGATTTTTCTGTGTACAGTTCGTCTTCTTAGGTAAGTTTATTCCTAGATATCTAATTCTTTTTGTTGCAATGGTGAATGGGATTGATTCCTTAATTGCTTTCTGATTTTTCATTGTTAGTATATAGAAATGCAAGTGATTTCTGTGTATTGATTTTGTATCCTACAACTGCTAAATTCACTGATTAGCTCTAGTAATTTTCTGATACTATCTTTTGGGTTCTCTTCGTACAGTATCATGTCATCTGGAAACAGTGACAGCTTTACTTCTTTTCCGACCTGGATTTCTTTTATTTCTCTTTTCTTCTCGACTGCTGTAGGACGTCCAGAACCATGTTGAATACTATTGGTGAGAGTGGACAGCCTTGTCTTGTTCCTGATCTTAGAGGGAATGCTTTCAGTTTTTCACCATTGAGAATATTTGCTTTAGGCTTAGCATATATGGCCTTTACTATGTTGAGGTAGGTTCTTTCTATGCCCATTTTTTGAAGAGTTTTAATCATAAATAGGTGCTGAATTTTGTCAAAGGCTTTTTCTGCATTTACTGAGATGATCATATGGTTTTTATCTTTCAATTTATTAATATGGTGTATCACATTAATTGATTTCCATATATTGAAGAATCCTTGCACCCCTGGAATAAACCCAACTTGATCATGGTGTATGAGCTTTTTGATGTGTTGCTGAATTCTGTTTTCTACAATTTTGTTGAGGAATTTTGCATTTATGTTCATCAGTGATAGTGGCTTGTAGTTTTCTTTTTTGTGCATTGTCTTTGGTTTTGGTATCACGGTGATGGTGGCCTCATAGAATTTAAACTTTATTAAATGTTTTCACTAAAAAGTTAGTATATGCAATATTACTGATTAAGGACACTAACATTCATACAACTAAGTGAGGATTTTCCCTTACTGTGGGGAAAATTATATGTCTATTCCACTGATAAATGTACTGTACATTTTTTGTTTTCTAGCAAATTTCTTTTGAAATGGGCTTTAGTATCATTTTAGGAAGTCAGACAAAATCCATCTAATTACTTTTAAAATTCATCTTTTTCTTTATAGAACCAAAAACCTCCCACCTTGGTTACTAGACCTATTTCCAAATGACTCCTGTTTCAAATACAAAGATACTATCAAGAGTTGTAAAAGTTAGTACATGTGTCATGGGGACCTTATATCATCTCTTGCATCCATCTTTTCTTTTTCATTCCTGCAGTCAATGCCCCAGTCCAAGTCCTCATTTCCCCTTCCCAGACCTCTGTCTTTTAAGTAATGTCTTTCTGATGATCAGTTATGCACACTACCACCAAGATCATCTTCTCAAAGCATAACTCTTCTGTCTTTTACCCTCTTGGTCACAAATGCTCAGTGGCTTCCAGGGAAGATTCTCCACTCTCTCGCCTTCTAACACTTACATAGTACGCACTATGTGCCCAGCACTATTCTAGGTAGTTACACTTATTCTTCTTTGTAAAGAAGGTAAAAATATTATCCCCATTTTACAGATAAAGTATTATCCCCATTTTACAGAGTTCAAGTCACTTGTCAAAGAACACAGATAATAGGCTTCAGTACTGAGATTTTTACCCACGGATTCTGGCTCCAGGATTCTACCTGCTTGTTTCTTTTCCTAGCTTAACTATGACTCATCCTTCTCTGACTAAACCAAATGCTTTTCTGCTTTGGGGTATTGGTTACAATTCTCTCTGTGCTGGCTATCCACATCCATCAAGTTCCATCTGAAATATCATCTTTTCCATGAAGCTCACTGAGATACTTCTACAAATAGTGTAACACTGTATTTTGTACTATTTGTACATACATTGCTAAATTATAACTTGCAGGAGCAGAACCATTTCTCACTTTCATTGGACCCCTTCAGTGTCAGTTACTAATAGAGAAGACTGGCAGGCAATTGCTACAATTGAAATAAATGAACTACTGATGGCTGCTGCTGCTGCTGTTGCTGCTAAGTCGCTTCAGTTGTGTCCGACTCTGTGCAACCCCCGAGACAGCAGCCCACCAGGCTCCCTCGTCCCCGGGATTCTCCAGGCAAGAACACTGGAGTGGGATGCCATTTCCTTCTCCAATGCATGAAAGTGAAAAGTGAAAGTGAAGTCGCTCAGTCCTGTCTGACTCCTAGCAACCCCATGGACTACAGCCCACCAGGCTCCTCCGTCCATGGGATTTTCCAGGCAAGAGTACTGGAGTGGGTTGCCATTGCCTTCTCCGGCACTGATGGGTGAAATCATGAAAATAAATACATTCACCGTAGGCAAAAGACAAGTCTAAGTTTTTGAGAATTTTTCTTTTTTTTATTTCTACAGATGCCTGCATCCTGCATCTATTTTGAGCTACTCTTCCTCTTATTCCTATGAAATAAAAATCAAAATGTTTCTTTTCTTTCAGTTTTTGTTTAATTAAGATGATTTCTATATGATTGACTATAAAGGCCATAATTATACTATCAAATTCTTTCAAAACAACAATTTAATGCAAAATCTTAACATTTGGCACTGTTTAACTCTAAAACGTAGTAATTTTTCAAAACCTGTGTGGGAATAAGGTGAATTTATTCAGGCTATTTATTTTTGCTGGAATGCAAACGAAAGTTATGGCTACCTTATTATTTACTACTATAGCAAGCTCCAGGAGTTGGTGATGGACAGGGAAGCCTGGAGTGCTGCAATCCATGGGGTTGCAAAGAGTTGGACATGACTGAGCAAGTCAACTGACTGAACTGATACACTTTTGTAAAGAGGAAAGGTTTATAAGTTGTTAGAAATAGTAGATGGCCGTGCCAAACCAAGATCCTTTCTGATGTGTTTATAAGAGGCATCAGTTATTATAAAACCAGGAATGACAACATGAAAACAGAAGACTATAGCTCAAGCAAGGTACACACCTTGATCTTTTTTTAAAATTTTATTTATTTATTTTAATTGGGGGCTAATTACTTTACAGTATTGTAGTGGTTTTTGCCATACATTCAAATGAATCAGCCATGGGTGTACATGTGTCCCCCATCCTCAACCCCCCTCCTACCTCCCACCCCATCCTATAGTTAAAATATTTAGGGAAAAAAGAATCACAGGATTGTGAGGTTAGAAAAGGACTCATTAGAATCTTCTTGAGGGACTGGAGATATGACGGCAGAATAGAAGGACTTGAGCTCACCTTCTCTCACGAAAACACCAAAATCACAACTGATGAACAATCATCACCAAAAAAACCTGGAACCTACCAAAAAAGATACTCTACATCTAAAGACAAAGAAGGAGCCACAGCAAGATAGGAGGGGCGCTTTTGCAATATAATCAAATCCTGTTAGTTGGGTGACCCACAAATTGGAAAATAATTATGCCACAGAGGTTCTCCCACAAGAGTGAGAGTTCTTAAACTCATGTCAGACCACCCAGCCTGGTGGTCTGGGATCAAGAGGAGGAGCTCCTAGAGCATTTGGCTTTGAAGACCAGTGGGGCTCGAGTGCAAGAACTCTACAGGTCTGGAAAAAGGAGACTCTTCTCTGACCCAGGGCAAAGCAATGACTCCACAGGAGCCTGAGCCAGACCTATCTACAGGATTTGGACGGCATCCTGGGGTTGGTGGAGGTTGGCTATGGCCCAGTGCAGGGTCAAGGACACTGGTGGTGGAGGCCCCTTGGGAATATTCATTGGTGTGAGCTCTCTTGAAGGCTGTCATTTTGGCACTAAGATCTGGCCCCATCCAACAGCCTGCAGGCTCTAGTGCTGAAAAGCCTCAGGCCAAACAACCAGAAGGGCAGGAACACAGCCCCACCTGTCAACAGACAGGCCGCCTAAAGTCCTTCTAAGCCCACAGTCACCTGTAGATGCACCATTTGACATGACCCAGCCACTAGAGGGACAAGATCCAGCTCCACCATCAGTGGACAGAGATCAGTCCCTCATACCAGGAAGCCTGAACAAGCCTCAGAACCAACCTCACTCACTAGGGGACAGACACCATAAGTAAGAACTACAATCCTGCAGCCTATGGAAAAGAGCCCACAGACACAGAAAGCTAGACAAAATGAGATGGGAGACAAATTTGGTTGAAAAAAAAGAAAGATAAAACCCCAGAACAACTAAGTAAAGTATAGATGGGCAATATGCCTGAAAAAGAATTCAGAATAAGTATAATAAAGATGATACAAGATCTCAGAAAAAGAATGGAGGCACAGAATGAGAAGATATAAGAAATGTTTAACAAACAGGCAGAAAATTTAAAGAACAAACAGCTAAACAATACAATGACTTAAGCAAAAAATATACCAGAAGGAATCAACAGCAGAATAACTGAGGCAGAGGAAGGGATAAGTGAATTGGAAGACAGACTGGTGGAAATCACTGCCACAGAACAAAAAGAGAAAAGAATGCAAAGAAATGAGAACAGTCTAAGAGATCTCTGGGACATTAAACACATCAACATTCGCATTATAGAAGGAGAAGAGAAAGAGAAAGGGCCTGAGAAAGTATATGAAGAGATAATAACTGAAAACATCTTTAACATGGGAAAGGAAAGACTCACTCAAGTCCAGAAAGTACAGATAGTCCCATACAAGATAAACCCAAGGAGGATTATGCCAAGACAGACATAAATCAAATTAACAAAAATTGAAGACAAAGAGAAAATGTTAAAATCAACAAGTCAAAGCAAAAAATAACATCTAAGGGAATCCCCTAAAGTTATCAACTGATTTTTCAGTAGAAACTGTGCAAGCCAGAAAGGAATGGCATGAAATATTTAAAGTGATGAAAGAGAAAAGCATGCAACCAAGAATACACAGCAAGGCTCTCATTCACAGAAAAATCAAAAGCTTTACAGACAAACAAAAGCTAAAAGAGAATTCTGCAAAACCAACCCAGCTTTACAACAAATGCTAAAGGAACTTCTCTAGGTGGAAAAGATAAGGCCACAACTAGAAACAAGAAAATTACAAACGGGGAAGCTCACTGGTAAAGGTAAACATACAGGAAAGGTTGGAAATCATCCGCACACATATTTCAAGAATATAAATGCAGGTTATTGGAAACACATTTGAAAGTAAGAGACCAGGAATCTAACACAATCTTGTATGATTATAGACTACTATATCAAAACCTCATGGTAGCTGCAAACCAAAAACCAACAGATACACACACACACACACACAAAATCTAAATCTAACACTCAAGATAGTCCTCAAGTCACAAGAGAACAAAAGACCAATGCAAGAAAAAAGACCTGCAAAAACAAATCCCAAAATAACAAAATAGCAATAAGAACACACATATCAATAACTAGCTTTGATGAAAATGAATTAAATACTCCAACCAAAAGACACAGAATGGCTAAGTGGATACAAAATCAAAACCAGTATATATGCTGTTAACAAGAGACCCACTTCAAATCTAGGAACACATACAGACTGAAAGTGAGGGGGAAGGTATTTCGTGAAAATGGAAATCAAAGGAAAGCTGGGTAGCAATACTCAAATAAGGAAACATTCTCATTTACCACTATATCAAAATAAAACAAAATACCTAGGAACAAATCTAGCTAAAGAGATAAAAGACCTATACTGAAAAGCATATGGCACTGATGGAAAGAAATCAAAGATGATATCGACAAATAGAAAAATATAACATGTTATTAAATTGGAAGAATCAATACTGTCAAAAGCCAATCTAGATTGACTGTAATCCCTATCAAATTACCAATGATATTTTTCACAGAATTAGACAAAAAAAAATTCACAATTCATATGCAAACACAAAAGACCCCAAATAGCTAAAGCAATCCTGAGAAAGAAAAACAAAGTTAGAAGAATCAGGCTGCCTGATTTGAAACTATACTACAAAGCTACAGTCATTTTAAAAAGTATGGTACTGGAACAGTAACAGAAATACAGATCAACAGAACAGGATAGAAAGCCCAAAAATAAACCCACACACCTATGGCAAATTTACCTACAACAAAGGAGGCAAGAGTATACAATGGAAGAAAAGACAGTCTCTTCAGCAAGCAGTGCTGGGAAAATTGGACAACTACATGTTAATGAATGAAATTAGAATATTCTCTAACACCATACACAAAGATCAACTAAAAATGGATTAAAGACCTAAACATAAGACTAGGTATTATAAAACTCTTTGAGGAAAACATAGGCAAAACATTCTTTGACATAAATCACAGTGACATCTTTTTTATCCACCTCCTAGAGAATGAAAATAAACAAATGGGACCTAATTAAACTTAAAAGCTTCTGCACAACAATGGAAACCAATAAAGAAAATGAAAAGACAACAGAAAAAATGGGAGAAAATATTTGCAAATGATAATCTCCAAAGTTTACAAATAGCTCATATAGCTCAATATTAAAAAAAACAAAGAACTCAGTCAAAAAATGGGCAGAAGAGCTAAACAGATATTTCTCTAAAGAAGACACACTGATGGCCAAGAGGCACATGAAAAGATGCTCAACATCATTAATTGTTAGAGAAACGCAAATCAAAACAATGATATGTCATCTCACACCAGTCAGAATGGTTATCATCAAGAAGTCTACAAATAATAAATGCTGGAGAGGGTATGGAGTAAAACCTTCCTATATTGTTGGTGGGAATGTAAACTGGTACAGCCACTGTGGGCAACAGTAAGGAGGTTCCCTAAAAAAACTAAAAATAGCAACTATATGAACCAGCAATCCCACTCCTGGGCATGTATCTGGGAAAAAACATGGTTCAAAAGCATATATGCATCCCAATGTTCTTTATGCACTGTTTACAATAGCCAAGACAACAAAGCAATCTAAATGTCCATCCACAGAGGAATGAATAAAGAAGATATGGTAAATAAATACATAAAAAAGAATGAAAAATTGCCATTTGCAGCAAAATGCATGGACCTAGAAATTATCATACTAAGTGAAGTCAGGCAGAGAAAGAGAAATATCATGATATCACTTCTATATGGAATCTTAAAAAATGATACAAATGAATTTATTTTAAAAACAGACTGAAAAACAAACAACTTAAGGTTGCCAAAGGGGAAGGGTCGAAGGGGGAAAGATAAATTAGGAGTTTTGGATTAACACACTACTATATATAAAATAATCAATATGGACCTACTGTATTGCACATGGAACTCTACTCAATAGTCTATAAAAACCTATTTTGGAAAAAAATCTAAAACTATATATATATATATATATATATATATATATATATATATAAATGTGCAACTGAATCACTTGGCTGTACCCCTGAAACTAACACAACATTGTAAAACAACTATACAACAATATAAAATAAAAATTTTAAATGTTAAAAATAAATAACATTTTCATTATGCATAGGAAAAACTTAATCCCCTTCCTTTGGCTGGGAACACATATACACAGCTATTCTAGGTAAATTAAGAACATTCTTCATGTTTAGTCTCTCTTAGGGTTGGAGATTCTATCATTCTTTTTTTTCTATCATTCTTTTTTGTCATTCATACAGTACTTATGCTACATTTAAGTCTATTTCTCTTCTGTCCTGAAGATGGACAAGAACTGGCAACCATCGTCTCCGTAACAAAAGCCTTCCTGTACCTGAAGATAATGTTTAATCCCTGATCAGTTTTTTTATCTCAAGAACAAAAAAAGTAACTTTTTTTGTGTTACAAAAATATGATTTAATGTTGATCTACATGTGACATCCTAGAACTCTAAGGAAGTGAGGGAAGAGGAAAGGAATAATCAAAACAAAGGATTATATATATGTATTTATATATATATATTATATATCATATTATTATATTTATATATTATTTATATTTAATATAATATATATTATAAATATATATTATATATTATATAATAATACTATATAATATATATTATTATAATATATATAATATATTATATATATATAACAAATCAAAAACAAAGGAACAGCAGGTCAGATAAAATGGGAAATAAAGGCTACATGGAAAGAATTAAACATCCTTGACGGACTCCAAAAATAGTATCTGAGTGCTCATTATTTGCAAGGCACCATGTAGAAGGCTTTATGCAGTTGTCGTATAGCTAACACTTAACTGAATGTGTACCTCATGTCAAGCATCATTCTACGTGCTTTTCATATATGAACTCATGTAATGTACAGTCTTTACAACATCGCAAGTATAAGATATTCCCGTATTTCAGATAAGGAACTGAAACAGAGGCTTGTAACACCTTTATATTCTTAGTGCATTCTTTTAAGGACATCATTATTCCTATTTTACACACGTAAAAACTGAGTATCCATTAAATAACTCGCCCATGATCAAAAGAGTTGGTAAGTCAAAGAGCTGGGTTTTAAACTAAGAATTCTCTGATTCCAAAGTACTTTCTGATTACATGTTTAACTTGAGAAAAAAGAAAATACTAACAACAATAAGCACAATACAGTATATCACATGCTAGTAGGCACTATTAAAAAAGTTGAGGAAATGCAACTCAAACACAGGAGGTCCTGTTTCAGAGCTATGCTCTTACCACAACCCTATATTGCCTCTTGTAATCAAAATATATAATGGGAGCAACTGACTGGGGTCATGAAAAATGAGAATGGTCTCACCTGTAAATATATGCTGGTACTGCCATATAACTAATACTTGTTGAACACTCACTAAATAACTTCTGGAAGACACTGTAACATGTGACCTAGATCCCCCTCAGGAATGAAGGACTTATTGGACTAGTTGATGGGAGTTCCAAAAGAAGACAGCCCTCAACTACCAGGTCTCACTGAAAAAACTTACCTGTGGGGTTGGCTGAGGTCTTCGCTGGGATGCAGTGCAGCTCATTTCCTACAGGTGTTAATCCAAAGAGTAATCCCTAATAAATAAGAAACATACTGAATGTTAACTTTGACCTGAGAGTTTGTTTCCCTAGGAACCCAACCTGAAACAACATTTCACAGAATCTCATTTAACTTTCACCATCCTATGAATCAGATGCTATTATTCTCATATAATCATTTTACAAATGAAAATACTAAGGTTTAACTTTCCCAAGGTCATAGAGCTGGTCAAGGATGGAAACAGAATTTGAACAGAGAAGTATAATTCTAGAGGCTATACCCTAAATTTCTATAAAACTGTATATATAGAGACAGAATCTATATATACAGACTGTTTATGTTGAGACTTGTCATTAGTTCAACATGTATTTAACACGGAGGGGAAAGAGGCACTGTGAGGACTCTAAGATCTTAAAGGGAAAAGATATCTAACATTTATGTTTAAAGCATAGGCAAGAATAATGTTAGCAGCTGGAATGACCTGAAATGTAAACCAGGTGGCCTGAAAAGGAAGACTGGTCAAGAAAATAATCAAACAATTTTTACCTCTATGGCTTCCACAATTTATTTCTTAAGAAGAACAAACGAAGGACCAAAAGTTAAAAAGTTCCCATATGAAAGAGGAGAGGAAAATGTTCAATTAAAGATAAACCTTACACATTAAATAATTTTAAATTCAAAGAGAAAAGGCTTCACTCTTCAATATGCAGTGTTTATCATTTGATACATCTGTCTAAGCATCTTTCCTCATGAGAGAAGTTGAAAACACAAAATGGCATATGGACCAGACTTTAATGAGAAGTTACAGGCTATCAGTTCAGTTCAGTCGCTCAGTTGTGTCTGACTCTTTGTGACCCCATGAACCGTAGCACGCCAGGCCTGCCTGTCCATCACCAACTCCTGGAGTCCACCCAAACCCATGTCCATTGAGTCAGTGATGCCATCCAGCCATCTCATCCTCTGTCATCCCCTTCTCCTCCTGCCCTCAATCTTTCCCAGCATCAGGGTCTTTTCAAATGAGTCAGCTCTTCGCATCAGGTGGCCAAAGTATTGGAGTTTCAGCTTCAACATCAGTCCTTCCAATGAACACCCAGGACTGATTTCATTTAGGATGGACTGGTTGGATCTCCTTGCAGTCCAAGGGACTCTCAATAGTGTTCTCCAACACCACAGTTCAAAACCATCAATTCTTTGGTGTTCAGCTTTCTTTATAGTCCAACTCTCACATCCATACATGACCACTGGAAAAACCATAGCCTTGACTAGAAGGACCTTTGTTGACAAAGTGATGTCTCTGCTTTTTAACATGTTGTCTAGGTTGGTCATAACTTTCCTTCCAGTATATCTGTTCACAATATTCTAAGAGATGTGGGGCAGTGTTAAAAGATGGGGTGGGGAGAGAGGAGTTAAGGCCATAGTTATGGCCATAGCCATAGATTTTGCCTGAGTTATACTATTCAATCACAGATTTCCTCCAATGTTAAAAATTTCCAAGTACTATTAGCCATCTTAATTTTCTCACTTTTTCCAGAACAGATAAGATTCAAGACATAAATCCCTTGACTCATATGTAAGCTTAAATTGTGTAGAATCTACATTTTAAAACTACACTTTTTTTATGGGCATGAAAATTTTTTCCAACAGAAGGAAGGGGAAAATTACAACTAAAAAAAAAACCCAGTATTAAATTTATTCTCAGTGCTCACATGTCCTGGGCACATTTTTTATTTTACTCAAAACCTAAAGCAAATTTAAAATACATTCAGAACATGAGAGGGCCTGAAAAACCAAGTTCAGAGAAAATAGGATGCAGTTAGCAAAGATTACATGCATCAGTGAACTGTACTAAATTGAACACTTTTAAATGCCAGAGATTTTCTCTGTGAAACTGGGGGGTTTGAAAGGAAAATCAATAATGTTGGGAAAGAGAAACCTTCTTCACACATCTCTAATTAGTCATGGCAGAATCTGGTGGATTTCCATATTACAACTGGATCAAACTTGTGAAATTGGTTTTGATCCCAGACTCATTCAGTACATCTTCTAGAAGCTCCACTCAAGACAATCAAAGGCTTTTCAACCTTGAATGATCACCAAGATCACTCTTTCAGTGTGCATCCATCCTATATTATGTTCAATGTCTGTCTAATGTTGCCTCCAGCAAATCTCCCTGGAATTACCCTGAAAGAGCTCCATTTATAAGAACAGGCAAAGACTCTTCAAAACTGGTCAGCTTCAACTTTAGCCTGAGCCTTCAAAATCTATATTAGTAAGTGAAACCAGGCATAAAGAGGCATAGTTCTTCGTATCTTTTATTTTTTTAATAAGTAAGATAAATATTGGCCATATTGTTTACATTAGGGCACAAAGTCTTCTGTAAAGTCACCGCTTAAGTCTAATAATGAAATAGGTGAAGGTTTTCTGTATTTTTCTAAATAATCAATATCAAAGCTGCTGATGCAAATTTATTTGAACCCCAGGGAACATATCCTTTGAAATTCTGGCAAATTTTTAAAAACAGTGTGCAAATCAATAAGTGGACAAAAACATCTGTCAATGTGTTCATTTTTATTTGGAGAGGAAATATATCTTTAAATGTAAACTCTCACTCCCTCTATGAACCCCTTCCCCAAATCATTTCTTTTACAAAAGAAATTCATGACAGTCATATGAATGTAAAACAGTCTTTCTGGCTATAATTACAAGTGGTGTAGATGTCACCTCCCTGAACAGGATGACTTCTCAAGCCCAAAAGCCAGCCTTCTCAGTCTTCCTGTTTCTAATCTTTTGTAATACTCTCATGCTTTTCTCTTTTCCTATCATTTCACATCCAGTTTTGGAGCTTTAGCCAACTGGTATGGTTTGAGGGCATTTTCAGAAGAGATTCTACTGGCCTGGTTTGGTTGGTATATGTTGTTTTGAATGGGATGCATCATGAGATTAAAATATATTTTTTCATTACTGCCTATTTTCACAGTCCACTGAGCAAAAACACAAAGCAATTTTTTTCCTTCCCTCATTCTCCCTTTCTCCCTTCCTTCTTTTTCTTCCCCTGTGGAGTTCAAATTAAAGAAAGGTGAAAATTGAAGCTGTTGTAGGCAAGGCGATTGCAACATGCATATTTGATTTTTATGATGGATCTAAATTGCTGAATAAGGCCATGGAACAAAGGGAGACTGCAGCTTCCTGCCCATCACATGCAGCCACTGAATGCAGAACAAAAGCTTCGGCCATTAGGGGCTCAGCAGGGAGACACATTATATAAATGACTTTGTCTTTTCTGTCCCCTCCCCCCCACTGGGTGCACTGGACAGGGACGGGGGTGTGGGGTGGGGTGGGTGTGTGTGTGTGTGTGTGTGTGTGCGCGCGCGCTATGATTTCCCAGGGCAGGAGATAATAAATCCTGGAATCAGCAGTGGGAATAGAAAACATACCGCATGTTATGATTCAAAAAGGCCATGCTTTACTCACTGGACCAGTGCAGCTCTCAACCCTGTGGTCAGAGCATTGCTGGTGACAACCACTTCCCTGAGGAAGTTGGTGTCTTTTCAGAACAACCTGTAGCTTTTCTCTTAACTACTTTGTTTCTTTCATCAGGAATGATCAAGCATAAAGAAAAACACTTAAGAAAAAATATAAAGGCCTACTATTCCAAGGTAATTGCCAGACCTGCTTAAAGAACAAACTGATATACAGTTCGTTGTGACACTAGTTTCCCAGGAAGCTCCTATTTTTAATTCTTCCTTCCAGACTCAAGGTTTTTCTTTGGCAGAAAAGGAGAACCATATATCAATAAAAAATCATAAGCTATCACATAGCTGAGTCAACCTGTTTTTAAGAGGCCTCCTGTGGTGGTGACCTGAATAGATGCTACTGTTTTTCCTGGCTTGAAATAGCAGTAATGCTATACATATACATTCAACAATCTTTGTATAGACTTTGTTCTGAAGGATTTTAGTAAGCTTCAGAGAGGTGAATCATTTTATTATTTCTAATATTACTGTAAGAGGTAGGGATTAAAAGAGATTCTCTTGGCAAGTTCTAGGTGGAAGCACAGCGTGATTAATGATTAAGTACATGAGGGTGATACAGTAAGCTGGAGGCAGGCTAAAAGTGAAACCCAGGTCACTGGATGCTCACTTCAGGCCTAACTATCACGTATGTTTCATGAGAAGAAATGACTCAATGATACGCTTCTATTTTTTAGTACAATTCAGAAATTATACTAAGATGTTCTGACAGTCCTCCTACTCTCAAATGTAGTAGAGAAAGCAGTCCCACTGCGAACCAAAGTAACTGAAAGTCAGTGTCAGGTGCTACAGAACCAGAACTGAGGGTTCTTGGTGAGACTGAATTCCAAAGACAAACTCAACATAGGGCATATACATCCTTAAGCAGCCTAACGATGATGGAGTTGTGTAAAGCTAGCTAAACAAAATGCCATGAGGTAACTGCCATTTGTCATACACCTTACTTCCCTGTCTTAAAGTGGGCAATTCATTTGAAATAAAGTAGAATCATACCAGTTACATGAAAGCTGAGGGACAGACCATGGGTTGTTACTGTAGAGTAATTCAGTTCTGAGCCACACAGTTCACCAAGCAACCTTTTACAAGTTCTTTTGGGTCTTACTTTAAGATGGTTAAATTCCTTCTAACTGGGTAGGAAAAAATCTCTAAATAAAGACTGCTTAACGGATTAGGATGATATTGACACTTATTCTTATCAAAGGTTTAAGCAAATGGGATGAATAAATGGTTAAAGGGAGTCCCCTAAAGCTACATGTTCAGAGGTAGGGGTTAGTAGTACCAATGGATCAGTATATTGGAGAAAGTGAAAGAAAGAAAGTGAAGTCGCTCAATTGTGTCTGCCTCTTTGCAACCCCATGGACTGTAGCCTACCAGACTCCTCTGTCCATGGGATTTTGCAGGGAAGAGTACCGGAGTGGGTTGCCATTTCCTTCTCCAATATTAGAGAAAAGAATGCTAAATAGTTATTCATTTCTTTATTCATCTACTCTATTATCAAATATTCATTAAAGGCTTACTAAGATTCTGCCCTAGATAATAATTCTATATGTGGTTAGGGGTGGTGGTAAAGATATTACATAGTTATACAAATATCTACATAAATAAACATCTGGCAAGAGATATGAAGAGAAAGAGCAGTGCTCTATGAGAATATTAACTGGTAGGACCTACCTCCTCAGCAGGGGGTCAGGGATGGCTTTAATGAAGACAAGACAGTTACGCTAAGCCCAGAAAGAAAAAGTGAGATATGCTCTAATTCCATTTTCATCTTCTGAGGTACATCTCAAGATATCAATTAAATACAAGTGTCAGGAAACTGATGTATTTATTTAGGTTTACTTATACACTACTGGTAAAGAACTCAGCTGCCAATGCAGGCAACCTAAGATGAGGGTTCAATCCCTGGATCGGGAAGATCCCCTGGAGGAAGAAATTGCAACCCACTCCAGTATTCTTGTCTGGAGAATCCCATGGACAGAGGAGCCTGGCAGGCTACAGTCCATAGGGTTGCAGAGTCAGGCGTGACTGAGCATGCATGCATGCATAGCTTCACATCTCATTTATCCTATCAAAGAAGAAAATTTTGTTACTTTGCTTAAAAGTAAAACAAAAGACAAATTTGGCAACTTAAATTAATTTTAGAGTAAAAGTCAAAGGCCAGAAGGCTACAGTTGTACTGTACAACATGGTAGCCACTAGCCTATTTAACTTAATTTTAATTCAAATTTAAAATTAAGTTCTCCAGCTACATTAGCAACACTTTCAGTGTTCAACAGCCACTATATTGGACATCATTGCAGCTAGAGGCTATTAAAATTAAAATTAAATTAAACTAAGCATTGAGTTCAATTGTACCGGCTATAGTTTTGAGTGCTCAATTTCAAGTGAACAGTGGCTATCAGTGGACAGCACATACAGAACATTCCTATCACTGCACAAACTGCTATTGGGCAGCATTACAAGATTATCTAGCACCTTACTGATGCTCTAATTTCACTTTCTACCATCCTTGTTTATACTACCCTAGCCATGCTGGGATCTTTGTTGCTCCCCAAGTATACCAGGTATGATCCTGCCTCAGGACCTTTGCATAGTTTAGTCCACACCTTCCTCTCCAGTCACATATAACAGTCTCCAGCTGCTGTCTGTATTCTTAGCCATGAGTTTTCTTTCTATATTCCTCATTTTCCAGGTTTCCTTTTTCTCTGCTGCTGCTGCTGCTGCTAAGTTGCTTCAGTCATGTCCGACTCTGTGCAACCCCATAGACGGCAGCCCACCAGGCTCCCCCGTCCCTGGGATTCTCCAGGCAAGAACACTGGAGTGGGTTGCCATTTCCTTCTCCAATGCATGAAAGTGAAAAGTGAAAATGAAGTAGCTCAGTCGTGTCCGACTCCCAGCGACTCCATGGACTGCAGCCCACCAGGCCCCTCAGGGCTTTGCAAATATTACCTTTCCTTGGAAGGCTCCTCCTTCCTTAAAGACCTTTCTTTCAAATATCAGCTTATTTATTATCTTATCATCAAGAAAGCCTTTTCTGACTAGGTCACATTCTCCTCTTACAAACTCACATCCTTTTCTTGCATAGTGTTTATTATAGTGACAGGTTTACATTTATTTATATCATTTTTTATTCATATCACACTCTTCATATCCACTGAGAGTTCCATGAGAGCAGGCACCATGTCTGTTTTTGATCGCTGATGAATTCTTAAAAAGTAGCAGAATGCATGGAACAAAACAGGAGTTTAATAAAAATCTATGATTGAATTATCAATGGATGAATGCTTGGGGGAAAAATAGCCAATGGTCAGTTAAAATATACATGCTGTTGTGCTGCTTCCGTGCATGTTAAGTACCCAAATTTTAAGATTATAGATAGTAAGCAAAAATGAATGATGGGAAATGTGATGTCAGAATATGAAATACTTTAGATTGAAAAAAAGTAATGCTCTCCCAAGTATTAGGCTTCCCTGACAGCTCAGTTGGTAAAGCAACCGCCTGCAATGCAGGACACCCGGGTTCAATTCCTGGGTCGGGAAGATCCCCTGGAGAAGGGACAAGCTATACCCACGCCAGTATTCCTGAGGTTCCGTTGAGGCTCAGCTGGTAAAGAATCCACCTGCAATGTGGGAGACCTGGGTTTGATCCCTGAATTGGGAGAATCCCCTGAAGAAGGGAAAGGCTACCCACTCCAGTATTCTGGCCTGGAGAATTCACTTCACTTCACTGCTCTCTCAAAAGATACTATAATTAGTTTAGGCATAATTTGTATTCTTTTCATTTATCTGATTTTTCAAGTATTTCTCCATCATCATGCACTGGTATTGTAAGGATGTTATTTTTTAATTGCAACATCAAAAATTATACTTCAATGCATCACAAAGCCAAACTACTTAGGAGGTACAGTGGTTAAAGTGCTTCCCTTGTGGCTCAGCTGGTAAAGAATCTGCCTGCAACGCGGGAGACCTGGGTTCAATCCCTGGGTTGGGAAGATCCCCTGGAGAAGGGAATGGCTTCAGTATTTGGTATTCTGGTCTGGAGTATTCCGTATTCAGTATTCTGGCCTGGAGGCTTCAGTATCCTGGCCTGGAGAATTCTATGGATTGTATAGTCCATGGGGATGCAAAGAGCAGGACATGGCTAAGCGACTTTTCTCTTTTCACAGTGGTTAAAAACAAGAGTGCTTCTTTTTATCCCTGCCTGACAAACCAGAGATGAATTCCTCATTCTGAAGTTTGCTGGTTCTGTGACCTTAAGCATGCCACCTCACCTTGCCTCTCTGAACTGCGCCTTTCCAATGAAGATAACAATAGTATTCACTATATAGGATGGTTGGGAAGATTAAATAAGATAATGGATATAAAACATTCAACAAATGGTAGCTTAAAACATATATGCTGAAATGGCCATATTTAAAGTGTCATGGCTAGGTGAGCAAAGATCTCAATAACTAGTTCATTTCTTAATTTGAAAGTAAAAGATTTTGGGTTACACATTCCAAGTTTGGCTTCTCATACCGGATATGCTCCCAAGGTACCTTTCTTTTGAATGTGACTGGTCCACATACTCTAGGAATTCAAGTTAGCACCAAGAATTAAATTTATTCATTTATTCAACAAGTACTATATGTCTCTTGTATATCATGCACTGGGTTGGGGATGATAAAGTTAGTAAGATAAAATATATTACTGTATTTCTTTCAACCTAAATAACCTACATGATGCCTAGGTGAGCACCTAAGATGAAAATTTAGTTACCAATTGTCACAAACTATTTGCATTATACTGGTACAAAAGTATTTGAATAAATGATTTTTATAGATATGTGAAATGTACTTTCATAAGGATATTTCTTAGCACTGTGTTTATACTATTGAATATTTAAGTGCCCAATAATTGTGGATTAGTTACATAAATGATAATAAATCCCTATAATGAAATACTACATAACTATTAAAAATGCAGCAGAAGAAGTATATTCACTAGTATGGAAAGATGTTTATGACACATTGGTAAATCTCTGTTTAGATTTTAAACTTGAAAAGGTTTCAAAGTTGCATATTTAATAAGAATCTACTTATTAAAAAAACTCCATGCTGCTGCTGCTGCTAAGTCGCTTCAGTTGTGTCCGACTCTGTGCGACCCCATAGATGGCAGCTCACCAGGCTCCCCCGTCCCTGGGATTCTCCAGGCAAGAACACTGGAGTGGGTTGCCATTTCCTTCTCCAACACATGAAAGTGAAAAGTGAAAGTGAAGTCGCTCAGTCATGTCTGACTCTTTGCGACCCCATGGACTGCAGCCTACAAGGCTCCTCCATCCATGGGATTTTCCAGGCAAGAGTGCTGGAGTGGGGTGCCATTGCCTTCTCCGAAAAAACTCCATAGTGTATGTCTATATAAGCAAAATGACAGGAAGGACAACATCAAAATGTCATCGTTTCCTATATCAAGTTGTTCACAAATATGACTAAATGTTAAAACCAAGAGAGGAACTGAAATAATAAACTGATATAGGGTCACAATTAGAAATTCTGATTTAACTGATTCTCTAAGGGGCCTAGGTGTCAATATTTAAATAATGCATTCTAGGTGTTTCCAATATGCATCTAGGATTGAAAATACTTTTCCTAAGTGGTGGGACTATATTTTATTTTATCCGTTTTTCTAAATTATATACATGAGTATTATAGATTATTCATGCAGTGAAAAGTTATGTCACAAGCAGAATACTGTTAATATTACTACAGGTTGCCAAATACTGAATTAGGATGTAGAGTAAGGTTCCTCATTTTGTAATTCTTGATTTTAGCTAGTTATCTCTTTTCTTTTTTTTTTTTTTTTAAATGATGAGTTTATGATGAAACTTGCCTGGTAATAAGCATCAATTTTATTATATAAAGGAACAACTGCTGGCTTTATTGATTTGTTGAATGTCTATTATTTTTTTTCTTCTAATTTCTTTTGGTTTTGTTCTTTTTTCTCCACCCTCTTCAGATGGATGCTTAGATCATTGAGTTTTCAGCTTTTCTTATTTTCTAATATACACTTCTATAGCCAAAATTTTCCTTCTAAAAATGTTCTCTTTTTCTTCTAAGCATGATACTCTTTTCTAGTCTAAGTCCTTAGTGATCTGAGAATATACTGTTCTTTTTCAATATTTTGACTTTTTATGTAATCTCTAGTGATAGAACTACAGTCCAGTTTTTAAACTATTCTGTGTGCATTTTTTAAAAATGGGTATTAAAAGTCAAACAAAGAAAGACAAATATCATATGATATCACTTACATATGAGTCTACAAAAAAAAGATACAAATGAATTTACTTACAAAACGGAACAGACACAGAAAACAAATTTATGGTTACCAAAGGGGATAAATTACAAGTTTGGGATTAACAGATACTATTATACATAAAATAAACAAAAAGAACCTAGTGTATAACATAGGAAGCTAATATTCAGTATCTTATAATAACCTATAACAGAAAAGAATCTGAAAAAGAATACGTATCTAAATGTATCTAGTCACTTTGCTGTACACCTGAAACTAATACATTGTAAATCAACTATACTTCAGTTTTTTACTTTTTATTTTTTTCTTTTTTAGTTAAATTTTTATTGAAGTATAGTTGCTTTGCAATTCAGTTTTTTTTTTTTTTGAAATTTTTTTAAATTTAATTTTATTTTTTTAAAAATGGGTATTATGTAGTTGTTACATGAATTCTGAAGTTTTACAAGTCACAACTGTTAAGTGAGTTGTTCACATTTTCCTTCTATTAATTTCTGTCTGTTTATTCTAAAAGTCATTGAGAATGGTGTGATAAAATCACTCACTGTGATCATGAGTTTCCATATTTCTCCTTTTTGTCTCATAAAGTTTTGTTTTCTATAGTTTGAGGCTGTGTTATTAGGGACATACTTACTTAGAATTATTTTAGCTTCCAGGTAAATTAAGTATTTTGTCAAGAAATGTCACTGTTTACAACTAATGATACTTTAAATGACTTCATATGATCTTAATACAGCATTCACATATATCTTTTGGTTAGTGTTTAAATTTTGGGGGACACTGTATTATTGACCCTAGTTCTTCACCCCTTCTAGTGTCTACATCCTTTGCCATGGGACTGCTTCTTCATTCCACTAGAGGCCGAGTACCTCCCTGAGCTTTACCTTTGGGTTCAGTCATAACATTTATTTTGGCCTTGAGATGTTTGTAGCTACACTGCATACAGAGATTTGAAATGTGCTTGTTCAGTAGAATTTGCTCATGCTTCTACCATTGTCGTATCCAGTGGCTACCACTCTGTGTTCCCAGTGCAGGGGACCTGGCTTCAATCCTTGGTCAGGAAACTAGATCCCAAATGCCACAACTAAAGTTCTTATGCCGCAACTCTCAGATGGTAAAGATTCCATCTGCAATGTGGGAGGCCTAGACTCGATCCCAGGTCAGAAAGATCCCCTGGAGAAAGGAATGGCAACCTACTCCAGTATTATTACCTGCAGAATTCCATGGACAGAGGAGCCTGGCGGGCTACAGTCCATGGAATCACAAAGAGTTATACACGGCTGAGCGACTAACACTTTCACTTTCATGTCACAACTAAAGATCCTGCGGGAAGAACGAAGATCCTGACTGCCACTAAGACCTAGCACAGCCAAATAAATACATGTTTTTAAAAATAAAAAGAAGAAAACAAAAATATGCCCTGATTGTACTGCTGGTCCAAGGAAGAGGACCTAATCTGGACTCAAATTCCAGTTTGCAGCCAAGCTACGTCTATCAACTCATCCAAAGATGTATGAGAAGAAATACTTTTGTTTCAAGCCACTGAATCAGGGGCATTATTGTGGCAAAAGTGAACCTATATAGATGGTAAGATGTAAGTGGGGTGCTCCAGAAGTAAAAATCTATTAATAAAATATAAAATAGTAGATTTGGAACCAGAAAGCAGGTAGTGAGGAAACTATAAGAAGAAGCTGTAAAAATAGCAAGGAAATCTTTAGTGAAGACTGGGGAAATTATGACTCATGTAATGGCAAAATATTTTGTAAAAATGTTGCATAAGATTACCTGACAGAAAATTATGTAATAAACATAGGGTAGCTAATAAAAGACTGGGGGAGTAGAATTTGAGGGAAAATATTAAATGCACGAAATGTCTTGTTTCTAGTTGTATCTGGTCAGATGAGAAAGTGGTAACTTGATGAAAAAAAAAGTGGTCTCTTTAGAGGTAGAATTAAACAGACTACAAATTGAGAAGACATTTCAAGGTTAGAAAATAAAACTTTCTTATCAAATAAAAGCTGAAGCCATTAAGAAACAGCTTCAGGGAAAAGACCAAATCCAGGGTACCAAGTAAAGAATAAATCAAGGCTATGGCTATTAGATCTTATGGTAAGACCCCTGGAAGAACTGAGGTGGTTATCTTGCAGGTCATCTCTACTGGGGGAGAAAAAGGTGACTTTTAGAAATATAAAAGGCACAGTCCCACAAAAGTGTGATGCACACCAAGTACCTGTAATTCAAATATGGAGAGAAGAACATGTTTCAAAAAGAATTTTGGGGGTGGGAGAGGATCAAGATGGGGAAGGAGTAGGACATGGTGCTCATCTTTTCCCACAAAAATATTAAAAATACATCTATAAGTGGAACTATTCACACAGAACATCTACTGAACACTGAAGGAAGACCTCAGACTTACAAAAGGGCAAGAAAACCTCCATATAACCAGGTGCAACAAGAGGAAAAAGAAAAAAAGAAGGAATTGGGACAGAGCCTGCATGCCAGGGAGGAAGCTGTGAAGGGGGATAGTTCCAGCACCCAGAGAAGTCTCCTCATATGCAGGGAGATCAGCCTGGATGAAGGGGGAACTTTGGAGCCTAGGAGGAGAGCACAACAACTGTCTGCAGAAGGCAAAATGGGGAGTAACCAGCACAGAAGGTCAGCACCACTGCCCTGGACTCCCCAGCCTGACAGACTCATCTGTTAGCGGGGATGGGGGTTGGAGGCTGGGTCCTCTCCCAGTGCATGGAGAGAACCAGAGTTGGCTGTGCTGAGGAAACCCGAAGACGCTGGAATGTGGCAACTGAGGGTGTGCTCAGAAGGAGCCTGGGCCACCAGAGAGGCAAGGCATCATTATTGTGGGGTGCATGAGGAGAGGGGCAACTACCATAAGAGGTTCTTTCCCTGTGAGCACTCCCAGTCAACAGGACACTACCTAGAGGAGCACCGGGAGCAGGCACAAGTCACTGCCACCACTGTGGGCCCCAGGAGCAGACACAGGCAGCCACCATGAGACGCGTGAGCAGGCACCAAGCACTGCCCCTGCGGTCCCGGACACACAAGGACCACCATGCCTGCCCACCCCTTTTCAAGAGCTTCATGGCCAGCAGATACTGAAGAAAGAGGCTGCGAACATCCAAACTAAAAACAGCTTCTAGATTCTAGAAAAGTTGGCCAAATAGAAGGACTCCAGCTCACCTCCTCTCACAAAAACACCAAAATCACAACTAACTACTGAAATACCATCAGCAAAAGATACTGGAATCCACCAAAAAACATATTTTATATTCAAAGAAGAAAAAGAAGCCAAAACAAGAGGGTTCTTTCGTGAAAGATCAAATCCTATAAACACCTGGTAGGCAACACAGACTAGAAAATGATTCTATCACAGAGGTGTTCCCACCTAAGAGACAGTCCTGAGCCCTACATCAGGCTCCCCAGCACGAGGATCTGACACTGAGAGGAGGAACCCACGAGCAATTGGATGTGAAAGCTACTCGGGCTTGAGTGCAGAAGCTCCACAGGGCTGGGGAAAACAGGGACTCCACTTTTGGAGGGTGCACACAAGGTTACACATGTACTGGGACCCAGCACAATACAGAGCAATAACTCCATGGAAGCCAAGGCTAGATCTACTTACTGATCTCGAAGAGGCTCCTGGGGAGGTGATGGTCAGCTGTGGCTCACCGTGCAGGCAAGAACACTGAGGGCAGAGACCCCAGAGAATACTGCTCAGCGTGAGCTCTCCTAGAGGTCACCATTTTGTCATCAAGGGATGCAAGACCTTGCCCCACCTAAAAAACTAAAGGCTCCAGTGCTAAAACACCTCAGGCCAAACAACCAGCAGGACAAGAACACAGACCTGCTCACCAGAAGGCAGGGTGCTAAAGCCATACTGAGTTCACAGACACCTCTAAACACACCCACTGACTCAGGCCTGCCCCTGAGAGGGATAACACCAGTTCCATCTACAAGTAGACAGGCATCAGTCCATACCACCAGTAAGCCTTCACAAGCCTCAGGACTAACCTCATCCACCAGAGGGCAGACACTAGAAGCAACAGGAGTGACAATTCTAAAGATGCAAAAACAATCAAATATATAAACATATATATATATATATATATATATATATATATAATTAGCAAACCAAATCCAACAATACATTAAGAGGATTA